>NC_041389.1:115759424-115824840 GCF_002162155.2 Triticum dicoccoides
GAGCGATCGAAGGTCGGCGAGGAGGGTGTTGATGACGTCCCGACCCTGAGGGCGGCTAAGCGGCCGCCAAAGCTGCATGTATCCACACATTTTAAAAATGGCGTCAGTAGCACGTCTTAGAGTGACCTTTTGGATGACAGCTTATTGCGGACGGTCCACAGCGTCCAGGCAAGGACCCCAACGCAGAGCCAACGTATATGTCGGTAGCGAGGGGGGAGGCATGGATCTCCGCGAGAAGGTCGGGGAAATTGGAGTTGCACCATTGTCCACCAACCGTCTCGCGGAAACTGGACCAAAGAAACTGGGCCGTGGGGCACGCGAAGAAGATGTGGTTAGCATCCTCCACCGTGTCGCACAGAGGGCAAAGCCCATCTCCGGGTCCGTTACGCTTGAGGACTTCGACTCCAGAGGGGAGGCGGCCACGGATCCATTGCCAAAGGAAGATCCTAATCTTCAGTGGCAAGCGAATATCCCAGCTCAAACTGAAGGGCTCGGGGGCGGGCGAAGGTGCGATGGCCGCGTACAGGGACCTAGTCGAGAAGCGGCCGGAAGACTCTAGGCGCCACGAGATGGCGTTCGGGGCGTCGGTGACGTGCATCGGGAGAAGGGCGATGTCCTGGAGGAGGGCATCCCAGGCGGCTACTTCGGGTGGGACAAAAGGGCGACGAAACGCGAGGCGCCCTAAGTCAATAAGGGCCGTCTCAACAGAGACCCGAGGGTCAACTGCAATGGCGAAGAGTTCAGGAAAGCAGGCGGCCAGAGGGGTGTCGCCGATCCACCGATCAAACCAGAACAGGGTCGCGGACCCAGTACCAACCGAGATGGACGTGCCAATGCGAAGCACAGGAAGCAGCTGGACGACGAACTGCCAAAACTGTGATCCGCCCGAACGCTGACAGAAAGCCAGAGGCTGTCCATGGAGGTATTTGTTTCGGATAATGGTGAGCCACAGCCCTCCGTCCCCATTAGCAATACGCCATAGCCACCGGGTCAGGAGGGCGATGTTCATGCGGTGGGAGGATAGAATCCCAAGACCCCCCTGGTCCTTGGGTTTACAAATGTCCGGCCAACTAACCATATGGTACTTCTGTTTGTCATCGTCGCCAGCCCAATAGAACCTGGATTGGTACTTGGCAATTTCCGTGTGCAGCGTTTCATGGAGGCTATAAAAGCTCATGAGGAACCAAAGAAGGCTAGCGAGTGAGGAGTTGATGAGAATCACACGCGCAGCCTTCGATAGCCAACGCCCTTTCCAAGGTTCGACGTGGTGCTGCATACGGGTCATCGTAGGGCGGAGGTCCGCCACGGTGAGGCGCGAATCACTAACGGGATCCCCGGGTAGGTCGTGGGGAAAGAACCCAGCCGACAGTTAAGACGGTCAGCAATAGCCCGAGCTTCCACCGGAGGGTAGCCTAGAACCATCACTTCGCTCTTATCGAAGTTGATCGTTAGGCCCGACATCTGCTGGAAGCACAGGAGGAGGAACTTCAGGTTAGCCACGTCCTGAGTAGAACCTTCCATCATTATTATGGTGTCATCCGCGTATTGAAGGAGGGAGACTCCTCCCCCTCCGACTAGGTGGGGGACAATGCCACGGATATGGCCGGCACCCTTGGCCTTATCCAGGATGGTGGCCAGAGCATCAACCACCATGTTGAATAGGAACGGCGAGAACGGGTCTCCCTGACGAACCCCACAAAGAATGGGGAAGTATGGCCCAATCTCGCCGTTGATGTTCACCGCAGTCCGCCCACAGGAGACTAATTGCATCACGCGAGTCACCCAGTGGTCGTCAAAGCCCTTACGCAGCAGCACTTCCCGAAGGAAAGGCCAGTGGACAGTATCATATGCTTTATGAAAGTCTAGCTTCAGGAAGACAGCGCGATGATGTTTCACCCGAACTTCGTGAAGGACTTCATGGAAGACCAACACGCCATCTAGAATAAATCGGCCTTGGATGAAGGCCGATTGGTTCGGGTGAGTGATCGAGTTAGCAAGCAGGGTCACCCTATTGGCGTACCCTTTGGCCAGGATCCGGAATATCACGTTAATCACAGTGATGGGACAGAACTGGCGAATATCAGAGGCGCCCGGAACCTTTGGGGTGAGGGTAATGATCCCATAGTTGAGGCGTCCAAGGTCCATAGAGCCCGAATAGAACTCCTCGAATAAGGCCATGACCTCCGGTTTGACTGTCTGCCAGAACGTTTTAAAGAACGTAACAGGCAGGCCATCCGGACCGGGGCCGAGGAGGGGTTCATTCCTTTAATGGCCGCAAGGACCTCGTCTTCGGTGAAGGGGGCAACAAGGGCCGCGTTAGCCTCGTCAGAAACCAACTGCACCCCCGTCCAGGTGTCGAGGGCGAGACTAGCCCCACCCCGAGGGGTGGGGGTAAAGAGGGCTTTGTAGAAGCCGTCTACATGAGCCCGAATGGCCGCGGGGCGGACAAGGGGGACGTCATCCTCCCATAAGCAGTGGATGGAGTTTCTTCGGCGTCGGCCATTCGCAACCGCCTGGAAATAGGCAGTGTTCGCATCGCCGCGGAGCACCCATCGCTGGGTACCACACACCCTCCAGTATGCCTCCTCATCGGTGTAGATGGAGGATAGCTGATCCTCAAGATCATATCTCAGCATCCACTCATCCGGAGAAAGCCCAGAGGAATCGGCCCGAGCGTCCAGAGCTTGGATAGCCAGCAGGAGAGATCTTTTACGCTCGCGGAGGTCACGGCCAAGATTGGCACCCCAGCCCTTCATGAATTGGCAGCCACAAAGATTTTACAAGCCAAAGTATCAAAGGAACAAAAAAAAAATGCAAAAACTATGTAGTGGACACCAGTAACATTGTACTGCCACGGGCTGCACTAGTTTAATTCTTACTGCTTCCCTAGTTTGAGCAGTGCCACCAGCCATAATGTTCACACGAGTCTCCTAGACAATACGTGCTCCGACCTCAAAGAAGAATGTCGACAATTTGAGAGGCTCTTCTGAATCAAATCCAAACCATATTGCTGCAGCATCAATTCTTTGCTAATAATCATTTTCATTTACCATCAACAGGAGCACTTTTCATCTTGAGAGGGTCAGATGCTATTCTCCACCAAACTAATCAACAGCGTATCATTGTGGATAACTGCAATCCCCAGAAGTAAATAGAAAATACATTCAGGGAGACCAGAACCAAGAAACTGGCCAAGCAGATTAGTCGCCAAAAAGGGCAAATAAAATGCAATTTTGTTACATAGCTTCCCACTGATAAGAAAACTTTGGATAAAGTAATAGGAAATAACATTTTTTTCATCTCATATTTTCAGTCAGCGGAAAAGAAAAAACTGAGAGCAGCAAGTTTCAACGAGTAACACTATGTTCATTCAAAAAAGCTTAAAATATGGTCCAGCTCCTGTTTTGAATCATTTCAATTAGGAATTACGTAGCAATTAGTAATTGACATAAAGCCATAAAGTACTCCAGGACTAATTCTGATCAACCAAGCAAAAACAGTAACCGCTAGTACCAACTACCAACTTTGCTCTCATAATTAACTGCTTTAAGAATATGATTCTCATGAAAAATGTATAGGATTTAACATTAGGCATACCAAATGTATTTACAATATATGGACATTCAATCAATTTATCAGTCAAATTTGTAACTTTTTTTACTCTGTATGCAATCAAGTCAGACATGTTCTGCATGTCCTGCTTCATTTGGAGAGTCGCTGCACCCTCGGCAATTAACCCACGTCGCATGTCTTCAAATAACTGGAATGACTCTTCAATAGGCCTATCCCTCCATGGATTATCCACCTTGTTTCTCCTGCATTCCTTGATTTGTTCTATAAGTCTGGCAATCTACCTAGGTCTTTGTTTCCCTCCAATATTCCAGCTACTAAATATGTGTCTGCACTTGACACATCCCTCAAAATGAAATGACAATATGAGGCTACTTGCATCCATGGAGCATGGTAATAGGACTCCACAAATATATAGCACTGTTTTCACCTTCCTGTCAACTTCATGCATGTGATGTAGCCATGCAAAAGCTATTTGGCGGCCATTCAGGAGTTGTGAGTGACATGCTTTTGCCATGCCCGCCAGTATTTGCTCAACAATTAAGCATGATGTAGCCATGATGCATGTACATTATGTAATATAATCCTCGTTGCAGTATGGTCATGCTATGCAGGACCAGAATCCACAACAAGAACAAAGCCCATGATTATATAATATCAAGAATCAACTATAATATTGTTGTTAACTGAATTTAGACTAGTCATAAATTCCTCCTAAAATAAAAGATTTTTACTTCTTGACTCATAAATTGCAAGTACTGTTTCTGCAAGTATGCATGCACAAGCCACTGACCACTCATACAGTTTCCATGTTGCATATTTCAAGTCACACACCACAGCTATTCCCAGAGAAGTAATTGATATTCTCTCTAGTTTCTTCAGATTACTATGGGCATCTGATATGACCAGGCCTGCCTAAAAAAGGGTCTATAATGCGGTGAGCTATCGATACCAAAGTCACAGTTTTTGGTGCAGTGATGAATGGAACAATAGAGAATTGCATTGACTGTTTAGTAAGGTTGCGTTATGCTGGTGAATGTGTTCAGCAACCCAAACGAAATTATAATATGAGGCTAGTTGCAACTGGCCAAAAGAAATGATAATATGAGGCTAGTTGCATCCATTTAGTAGTGGTCAAAGCACTCTCTACAAATATATAGCATTGTTTTCACCTCCCTTTAACTCCATGCATGTGATGTAGCCATACAAAAAAAATGTTTTTTTTAAACAACAGGCCTCCCCCGTCCATTTCCATTAAATAATCCGCCACAAAGTTGGTACAAGCCAAAGTATCAAAGCAACAAAAAAAAAACAATGCAAAAACTATGTAATGGACACCAGTAGCATTGTATTGCCACGGGCTGCACTCGTTTAATTCTTACTGCTTCCCTAGTTTGAGCAGTGCCACCAGCCATAATGTTCACACGAGTCTCCTAGGCAATACGTTCTGAGAGGCTCAAAGAAGAATGCCGACAATCTGAGAGGCTCTTCTGAACCAAATTCAAACCATATTGCTGCAGCATCAATTCTTTGCTAATAATCATTTTCATTTACCATCCACAGGAGCACTTTTCATCTTGACAGGGTCAGATGCTATTCTCCACCAAACTAATTAACAGCATATCATTGTGGATAACTGCAATCCCCAGCAGTAAATAGAAAATACATTCAGGGAGACCAAGAGGAGACAAGAAACTGGCCAAGCAGATTAGTCACCTGAAAGGCAAACAAAATGCAGTGTTGTTGCATAGCTTCCCTCTGATAAGAAAACTTTGGATAAATGTAAATTGGAAATAGCGTTTTTTTTCCATCTCATATTTTCAGTCAGAAAAGAAAAAACTGAGAGCAGCAAGTTTCAACGAGCAACACTATGTTCATCTCAAAAAGTTTAAAATATGGTCCAGCTCCTGTTTTGAATCATTTCAATTAGGAATTACATAGCATTTAGTAATTGACATAAAGCCATAAAAGTACTCCAGGACTCACTCTGATCAACCGAGCAAAAACAATAACCGCTAGTACCAACTACTCCCTCCGTCACAGTTTAGCACGCTTCAACAATCTCTCGGACCAAGGCGATTAGCGATTGGACCAAAAAATAGCATTGGTAATTATAGCACGGTGCCTATTAGTAGAGAAATTAATGTGTACACACATGCATGGAGTGCTTCCACCCCGCGTACACACCTACATGGAGAGAAAATTGTGGGCTTGCTTGTGGTTACCACATCCTAATTAATTGGGCATTAAACCAAACGAGCCTAAAATCCCTCCGGTCGTGGAAATGCATGAGGATTGAAGCGCGCCGTGTAAACTGTGATGGAGAGAGTACCAACTTTGCTCACGTAGTTAACTGCTTTAAGAATATGATTCTCATGAAAATTTTGTAATATTTAACATTAGGCATACCTTCCCTCTGGAATCAGGCAAAGACTGATCAGTCATGCTATCATCAACCATGACATCCTCATTGTTGTTTATAGCATCCCTTTGTGATACCCTCGCCGGATTTCTTTCATAAACAATAATCTCTTCATATGCCTTCTGTATGATATCTTTTGCTGCTTTGTACACTGTCTCTGATCCAGATCCTTTCTCAGCACATCCGATGGCATCAGCACATAGAACATCGTAACGGCTTGTGATGGACTGACAAGCATCATCTTGATGGTTATCACATTTGTATTCTAATAAACCACTGTCTCTGGCCTTCCTTGTCCAACGCTTCAAATAGTAATCAGGTGGAAGTAAATGTGGATCAACTATTCTGAATACTCCTAGAATATGACATACTTGAGAACTCAAAGTATTTGCAACTACATTTTGCCATCTTATTGGAAGCATTGTAGGCCACACGGAATGTATCGGATGAATTTTCATCTTTCATGATGTTGTATTCACTTATGCAGCCATCTTTAGTTTTCTGAATAACATATGCCAAAGACTCTGTAAATTCTTCCTGAAATCTACTAAAGACTGCTTTGGTGTAGGTACGTGCTGCCTGCTTTTCCATTGGTGATGCAGTCTTTGTCGTCACCAAATTTAAAGAAGTGTCCATATCTGCTTTTGCTTCTTCCTCATAATGGTTTTCGATGCTCAAATCAAATTGGGTTAGAAAAACTTCCAGTGTCACATTCGTACTGAAATACTTCTTGTAGAAATCATTCATGGTTTCTAACTTCTGCGCTTTAGATATTTCTGCACAGAATGTATCCATCAGGTACAAAGGAATGCATTTTTGGCAGATATTGTACATTGCTTGAAGCCATGTATTATTTCTTAAATCATAAGTATCAATGGTTGACATCCACGCTGTTTCAAATGTGTTGATTGTTTCAGACTCAACAACACAGCTTTCTGACTCATCTATTGAAGTAGGATGCTCAGAGTATGTATGAGCTAACTTGTGTTTGGTTCTACTCAAAATGTGCCACTTGCAGAAGCGGTGACAGGTATGCGGAAAAACCCTTCCAATTGCAACTTTCATGGCCCGATTTTGGTCGGTAATTAGTGAACATGGTGCCTTCCCGCTCATTGCTGCCAGCCATGTTTCAAATAGCCAAACAAATGAGCATTCAGTATCTTCCATAAGCAATGCACATCCAAATATAACACGCTGGAGATGATGATTGACTCCTGAAAAGGTAACAAAGGGCATCATACACTTGTTCTTCTTGTATGTTGTGTCAAATGTAACAGCGTCCCCAAAATGCTGATAAGCAAGTTTAGCTCTAGCATCGGCCCAAAAAACATTCATTAGACAGATATTCTTGTCGACCTGTATGGCATGGAAGAAAGCAGGGTCATTGGCTTGCATCTTCTTCAAATAATCAAGAAGACCTTGAGCGTCTCCGCCTTCCCCAAGAATATTCTGCCTCGGAAAGGGCACTCCGTCTGAGCCCATCATAGTGATCTTATTGGAGGCATCAAGCAAACCTCTGTCACGAAGATACCCAACTCTACTACAGGTGCCAAGTTTATGATTATGAGTTTTTTCAAGCTTGGAAACAACCCAATGGTTTGATTCTCTGACCACCTCCATCATAGCATTGCAAGCTTCCCGCATAGACATCCTCTCACGCTTCTCTGTAGCCTCATCTGATGATGGATTCTTCTTTCTGTACATGCCTTCCCTTGAGCAAACAAACCTCCTCATGATGACAACCTCCTCTGCACCTTTCGAACGGCGAGACCTACCAACGCGGAAGGGAAATCCAGGGTGCCTGGCATACTCATTGTAGAAAGTCTTTGCTGCTTCATCAGATTCAAATGTCATACCTAGCAATGGCTCTTTAGGATCCTCTGGAGGTACAAAATCTTTCATGGCATCCTTCTCCGTAATACCACCAACCGAAGCAGCTACTCCTGCTTCTATGACTGGACCTTCGAGAATCAGATTGTCGTTCTGGACAGACCGAGCATTGCTGTCCAAGGACATGAGGCAATCGACATAATCCGCAATCAGCTCATCCCCTTCGCTCCTTGCAGCTTCCATCAGTGTATATCAAGTTCTACACACATCAATCACAGAATGATATGTATCATCACTTGCACATGGGGGCCGAGATAGGATTTTAAGCCAAGGTATGCTGATTAACAAAAAAAGAATCCACTGCAGTTTTAAATATAGTAGTTCAAAATAACAGCAACTGAAGTACAGATTGTTCTTTATAACGATAGTATCTTGAATAGTTTAGTTCAATTACAAAAATTAAGAACAAAATTACATTTAACTCTATGATAATGTCGGACATTTTCCACACCAAAAATTTGCACATTAGCCACAAATCAATTCATTACTAGACGGAACAGAGCGCTCTGCTGTGCCCAGCTATAGCCGCGTCCTCCACGTGCGATTTTAGGGAGGCTGGCGTGTGCGTATTTCTGTATCCTATCTTTTTTTGTTGGGGGATGGTCAATGCGAGTCGCACACCGGTATGGAATGGAGGACTATTCATATATCTTTCTTTTTTTTTTGCGGGGGAGGACTATTCATATATCAACAAACATCCTCCCACAAACCCACTGTTCAGCCCGAAGACCCACCCAGCAGCCACAGCGAGGCTCTAAGCTTACAAAATCTCAGTGGCATCGGCTCACTGTGAAGGGAAGAAAAGGCGTCTAAAAATTAACTCTCTGGCCCACATAATGTACCAACAGTAATGACATCAATGATAGTGGATTGCACAATTTGAGTGCAGTACCACCAACACAATGCTCTAACAAATATATTCAAGTACATTCACAATAGTGAGGCAAATGAAGTTGATCTTGTATGCACAAAATGGTGTCTGCTGGAGGAGGCAAACTTGCAATAACAAATCTGAAATTCAAACAGGCTATAACTGATTTGCTCAAATCTTACCATAACAAATCTGAACACCATACAGGTTATAACTGGTTTGCTCAAATCTGAACCTATTCAGACAACATGTTTTGCTCTGTGTAGCAGGCAGACTGCCAATCACATCCATGGTGGTCCTCAACACCCCCTTGTACCTATTGTCATGCCCATGGCCTGCAGTCAAGAAAGCTCTTAAATTCATAGTAGTTGCTCGAAGCAAAGTCGGCATCCTTATCTCTTAGGTAGTTCACTGCCAAAACAAAGTATATACAGGAAAGCAAAAGGCTAAGAGGGACATGCAAAAGCTTGTAACAGCAGAAGAAACCATACTGAAATATTGTAGTGCACAACCATTTTATAAGAAACAATCGAGCCTAGTAACCAAACCACCATTGTAATTGTTTACATGAATAAAAGGCATAAGTTTTGTGTGGATAAAGGCTAGCTCTTTTGTTGGAACAACCACCGGTCGAACGATTCATAGGGGAACCGAAAAACTAATAACAGAAGCTGGGAAACAAAATGTATACCTGAGCAGAACTGGATGTGTATCATTCTTCACTAATGCCCCATACCTCACTAAGCTTCTCACAATTACCAAGACTACCTGCACAGGTGGACAGAAACAAACAATAAAAGCTAGCACCACACTAAAAAACAGTCATAGCAAAGCATTCTGAAGCACAACAATTGCCAGCTCATATGCATCTGCTAAATAACTTACTAACATGAATTCTTCACTGTATACGCCACTTACATCTATACAACGTACTCCCTCTGTCCCAAAATAAGTGTCTTAACTTTATACTAACTTTAGTACAAAGTTGTGCTATAGTTAAGACACTTATTTTGGGATGGAGGGGGTATCATTCATTATCCAGTCTATGCATCACTTCACTGCATAGATGTAAAGGAATGCCCGTGCAGGTGATAATGTGTAAGGTAAAGCATGCCATAACTGAAAATGTGAGAGTAAGTGTATTATGGAAAAGCCTACACAAATTAACCAGGCGAACTCTAAAACTGGAAGCAAATTAAAATCGTGAAATTAGACATCAACTATTTATCAAATGCACATCACTGTAGGACATCAAGAAAGGAAAATGAGGAATTATTATCTCTATTGGCCATGGCAAGAAAAGAGTTGCAGAGGAATTACATCAGTCAAAGCGATGAACAAACCCAGGAAAAGAGGCCGTCAAGGTCACGGGGGCTGAGCCAGGGCAGCACGTCCGAGAAAGGGCTGTCGAGGTCGCGTTCGCGGCGCAGGCGGTGCGGGGGCGAGCACAGCGGGGACTACTGTGCTGGGGAGCAGGCGGAGGTCGAGAGCAAGCAGCAGCGGCGGGGAGTGGCGGAGCGGCGCATCAACATGAGACAGTTCACAGCGTCTCCGACAGGCAGCAGGCAAATTAACCGTTCTTTAGGGCTTTTAGACCAAAAATCAGTGCTCCAATAACTGCGCTATATAAATTTTGCTAACCAAATTTGGGCAGCCCTAAATTACAACCACTTGGCTGCAAATATCCACATAAAACATTTTTCAGGCAGCATGTGATTGCCCAACCGCCATGCAAAACGTTCCCGCGCAGGACCGCAGCCAGCCACAGAACCGTCATGGACGACCCCTCCGACTCGAGTGTCGTTATCACCCTGCTACCGCCACACTGGAGCAACTCCTCTGGTGGTTCCCATTATCGTCATGGTCGCCTCCAAGCCATTTGTCCACCACGCCGTTTTTGCGCCCCCACGTGTCACCGCCGTAGTCGGAGGGGATGGGCCAAACCACATCATTGCTGAAAAGGCCTAGCCGAAGCTACCCGGCGGCGCCGACGTGAAGTGGACTCCGCGAGATCCATCGTTGGCTACCTCGCCGCAGTTGAAAAGACGAACGGTGCAGCCATGACTGCTCCAGCTGCTGCGGTGGTGCACTCTCCCTCCCCCGCCACTGACAGTGGAGGAGGAACCGGCGTCACACGCCATGGCCGCTGACGTCCACACGCGTTCAACAAAATGTCGCAAATGTAGAAAAAAATATCTTTGTTTTTCTAGCTTTGTCGCAAAATCATCTTCTTCAATCCAATTGTAGGTGATGTGTGCCTATGTTATTCAATTTTGAGGCATTTAGTGTCAACGATGAAACTTTTTTGCAAAACATGAATGTTGCATTTCAAGATTTTATTTCTCAAGGTACCTCCTCTCAATAATATGACACACAAATGGGAGGAGCCCAATCTTGACATCGATAAGGAGGGTTTTGTTGATGCAACTCTGAAGGAAAGATTGCAAAACTACCAAGAGGATGGAAACAAATTGTTATGTGTGGTATGGAAAAAAATTGGCATTGATGCGGCCGTTGGAAGCGAGCAACCATTGGAAGTATGGGAGAAAGCATGGAAGGATTCATGGTGCCATGGGAGGCGTCATGGAAGGATTCGTGGGTGGAATGGGTGGATTGATGGGTGCCATTAGAGGTGGCATGAATGGTCTTGTGGGTACCATGGGAGGAGGCATGAGTGATGGCATGGGTAGTGCTATGAGTGGTGGGATGGGAGGAGACATGGATGACAATGAAGACAATGAAATCAATGGTGGCGATGATACCAATGTTCCAAGCCACGGAGACAACGGGAACATAAGTGGCAATGGAGGAGATGAAAATTGAGAGGTTATGTTTTATGTACTTTTTATGTCCTATGCAAAATAAATGTGTTGGTGATGCACTATGCCTGTGGTTTTCATTTGAATTTGATATGGGGATTTGAAGTTCAATTTGACATGTTGTTGATTATGTGTGTGGTGATCTTGCGAAGTTTAAATTCTATTAATAGTTAATGTCTTGTTTCAATATACATGCAATTTTGAAGAAGAAATATGTGGTTGGGTGCCCTATTATGTGTGTGGTACTTTTTTCATGAATGCAAATGACATGCACATAAAGGTAATCTTTACCTGGACATTTTGATATCGTATTTGCATATTTTTTTTTTTGAGTTCATATGAATTTGTTACAAATTTTCAAAGTATTGGTCAAACGGTCAAAGGGCATTTGGGTGACCTCGGAGGCAAATCTAAGGGCAAACTGAGCATAGTCGAAAAGTAAGGGGCAAACCCCGTGGGTAGGTTCCAACTAGGGGCAAAAATGCATTTGTCCCTTAAAAGAAGGTAAGAAAAAGACTGGATCCAGGTCACGGAGCCGAGTTAGAAAGCTGAAGTCTGAAATCATAGCAGACCAGAGACGAGCGTTGCTGTCTCGCACATCGGTACCACCTCCAGCATCGGATTGAGCACCTACACCTACTTCGAGGGCACTGTCTCTAGCACTGACAGCGGCAGCAGCTCAGTATGATCCACCAGAGGATTGGGCACCGACCACATCAGCGAATCAGACTGATCTACCGGAGGATCGAGCACTGACACGGGCACCTGCTCCAACACCAGCACCAGCTCCACAAGGAGCACCATCTCCGGCAGCAGCAGCGGTACTACCGGCCGCACCGCCACGAGCACCAGCAATGCCTTCGGCACCTGCACCAACGCTTGAACTTGCACTTGCATCCTCTCCGTCCCGTGCACCGGCAACGGAACCAACACTTGCATCGGCAACAGACTGGGCTGCAGTTCGCACTGCATATACCAAAGTCCTTACAAAAACCGACATCTCCACCTTCTTGGTAAGCATTGGCAGCCCAAGTGATTCGTTCTTTTTTCTTTCCATGTTGTTTCACATGATTCAGTGTGTTGATCTAACTTTTTGTGTATTTCTTCTTGTTTGCAAACAGGGAATTCCTAGAGTAAAGAGGGAGTCGTTCAATAATTCGGGCGACCGTGGCCAAGTTTCTCTTACCATGCGCAGCATTGGTGTGAATGAACCTGCACAATATGTCGTAAGTGTTGGAAATATGCCCTAGAGGCAATAATAAATTGATTATTATTATATTTCCTTGTTCATGATAATCGTTTATTATCCATGCTAGAATTGTATTGATAGGAAACTCAGATACATGTGTGGATACATAGACAACACCATGTCCCTAGTAAGCCTCTAGTTGACTACCTCGTTAATCAATAGATGGTTACGGTTTCCTGACCATGGACATTGGATGTCGTTGATAACGGGATCACATCATTAGGAGAATGATGTGATGGACAAGACCCAATCCTACGCCTAGCACAAGATCATGTAGTTCGTATGCTAAAGCTTTTCTAATGTCAAGTATCATTTCCTTAGACCATGAGATTGTGCAACTCCCGGATACCGTAGGAGTGCTTTGGGTGTGCCAAACGTCACAACGTAACTGGGTGGCTATAAAGGTACACTACGGGTATCTCTGAAAGTGTCTGTTGGGTTGGCACGAATCGAGATTGGGATTTTGTCACACCGTGTAAACGGAGAGGTATCTCTGGGCCCACTCGGTAGGACATCATCATAATGTGCACAATGTGACCAAGGGGTTGATCACGGGATGATGTGTTACGGAACGAGTAAAGAGACTTGCCGGTAACGAGATTGAACAAGGTATCGGTATACCGACGATCGAATCTCGGGCAAGTACCATACCGCTAGACAAAGGGAATTGTATACGGGATTGATTGAGTCCTTGACATCGTGGTTCATCCGATGAGATCATCGTGGAACATGTGGGAGCCAACATGGGTATCCAGATCCCGCTGTTGGTTATTGACCGGAGAACATCTCGGTCATGACTACATGTCTCCCGAACCCGTAGGGTCTACACACTTAAGGTTCGATGACGCTAGGGTTATAAATGAAGTTTGTATGTGGTTACCGAATGTTGTTCAGAGTCCCGGATGAGATCCCGGACGTCACGAGGAGTTCCGGAATGGTCCGGAGGTAAAGATTTATATATAGGAAGTCCTGTTTCGGCCATCGGGACAAGTTTCGGGGTCATCGGTATTGTACCGGGACCACCGGAAGGGTCCCGGGGGCCCACCGGGTGGGGCCACCTGCCCCGGGGGGCCACATGGGCTGTAGGGGGTGCGCCTTGGCCTACATGGGCCAAGGGCACCAGCCCCTAGAGGCCCATGCGCCAAGATATAGGAAAAAGGGGAGAGTCCTAAAGGGGGAAGGCACCTCCGAGGTGCCTTGGGGAGGATGGACTCCTCCCCCCCTCTTAGCCGCACCCTTCCTTGGAGGAGGGGGCAAGGCTGCGCCTCCCCCCTCTCCCCTGCCCCTATATATAGTGGAGGGGAGGGAGGGCATCCATACCTGAGCCCTTGGCGCCTCCCTCCCTCCCGTGACACCTCCTCCTCTCCCGTAGGTGCTTGGCGAAGCCCTGCAGGATTGCCACGCTCCTCCATCACCACCACGCCGTTGTGCTGCTGCTGGATGGAGTCTTCCTCAACCTCTCCCTCTCTCCTTGCTGGATCAAGGCGTGGGAGACATCGTCGAGCTGTACGTGTGTTGAACGTGGAGGTGCCGTCCGTTCGGCACTAGGATCATCGGTGATCTGAATCACGACGAGTACGACTCCATCAACCCCGTTCACTTGAACGCTTCCGCTTAGCGATCTACAAGGGTATGTAGATGCACTCTCTTGCTACTCGTTGCTGGTCTCTCCATAGATAGATCTTGGTGTTACGTAGGAAAATTTTGAATTTCTGCTACGTTCCCCAACAGTGGTATCAGAGCTAGGTCTATTGCGTAGATTCTTTGCACGAGTAGAACACAAAGTAGTTGTGGGCGTCGATATTGTTCAATATGCTTGCCGTTACTAGTCTTATCTTGATTCGGCGGCATCGTGGGATGAAGCGGCCCGGACCAACCTTACACGTACGCTTACGTGAGACCGGTTCCACCGACAAACATGCACTAGTTGCATAAGGTGGCTGGCGGGTGTCTGTCTCTCCCACTTTAGTCAGATCGGATTCGATGAAAAGGGTCCTTATGAAGGGTAAATAGCAATTGGCATATCACGTTGTGGTTCATGCGTAGGTAAGAAACGTTCTTGCTAGAAACCCATAGCAGCCACGTAAAACATGCAAACAACAATTAGAGGACGTCTAACTTGTTTTTGCAGGTTATGCTATGTGATGTGATATGGCCAAAAGGATGTGATGAATGATATATGTGATGTATGAGATTGATCATGTTCTTGTAATAGGAATCACGACTTGCATGTCGATGAGTATGACAACCGGCAGGAGCCATAGGAGTTGTCTTTATTTATTTGTGACCTGCGTGTCAACTTAAACGTCATGTAATTACTTTACTTTATTGCTAACCGTTAGCCATAGTAGTAGAAGTAATAGTTGGCGAGGCAACTTCATGAAGACACGATGATGGAGATCATGATGATGGAGATCATGGTGTCATGCCGGTGACGATGATGATCATGGAGCCCCGAAGATGGAGATCAAAAGGAGCAAAGTGATGATGGCCATATCATGTCACTATTTGATTGCATGTGATGTTTATCATGTTTATACATCTTATTTGCTTAGAACGACGGTAGTAAATAAGATGATCCCTTACAAGAATTTCAAGAAGTGTTCTCCCCTAACTGTGCACCGTTGCGACAGTTCGCTGTTTCAAAACATCACGTGATGATCGGGTGTTTTATTCAGACGTTCAAATACAACGGGTGTTGACGAGCCTAGCATGTACAGACATGGCCTCGGAACACACGCGAAACACTTAGGGTTAACTTGACGAGCCTAGCATGTACAGATATGGCCTCGGAACACGGAGACCGAAAGGTCGAGCATGAGTCGTATAGAAGATACGATCAACATGAAGGTGTTCACCGATGATGACTAGTCCGTCTCACGTGATGATCGGACACGGCCTAGTTTGACTCGGATCATGTAATCACTTAGATGACTAGAGGGATGTCTATCTGAGTGGGAGTTCATAAGATGAACTTAATTATCCTGAACATAGTCAAAAGGTTTTTGCAAATTATGTCGTAGCTCACGCTATAGTTCTACTGTTTAGATATGTTCCTAGAGAAAAATTAGTTGAAAGTTGATAGTAGCAATTATGCGGACTAGGTCCGTAAACTGAGGATTGTCCTGATTGCTTCATAGAAGGCTTATGTCCTTAATGCACCGCTCAGTGTGCTGAACCTCGAACGTTGTCTGTGGTTGTTGCGAACATCTGACATACACGTTTTGATAACTATGTGATAGTTCAGTTAAACGGTTTAGAGTTGAGGCACCAAAGACGTTTTTGAAACATCGCGAAACATATGAGATGTTTTGAGGGCTGAAATTGGGATTTCAGGCTCGTGCCTATGTCAAGAGGTATAAGACCTCCGATGACTTTCTTAACCTGCAAACTAAGGAGAAAAGCTCAATTGTTGAGCTTGTGCTCAGATTGTCTGAGTACAACAATCATTTGAATCGAGTGGGAGTTGATCTTCCAGATAAGACAGTGATGGTTCTCCAAAGTCATTGCCACCAAGCTGTTAAAGCTTCATGATGAACTATAACATATCAGGGATAGATATGATGATCCTTGAAGTATTCGCGATGTTTGACACCGCGAAAGTAGAAATCAAGAAGGAGCATCAATTGTTGATGGTTGGTGAAACCACTAGTTTCAAGAAGGGCAAGGGCAAGAAGGGATACTTCATGAAACGGCAATTCAGCTGCTGCTCTAGTGAAGAAACCCAAGGTAAAACCCAAACCCGAGACTAAGTGCTTCTGTAATAAGGGGAACAACCACTAGAGCAGAATTACCCTAGATACTTGGTAGATAAGAAGGCTGGCAAGGTCGATAGAAGTATATTGGATATACATTGTGTTAATGTGTACTTTGCTAGTACTCCTAGTAGCACCAGGGTATTAGATACCGGTTCGGTTGCTAAGTGTTAGTAACTCGAAACAAAAGGCTACGGAATAAACGGAGACTAGCTAAAGGTGAGCTGACGATATGTGTTGGAAGTTTTTCCAAGCTTGATATGATCAAGCATCGCACGCTCCCTCTACCAAAGAGATTGGTGTTAAACCTAAATAATTGTTATTTGGTGTTTGCGTTGAGCGTAGACATGATTGGATTACGTCTATCGCAATACGGTTATTCATTTAAGGAGAATAATGGTTACTCTGTTTATTTGAATAATACCTTCAATGGTCTTACACCTAAAATGAATGGTTTATTAAATCTCGATCGTAGTGATACACATGTTCATGCCAAAAGATAGTAATGATAGTACCACCTACTTGTGGCACTGCCATGTAAGTCATATCGGTATAAAACGCATGAAGAAGCTCCATATTGATGGATCTTTGGGCTCACTCGTTTTTGAAAAGTTTGAGACATGCGAACCATGTCTATTGGTGTATATGCATGCAAATGGACCGTTTTGACTCACTTGATTTTGAATCACTTGGGACATGCAAATCATACCACACGGGCAAGATGACTGAAAAGCCTCGTTTTCAGTAATATGGAACAAGATAGCAACTTGTTGGAAGTAATACATTTTGATGTGTGCAGTCCAATGAGTGCTGAGGCTTGCAGTGAATATCATTATGTTCTTACTTCACAGATGATTCGAGTAGATGTTGAGTATATTTACTTGATGAATCACGAGTCTGAGTTATTGAAAGGTTCAAGTAATTTCAGTGTGAAGTTGAAAGATCGTCGTGACAAGAGGATAAAAGATCTATGATATGATCATAGAGATGAATATCTGAATCACGAGTTTGGCACAGAATTAAGACATTGTGGAAATAGTTTCACAACTAATACAGCCTGGAACACCATAGTGTGATGGTGTGTCCGAACATCATAACTGCACCCTATTGGATATGATGCATACCATGATGTCTCTTATCGAATTACCACTATTGTCCATGGGTTAGGCATTAGAGACAACCACATTCACTTTAAATAGGGCACCACGTAATTCCGTTGAGACGACACCGTTTGGAGAAACCTAAGTTGTCGTTTCTTAAAGGTTTGGGGCTGTGACGCTTATGTGAAAAAGTTTCAGGATTGATAAGCTCGAACCCAAAGCGGATAAAATGCATCTTCATAGGAAACCCAAAACAGTTGGGTATACCTCCTAATTCAGATCCGAAAGCAATATGGATTGTTTCTAGAATCGGGTCCTTTCTCGAGGAAAAGTTTCTCTCGAAAGAATTGAGTGGGAGGATGGTGGAAACTTGATGAGGTTATTGAACCGTCACTTCAACAAGTGTGTAGCAGGGCACGGGAAGTTGTCCCTGTGGCACCTACACCAATTGAAGTGGAAGCTTATGATAGTGATCATGAAGTTTCGGATCAAGTCACTACCGAACCTCGTGGGATGACAAGGATACGTACTACTTCAGAGTGGTACAGTAATCCTGTCTTGGAAGTCATGTTGCTAGACAACAATGAACCTACGAGCTATGGAGAAGCGATGGTGGGCCCGGATTCCGATAAATGGCTCAAGGCCATAAAACCCGAGAGAGGATCCATGTATGAAAACAAAGTATAGACTTTGGAAGAACTACTTGATGGTCGTAAGGCTGTTAGGTACATATGGATTTTGAAAGGAAGACAGACAATGATGGTAAGTGTCACCATTAAGAAAGCTCGGCTTGTCGTTAAGATATTTTCCGACAAGTTCAAGGAGTTGATTACGGTGAGGTTTTCTCACTCGTAGCGATGCTAAGATTCTGTTGGAATTATATTAGCAATTACTGCATTATTTATGAAATCTTGCAGATAGGATGTCAAAACATTGTTTCCTCGACGATTCTTGAGGAAAGGTTGTATGTGATACAACCGGAAGGTTTTGTCTATCCTGAAATATGCTAATAAGTATGCGAAGCTCCAGCAATCCTTCTGAGGACTGGAGTGAGCATCTCGGAGTTGGAATGTATGCTTTGATGATGATCAAAGATTTTGGGTGTATACAAAGTTTATGAGAAACTTGTATTTCCAAAGAAGTGAGTGGGAGCACTATAGAATTTCTGATGAGTATATGTTGTTGACATATTAATGATCAGAAATGACGTAGAATTTCTGGAAAGCATATAGGGTTATTTGGAAAGTGTTTTCAATGGAAAACCTGGATTAAGCTACTTGAACATTGAGCATCAAGATCTATAAGGATAGATCAAAACGCTTAATAGTACTTTCAAATGAGCACATGCCTTGACGTGATCTTGAAGGTGTTCAAGATGGATCAGTCAAAGAAGGAGTTCTTTCCTGAGTTGTAAGGTATGAAGTTAAGACTTAAAGCTCGACCATGGCAGAATAGAGAGAAAGGAACGAAGGTCGTCCCCTATGCTTAAGACATAGGCTCTACAGTATGCTATGCTGTGTACCGCACCTGAAGTGTGCTTTACCATGAGTCAGTCAAGGGGTACAAGAGTGATCCAAGAATGGATCACAGGACAGCGGTCAAAGTTATCCTTAGTAACTAGTGGACTAAGGAATTTTCTCAATTATGGAGGTGGTAAAAGAGTTCGTCGTAAAGGGTTACGTCGATGCAAGCTTAACACCTATCCGGATAGCTCTGAGTAGAGATACCGGATACGTATAATGGAGCAACAATTTAGAATAGCTCCAAGTAGAACAGTTATTTGGAATAGCTCCAAATAGAACGTGGTAGCTACATCTAGGAGATGACATAGAGATTTGTAAAGCACACACGGATTTGAAAGGTTCAGACCCGTTGACTATAACCTCTCTCACAAGCATAACATGATCAAACCCAGAACTCATCGAGTGTTAATCACATGGTAAATGTGAACTAGATTATTGACTCTAGTAAATTCTTTGGGTGTTAGTCATATGGGGATGTGACCTGTGAGTGTTAATCACATATCGATGTGAACTAGATTATTGACTCTAGTGCAAGTGGGAGACTGTTGGAAATATGCCCTAGAGGCAATAATAAATTGATTATTATTATATTTCCTTGTTCATGATAATCGTTTATTATCCATGCTAGAATTGTATTGATAGGAAACTCAGATACATGTGTGGATACATAGACAACACCACGTCCCTAGTAAGCCTCTAGTTGACTAGCTCGTTAATCAATAGATGGTTACGGTTTTCTGACCATGGACATTGGATGTCGTTGATAACGGGATCACATCATTAGGAGAATGATGTGATGGACAAGACCCAATCCTAAGCCTAGCACAAGATCATGTAGTTCGTATGCTAAAGCTTTTCTAATGTCAAGTATCATTTCCTTAGACCATGAGATTGTGCAACTCCCGGATACCGTAGGAGTGCTTTGGGTGTGCCAAACGTCACAACGTAACTGGGTGGCTATAAAGGTACACTACGGGTATCTCTGAAAGTGTCTGTTGGGTTGGCACGAATCGAGATTGGGATTTTGTCACTCCGTGTAAACGGAGAGGTATCTCTGGGCCCACTCGGTAGGACATCATCATAATGTGCACAATGTGACCAAGGGGTTGATCACGGGATGATGTGTTACGGAACGAGTAAAGAGACTTGCCGGTAACGAGATTGAACAAGGTATCGGTATACCGACGACCGAATCTCGGGCAAGTACCATACCGCTAGACAAAGGGAATTGTATACGGGATTGATTGAGTCCTTGACATCGTGGTTCATCCGATGAGATCATCGTGGAACATGTGGGAGCCAACATGGGTATCCAGATCCCGCTGTTGGTTATTGACCGGAGAACATCTCGGTCATGACTACATGTCTCCCGAACCCGTAGGGTCTACACACTTAAGGTTCGATGACGCTAGGGTTATAAAGGAAGTTTGTATGTGGTTACCGAATGTTGTTCGGAGTCCCGGATGAGATCCCGGACGTCACGGGGAGTTCCGGAATGGTCCGGAGGTAAAGATTTATATATAGGAAGTCCTGTTTCGGCCATCGGGACAAGTTTCGGGGTCATCGGTATTGTACCGGGACCACCGGAAGGGTCCCGGGGGCCCACCGGGTGGGGCCACCTGCCCCGGGGGGCCACATGGGCTGTAGGGGGTGCTCCTTGGCCTACATGGGCCAAGGGCACCAGCCCCTAGAGGCCCATGCGCCAAGATATAGGAAAAAGGGGAGAGTCCTAAAGGGGGAAGGCACCTCCGAGGTGCCTTGGGGAGGATGGACTACTCCCCCCCTCTTAGCCACACCCTTCCTTGGAGGAGGGGGCAAGGCTGCGCCTCCCCCCTCTCCCCTGCCCCTATATATAGTGGAGGGGAGGGAGGGCATCCATACCTGAGCCCTTGGCGCCTCCCTCCCTCCCGTGACACCTCCTCCTCTCCCGTAGGTGCTTGGCGAAGCCCTGCAGGATTGCCACGCTCCTCCATCACCACCACGCCGTTGTGCTGCTGCTGGATGGAGTCTTCCTCAACCTCTCCCTCTCTCCTTGCTGGATCAAGGCGTGGGAGACATCGTCGAGCTGTACGTGTGTTGAACGCGGAGGTGCCGTCCGTTCGGCACTAGGATCATCGGTGATCTGAATCACGACGAGTACGACTCCATCAACCCCGTTCACTTGAACGCTTCCGCTTAGCGATCTACAAGGGTATGTAGATGCACTCTCTTTCTACTCGTTGCTGGTCTCTCCATAGATAGATCTTGGTGTTACGTAGGAAAATTTTGAATTTCTGCTACGTTCCCCAATAGTAAGTAGAAAGGATCGTCACATGATTGATGCTAAAGGATGGTCAAGGTTCAAAACTCGATCAAATCTTGCGGTTGGGGATGATGTCAAAATCAAACTTTCTCGGTAAGGAGAGCTGGTCCTAATCAGCTTTGAAATTCTTCAGTAGCAGCACGCAACTGCCGAACTTGTCTATCCTTCGAGAGCTTTTGATGTAATATGGCATGGTGAAACAAGTGTCATGTGTGTATAAATAGTACTATAGTAGTATTTATCACGTAGGACATCGTGAAAGAATTGCAACTCTGACTGCTGGTTAGGAATCATCGTTCAATTTCATTCTAACAGGTGTCGTGCTTTATTTATTTTTCTATATTCGCCTTGCGACAGCATCTAAAACCAGCGTCGTATCGATCGCATGCAATATTTACTGGATGAAATGCATCTAGTTAGAACACATGGGCCCCCGAACCTCAAAACTTAGAACACATGGGCCCCCAAACATGCAGGCCCATCGGCCTGTGGCCCAAAGTTCAGACCCGTCAGCCTATCTGAGTGTTTTATTCTCATCTGAACCCCATATTATGTTTATATATTCCCCTTGATTTTTCTTATGTACAGTATAAAGTTGTGATATAAAATATTTTTATATTTCTTTACAGAGGGAGTATCACTCTATCAAAAAAATATTTATGTGTAGCTAGTTACTCCTGCCTTTCTACTTCCTTTCGCTGATATGCGGGTCATCTAGCAACATGGACCATGTACCATGCACCAAATTAGAGTGCACAAATGCGCGGTAGACTCACCCCAGCCGTAGCGTCGCAGTAATGCCCAATTAGCCGTAAAATCACAAAACCCCACCTTTTAAGCAGTAGAAGTAAGCTGAACGGACGAAGCAGCAATATTTCACTCGGTGGGAATCCCCTTCTCCTGCTTATTCAGAGAAAACCACCTCTCGGCGATTGCTTAGGGTTTTCTCATGGAGAACCATGTATGAATTCTTCATCCATTCTTGATAAATCTTAGTCCCTTGGTCACCTGTAATCCTAGGATAGCAACCGCCGCCGTTGATGCATTTTTATTCCTATTGAATCTAGTGTGTTTCATTTGTAGTGCCCAAAGTGCAAGGACCCTACAGTTTTCTGCGCCCTTGGCAAGACGCCAGACTTGTTCCCTCTCATCCTAACACAAGATTTTAAAAAGTGCACGCTATGTTCCTAGAATACTCTTTTCTACCCGGGAGGGTTGGGATTTTTGAACATGCTGTCGACTAATTTGAAAATTTGGATTACTATATTTGGATAAAAGATACTAGTACCATGGTCAACACTGACATGAAAGAGGAAATTATTTTTAGATTTGGATAGCGAATAAATTGTGTTATTATATCATTTTTCCTGCAGTGCATCCCATGCTCTGCCAAAACACATGTACTCAAGAAGGTCGGCCTTGCCATAACTGAATACACTTGTTTAATGGTCATATTGGAGACACACCATGGATATAAGTTCATAGTTGGGTTCATTAAGCAAGAAGATCATTCCTTTTCCTATGGCCGGACTTGGATAAACTTTGTCAAGTGTTACAGACTAAAAATTGGCACAGGATGAAAATAGCAGAACCTGGTCTCATGTTCCATGTGACTTTCCACCTCGACGTCTTTCCAGTAGTTCATCCATTTTAGTTTTGTATCTAGTTCTTACATGTTGCCTCGATTACTTTTTAATCCACCTATTATGTCTAAGTAATCACAATTTGAATTTAGAAGTAGCAACAATTTGTGACTTCTCTCATGAAGATGCTACCTCTTACTACTATTTCTTATAATTGGTGGCACGCGTAGGTTATTACAAAGTGCAGGACACTACTCGTTTGTTATTTGATAAGAACTTGACTATTACCGATGGCACTGAAGTCGACTGGGATGACATCCACCATTTCCTACACTTTATTGATTGTCTTGAGGACCTTGTGGGGTGTTTCAATGGTGAAAGGCCACGTGGGATATGTGTGCCACTGTTGCACACGTTGAACATGTCCAACTGTGTCAAGAAACTAATGGTATGAGTTGTTTTCTATTATATATGTTGTTGATAAACTCTTGCTTATATACAGTTTTATAGGTGTGATCTTCATGAAACAGAAAATGCCCACTTTTAATGTTCCTATATAGATGCTTGACCATGGCCGAGTCAGACTTGTGCTTTTGACCTACTCCATTTCCCTTGGAGGTGAAAAGATACTTATTCATGGGTGGTCTCAAATTCTGAAGGCCCGTCGATCTTGGAGAATAGGACAGAAGGTTATGTTCATAATTTTCCATGGCTCTGAAGCGAATCCTGTTTATTGACCACATTGCAAGATGAAGCCGCTTTCAGAAAGTTGTGGATGCGCGGAGTGGCGCCTGGGCCTTGTCCTGGGGCTTGGTGGCCTGACCCTTGGATAACTATAGGCAAATTGGCACTGTTCGAGGCGTGCTTTGTATGGTTGAACCTGTATAAGTACTCATACTGCTTTCAGCTATGGTTGTTAAGTGCTCCTATTGCTTTCAGTAAAAGTTGTTGATGCGGAGCATCCTACGGTCATCCCCATGGACACTACTTCGACTACTCAAGCTCCAACTGGACCCATGACAAGAGCTCGAGCACGTTCTATTCAATCCGAGGTTAACTCTCTCCTTGTTGAACTTCCCTTTGACCCACTTGAGACATGGCTACTACCTCAAACGGAGATGCTTTGTGTGCTTAGGTACCAAGAAAGCAACCAAGGAGAAGCTATGATGCAAGATGAACATCAAGAGCATGGATAAGGATTTTCCCAGCGGAGAGATAGAGGTACAACCGGTCAACTACCGGTCCACCGGTACTACCGGTCAACCTTCTGTAATCAAAACGGTACAAGGCCGGTATCGCCCCGGTTTATACCAGTAACTGCCAAAAGACCGGTACTACTGCCCCAACCACCAGTACTACCGCTAATCCCCTCCGAGAACACCTGCAGGAAGCAACACCTGAGCTCCTAGCGGTACAACCGCCCCCAAGACCGGTACTACCGGCCTGCCTACGCGCAGTGAGTGGGATTTCACCCCATGTACCTCCCACTTACCCCTTGGACTATATATACTTGTCTCCTAGCTTCGTATTAGGGTTAGCGTTGACTTAGCTCATTTGTGAGATAGAGCCTCGCTCATCCATCCGGATCTACTCCTTCGTGAGGGACCGACACCTCTTCGGAGAAGATCCTTGTTGGATTCAAGACCTCCTTTTGGAGAAGACCATCTTCAAGACCTCCTCATGGAGAAGAACCGGTTACCCTTTGTATCGTTCCTTGCTGGATTTGGATCTTGTATTACCCCGTGCCTCGATGATCTAGTGCATGTGTGACTTCTATTCTTGTTAGTTGAGTGTTTTTCCCTCGTTCCCCTCCTCATGTTCTTCGTGTCCTTCATAGGGATCCTCTCCAAACGTGAAAGATTGGCCTCTAGGGTTCTACCCTACATCATCTTGGTATCATGAGCCACGCTGATCACGTTTTTGGAGCCCCTACCCCGTGTTTTCTAGCTTGATTTTGTTGTTTTCGTCCTAAATTCGAAAATCCCCACCAAAAATAGCCCCAATTTTTTTGTGATTTGTTGGTGTGTTGAAGTTTTGTTGGATTTGATCCATGGATTTCGTGTGTAGCAGGTAGATCTAGCTTCCCCACAAGTTTCCCCACCTTCCATCCACTAAATACATCCAATTTTGTCCCCGAAATCATCCATTTCCGCCACAAAATCGCCCGATCCAGTTTTCCCGACCCCGGCGGTACTTCCGCCCTCCAAAACCAGTAGTTCCGCTGAGCTTCAGGACCGGTACTACCGCCCCCCAAAGCGGTACTACCGCCCTTCCCAGGCTCAACATCGGCTGATTCATCGTTTTGCCCATAACTTCCACATCCGGAGTCCGATTTTCGCGTTCTTTAGCTCGTTGAGAAGCTATTGACATCCCCCATCCACCTAGATAGGTTCCAACATCAATAGACAACATCAAATTTTCCGAACATTGGCATCTTTGCCTAGGGCTTGCACCACATCATCCTCTATACCACCACCGCTTTCCGGTACCACCATTTGCTTTTGGTCTTTGAGAATTTGAGTTGTGGTTCCCATGTCCTATTGTGTTTCGGCTATATAGGTATGGTTTGACGTCAACATCACCACCGCTCATCTTCGCAAAGGACTCGTCATCGCAAAGGACGGTAACCTTGATGACATCTTTGTCATTTCCATGCCATTTGCATTGATAACCACATAGCCTTACTTTTGCGTTGCTTACCCATCGAGACTAGCCTTTGAGTATTGCCAGCAACGTGACTTATGCACATTAGTGGTCATACTCCATAGCATACATACCATATCATAGTGGTGCATATCTTGGTATCATCTTTTGTGTCACAAAGTTGTCATCGCATACACAATTGCTATCTTGGTTCGTGAAGATTTGCATAAGAAAAGAGCTCAAAAGTGAAAGAGCCAAACAAGCTTTTAAGCAAAGAGGGAAAGATAAGCAAAGCGCTTATAAGCAAGAACCATAGCATCATACTGTTGGGTAACGTAGTAATTTCAAAAAAATTCCTACGCACACGCAAGATCATGGTGATGACATAGCAACGAGAGGGGAGAGTGTTGTCCACGTACCCTCGTAGATCGTAAGAGGAAGCGTTATGACAACGCGGTTGATGTAGTCGTACGTCTTCACGATCCGACCGATCCAAGCACCGAACGTACGGCACCTCCGAGTTCAGCACACGTTCAGCTCGATGACGATCCCCGGGCTCCGATCCAGCAAAGCTTCGGGGATGAGTTCCGTCAGCACGACGGCGTGGTGACGATGATGATGTTCTACCGGCGCAGGGCTTCGCCTAAACTCCGCGACGATATGACCGAGGTGGAATATGGTGGAGGGGGGCACTTCACACGGCTAAGGAACGATCCGTAGATCAACTTGTGTGTCTATGGGGTGTCCCCCTGCCCCCGTATATAAAGGAGCAAGGGGGGAGGTCGGTCGGCCCAAGGGGGGCGCGCCAGGAGGAGGAGTCCTCCTCCTAGTAGGAGTAGGACTCCTCCTTTCCTACTCCTACTAGGAGGGGAAGGAAGGGGGAGAGGGGGAAAGGAAAGAGGGGGGCGCCGCCCCCCTCCTAGTCCAATTCGGACTAGAGGGAGAGGGGGCGCGCGGCCTACCCTGGCCGCCCCTCTCTCTTCCCACGAAGGCCCATGTGGCCCATTAACTCTCCCGGGGGGGTCCGGAAACCCCTCCGGCACTTCGGTTTTCTCCGAAATCACCCGGAACACTTCCGGTGTCCTAATATAGTCGTCCAATATATCAATCTTTATGTCTCGACCATTTCGAGACTCCTCGTCATGTCCGTGATCACATCCAGGACTCCAAACAAACTTCGGTACATCAAAACTTATAAACTCATAATAAAACTGTCATCGTAACGTTAAGCGTGCGGACCCTACGGGTTCGAGAACTATGTAGACATGACCTAGAACCATTCTCGGTCAATAACCAATAGCGGAACCTGGATGCCCATATTGGTTCCTACATATTCTACGAAGATCTTTATCGGTCAAACCGCATAACAACATACGTTGTTCCCTTTGTCATCGGTACGTTACTTGCCCGAGATTCGATCGCGGTATCCAATACCTATTTCAATCTCGTTACCGACAAGTCTCTTTACTCGTTACGTAACGCATCATCCCGTAACCAACTCATTGGTCACATTGCTTGCAAGGCTTATAGTGATGTGCATTACCGAGAGGGCCCAGAGATACCTCCCGACAATCGGAGTGACAAAACCTAATATCGAAATACGCCAACTCAACATGTACCTTTGGAGACACCTGTAGTACTCCTTTATAATCACCCAGTTACTTTGTGACGTTTGGTAGTACCCAAAGTGTTCCTCCGGTAAATGGGAGTTGCATAATCTCATAGTTTCAGGAACATGTATAAGTCATGAAGAAAGTAATAGCAATATACTAAACGATCAAGTGCTAGGCTAACGGAATGGGTCATGTCAATCACATCATTCTCCTAATGATGTGATCCCATTAATCAAATGACAACAAATGTCTATGGTTAGGAAACATAACCATCTTTGATTAATGAGCTAGTCAAGTAGAGGCATACTAGTGACTATATGTTTGTCTATGTATTCACACATGTATCATGTTTCCGGTTAATACAATTCTAGCATGAATAATAAACATTTATCATGATATGAGGAAATAAATAATAACTTTATTATTGCCTCTAGGGCATATTTCCTTCAGTCTCCCACTTGCACTAGAGTCAATAATCTAGATTACATAGTAATGATTCTAACACCCATGGAGTCTTGGTGCTGATCATGATTTTCTCGTGAGAGAGGCTTAGTCAACGGGTCTGCAACATTCAGATCCGTATGTATCTTGCAAATCTCTATGTCTCCCACTTGGACTTGGTCCCGAATGGAATTGAAGCGTCTCTTGATGTGCTTGGTCCTCTTGTGAAATCTAGATTCCTTTGCCAAGGCAATTGCACCAGTATTGTCACAGAGGATCTTCATTGGTCCCGATGCACTAGGTATGACACCTAGATCGGAAATGAACTCCTTCATCCAGACTCCTTTATTTGCTTCTTCCGAAGCAGCTATGTACTCCGCTTCACATGTAGATCCCGCCATGACGCTTTGTTTAGAACTGCACCAACTTACAGCTCCACCGTTTAATAAAGATACGTATCCGGTTTGCGATTTAGAATCGTCCGGATCAGTGTCAAAGCTTGCATCAACGTAACCATTTACGACTAGCTCTTTGTCACCTCCATATACGAGAAACATATCCTTAGTCCTTTTCAGGTATTTCAGGATATTCTTGACCACTGTCCAGTGATCCACTCCTGGATTACTTTGGTACCTTCCTGCCAAGCTTATTGCTAAGCATACGTCAGGCCTAGTACACAGCATTGCATACATGATAGAGCCTATGGCTGAAGCATAGGGAACATCTTTCATTTTCTCTCTATCTTCTGCCGTGGTCGGGCATTGAGTTTGACTCAACTTCACACCTTGAAGCACGGGCAAGAACCCTTTCTTTGCCTGATCCATTTTGAACATTTTCAAAATTTTATCAAGGTATGTGCTTTGTGAAAGTCCTATCAAGCGTCTTGATCTATCTCTATAGATCTTGATGCCCAATATGTAAGCAGCTTCCCCGAGGTCTTTCATTGAAAAACTTTTATTCAAGTATCCCTTTATGCTATCCAGAAATTCTATATCATTTCCAATTAATAATATGTCATCTACATATAATATCAGAAATGCTACAGAGCTCCCACTCACTTTCTTGTAAATACAGGCTTCTCCAAAAGTCTGTATAAAACCATATGCTTTGATCACACTATCAAAACGTTTATTCCAACTCCGAGATGCTTGCACCAATCCATAAATGGATCGCTGGAGCTTGCACACTTTGTTAGCACCTTTTGGATCAACAAAACCTTCTGGTTGCATCATATACAACTCTTCTTCCAGAAATCCATTCAAGAATGCAGTTTTAACATCCATTTGCCAAATTTCATAATCATGAAATGCAACAATAGCTAACATGATTCGGACAGACTTAAGCATCGCTACGGGTGAGAAAGTCTCATCGTAGTCAACCCCTTGAACTTGTCGAAAACCTTTCGCAACAAGTCGAGCTTTATAGACAGTTATATTACCATCAGCGTCAGTCTTCTTCTTAAAGATCCATTTATTCTCAATGGCTTGCCGATCATCGGGCAAGTCAACCAAAGTCCATACTTTGTTCTCATACATGGATCCAATCTCAGATTTCATGGCTTCTAGCCATTTTGTGGAATCTGGGCTCATCATCGCTTCCTCATAGTTCGTAGGTTCATCATGGTCAAGTAACATGACTTCCAGAATAGGACTACCGTACCACTCTGGTGCGGATCTTACTCTGGTAGACCTACGAGGTTCAGCAGAAACTTGATCTGAAGTTTCATGATCAATATCATTAGCTTCCTCACTAATTGGTGTAGTTGTCACAGGAACCGGTTCTTGTGATGAACTACTTTCCAATAAGGGAGCAGATACAGTTATCTCATCAAGTTCTACTTTCCTCCCACTCACTTCTTTCGAGAGAAACTCCTTCTCTAGAAAGGATCCGATTTTAGCAACGAAAATCTTGCCCTCAGATCTGTGATAGAAGGTGTACCCAATAGTCTCTTTTGGGTATCCTATGAAGACACATTTCTCCAATTTGGATTCGAGCTTATCTGGTTGAAGTTTCTTCCCATAAGCATCGCAGCCCCAAACTTTAAGAAACGACAACTTTGGTTTCTTGCCAAACCACAGTTCATAAGGCGCCGTCTCAACGGATTTTGATGGTGCCCTATTTAACGTGAATGCGGCCGTCTCTAAACCATAACCCCAAAACGATAGCGGTAAATCAGTAAGAGCCATCATAGATCGCACCATATCTAGTAAAGTATGATTACGACGTTCGGACACACCATTTCGTTGTGGTGTTCCGGGTGGCGTGAGTTGCGAAACTATTCCGCATTGTTTCAAGTGTAGACCAAACTCGTAACTCAAATATTCTCCTTCACGATCAGATCGTAGAAACTTTATTTTCTTATTACGATGATTTTCCACTTCACTCTGAAATTCTTTGAACTTTTCAAATGTTTCAGACTTGTGTTTCATTAAGTAGATATACCCATATCTGCTCAAATCATCTGTGAAGGTGAGGAAATAACGATACCTGCCGCGAGCCTCAATATTCATTGGACCACAAACATCAGTATGTATGATTTCCAACAAATCAGTTGCTTGCTCCATAGTTTCGGAGAACGGCGTTTTAGTCATCTTGCCCATGAGGCACGGTTCGCAAGTACCAAGTGATTCATAATCAAGTGATTCCAAAAGCCCATCAGTATGGAGTTTCTTCATGCGCTTTACACCGATATGACCCAAACGGCAGTGCCACAAATAAGTTGCACTATCGTTATCAACTCTGCATCTTTTGGTTTCAACACTATGAATATGTGTGTCACTACTATCGAGATTCAATAAAAATAGACCACTCTTCAAAGGTGCATGACCATAAAAGATATTACTCATATAAATAGAACAACCATTATTCTCTGATTTAAATGAATAACCGTCTCGCATCAAACAAGATCCAGATATAATGTTCATGCTCAACGCTGGGACCAAATAACAATTATTTAGGTCTAAAACTAATCCCGATGGTAGATGTAGAGGTAGCGTGCCGACCGCGATCACATCGACTTTGGAACCATTTCCCACGCGCATCGTCACCTCGTCCTTAGCCAATCTTCGCTTAATCTGTAGTCCCTGTTTCGAGTTGCAAATATTAGCAACAGAACCAGTATCAAATACCCAGGTGCTACTGCGAGCATTAGTAAGGTACACATCAATAACATGTATATCGCATATACCTTTGTTCACTTTGCCATCCTTCTTATCTGCCAAGTACTTGGGGCAGTTCCGCTTCCAGTGTCCAGTATGCTTGCAGTAGAAGCACTCAGTTTCAGGCTTAGGTCCAGACTTGGGTTTCTTCTCTTGAGTAGCAACTTGTTTGCTGTTCTTCTTGAAGTTCCCCTTCTTCTTCCCTTTGCCCTTTTTCTTGAAACTGGTGGTCTTGTTAACCATCAACACTTGATGCTCTTTCTTGATTTCTACCTCCGCGGCTTTTAGCATTGCGAAGAGCTCGGGAATAGTCTTGTTCATCCCTTACATATTATAGTTCATCACGAAGCTCTTGTAGCTTGGTGGCAGTGATTGAAGAATTCTGTCAATGACACTATCATCAGGAAGATTAACTCCCAGTTGAATCAAGTGATTATTATACCCAGACATTTTGAGTATGTGTTCACTGACAGAACTATTCTCCTCCATCTTGCAGCTATAGAATTTATTGGAGACTTCATATCTCTCAATCCGGGCATTTGCTTGAAGTATTAACTTCAACTCCTGGAACATCTCATATGCTCCATGTCGTTCAAAACGTCGTTGAAGACCCGATTCTAAGCCGTAAAGCATGGCACACTGAACTATCGAGTAGTCATCAGCTTTGCTCTGCCAGACGTTCTTAACGTTGTCAGTTGCATCAGCAGCAGGCCTGGCACCCAGCGGTGCTTCCAGGACGTAACTTTTCTGTGCAGCAATGAGGATAATCCTCAGGTTACGGACCCAGTCCGTGTAATTGCTACCATCATCTTTCAACTTTGCTTTCTCAAGGAACGCATTAAAATTCAATGGAACAACAGCACGAGCCATCTATGTACAAACAAATATAGACAAGCAAAATACTATCAGGTACTAAGTTCAGGATAAATTTAAGTTCAATTAATCATATTACTTAAGAACTCCCACTTAGACATACATCTCTCTAGTCATCTAAGTGATCACGTGATCCAAATCAACTAAACCATGTCCGATCATCACGTGAGATGGAGTAGTTTCAATGGTGAACATCACTATGTTGATCATATCTACTATATGATTCACGTTCGACCTTTCGGTCTTCGTGTTCTGAGGCCATATCTGTATATGCTAGGCTCGTCAAGTATGGCCTGAGTATTCCACGTGTGCAACTGTTTTGCACCCGTTGTATTTGAACGTAGAGCCTATCACACCCGATCATCACGTGGTGTCTCAGCACGAAGAACTTTTGCAAGGGTGCATACTCAGGGAGAACACTTCTTGATTATTAGTGAGAGATCATCTTAAAATGCTACCGTCAATCAAAGCAAGATAAGATGCATAAAGGATAAATATCACATGCAATCAATATAAGTGATATGATATGGCCATCATCATCTTGTGCTTGTGATCTCCATCTTCGTAGCACCGTCGTGATCACCATTGTCACCGGCGTGACACCTTGATCTCCATCGTAGCATCGTTGTCGTTTACGCCATCTATTGCTTCTACAACTATCGCTATCGCTTAGTGATAAAGTAAAGCAATTACAGGGCGTTTGCATTTCATACAATAAAGCGACAACCATATGGCTCCTGCCAGTTGCTGATAACTTCGGTTACAAAACATGATCATCTCATACAATAAAATATAGCATCACGTCTTGACCATATCACATCACAACATGCCCTGCAAAAACAAGTTAGACGTCCTCTACTTTGTTGTTGCAAATTTTACGTGGCTGCTACGGGCTTAGCAAGAACCGTTCTTACCTACGCATCAAAACCACAACGATAGTTCGTCAAGTTGGTGCTGTTTTAACCTTCGCAAGGACCGGGCGTAGCCACACTCGATTCAGCTAAAGTGAGAGAGACAGACACCCGCCAGCCACCTTTAAGCACGAGTGATCGTAACGGTGAAACCAATCTCGCGTAAGCGTACGCGTAATGTCGGTCCTGGCCGCTTCATCTCACAATACCGCCGAACCAAAGTATGACATGCTGGTAAGCAGTATGACTTGTATCGCCCACAACTCACTTGTGTTCTACTCGTGCATATAACATCAACGCATAAAACCTAGGCTCGGATGCCACTATTGGGTAACGTAGTAATTTCAAAAAAATTCCTACGCACACGCAAGATCATGGTGATGACATAGCAACGAGAGGGGAGAGTGTTGTCCAGGTACCCTCGTAGACCGTAAGCGGAAGCGTTATGACAACGCGGTTGATGTAGTCGTACGTCTTCACGGTCCGACCGATCCAAGCACCGAACGTACGACACCTCCGAGTTCAGCACACGTTCAGCTCGATGACGATCCCCGGGCTCTGATCCAGCAAAGCTTCGGGGATGAGTTCCGTCAGCACGACGGCGTGGTGACGATATGATGTTCTACCGGCGTAGCGCTTCGCCTAAACTCCGCGACGATATGACCGAGGTGGAATATGGTGGAGGGGGGCACTGCACACGGCTAAGGAATGATCCGTAGATCAACTTGTGTGTCTATGGGGTGCCCCCCTGCCCCCGTATATAAAGGAGCAAGGGGGGAGGCCGGCCGGCCCAAGGGGGGCACGCCAGGAGGAGGATTCCTCCTCCTAGTAGGAGTAGGACTCCTCCTTTCCTACTCCTACTAGGAGGGGAAGGAAGGGGGAGAGGGGGAAAGGAAAGAGGGGGGCGCCGCCCCCCTCCTAGTCCAATTCGGACTAGAGGGAGAGGGGGCACGCGGCCTACCCTGGCCGCCCCTCTCTCTTCCCACCAAGGCCCATGTGGCCCATTAACTCTCCCCGGGGGTTCCGGTAACCCCTCCGGCACTCTGGTTTTCTCCGAAATCACCCGGAACACTTCCGGTGTCCGAATATAGTCGTCCAATATATCAATCTTTATGTCTCGACCATTTTGAGACTCCTCGTCATGTCCGTGATCACATCCGGGACTCTGAACAAACTTCGGTACATCAAAACTTATAAACTCATAATAAAACTGTCATCGTAACGTTAAGCGTGCGGACCCTACGGGTTCGAGAACTATGTAGACATGACCTAGAACCATTCTCGGTCAATAACCAATAGCGGAACCTGGATTCCCATATTGGTTTCTACATATTCTACGAAGATCTTTATCGGTCAAACCGCATAACAACATACGTTGTTCCCTTTGTCATCGGTATGTTACTTGCCCGAGATTCGATCGTCGGTATCCAATACCTAGTTCAATCTCGTTACCGGCAAGTCTCTTTACTCGTTACGTAACGCATCATCCCGTAACCAACTCATTGGTCACATTGCTTGCAAGGCTTATAGTGATGTGCATTACCGAGAGGGCCCAGAGATACCTCTCCGACAATTGGAGTGACAAAACCTAATCTCGAAATACGCCAACTCAACATGTACCTTTGGAGACACCTGTAGTACTCCTTTATAATCACCCAGTTACGTTGTGACGTTTGGTAGTACCCAAAGTGTTCCTCCGGTAAACGGGAGTTGCATAATCTCATAGCTTCAGGAACATGTATAAGTCATGAAGAAAGCAATAGCAATATACTAAACGATCAAGTGCTAGGCTAACGGAATGGGTCATGTCAATCACATCATTCTCCTAATGATGTGATCCCATTAATCAAATGACAACACATGTCTATGGTTAGGAAACATAACCATCTTTGATTAATGAGCTAGTCAAGTAGAGGCATACTAGTGACTATATGTTTGTCTATGTATTCACACATGTATCATGTTTCCGGTTAATGCAATTCTAGCATGAATAATAAACATTTATCATGATATGAGGAAATAAATAATAACTTTATTATTGCCTCTAGGGCATATTTCCTTCACATACTACATTAAGATTGTCATATCCGATCATCTTGGACCATATCACCGAAATACCATACATATAGCATACTTGGGATAGAGGTCGTTGCATTTTTGCCTAGTAGGTTGTGCCCAAGTTCCGTATTCGCCTATTGTGCAATCGTGCTAGCGTCTCTCTAGTATTGTGCAACAAGAGCATTTTCGTGGACTCCATATTTTGTCTCATTTTTGGTTTGCGCAATCCCACTTATCTATTTGCATGTGTGTTTTCGTGTACCACTACTTTCTTAGTCTACTTGTTGCATTTGCAAATTTGTGAATCTTTTCCAACATTATTGAAGCTCACCTACAATTGCATCAAATTTTGTGCCACCATCCTAACCAAGCTCCACCATAAGCTTTTACTTGTGTAGGTGTGAGAACCGACAAGAATTGGTACCAATTGTGCTATTTCATTTTCCACATTTGAGTGATCTTGATCCATCTTCAACATCGGTCAAGGTACATTTGGTATAAGTTCTTCTCTTTCTCCCACTCACATTTTGCTTGGAATGATGGATAGGCCAAGTTCTTCTACCAACCCACTCTTCATCGAGCAAGACGACGACATGACATCATTCGTCACCAAGAGCCACCTCTTTGGTGCACAACGAGCGTTGCATCAAGAGCAACAAGCAATGACCGACCGCATCGACAATCTCGCCACCGACTTGTGACTCTCCGAGCAACAAACAAGAGACTACTTTGACAACAAGCTCGACGCTCACAAGCAAGAGAATGATGCAAGAATGGACGAGATCCGTGCCTTGTTGGTGAACCGCCCTCCTTCCACTTCTTCATACTCAAGACGGAGCCGCTCAAGTCGACACTCCGACGACACCTTCTCTGGCTCAAGTACACCGACATCGAACACTCTTTGACGAGCCGTGTGTCAAGACCGTCATGCATCTCGCAATCCTCTACACGGAGCAAGTACTTTGTCATCAACCAAACCAAGATCCTTTTGCACAAGCTCAAGAACGACAACGTCAATGTCACCAAGAACGAGCGCGTCAACATCAAGAGGAGCAAGACGTTGAGGCTCAACGTCTTCAACAACACCAATGTGAAGCACAAGCTCTTGAGGCGTAACATGCCCTTCAAGAATCAAGTCGAGCCATTGCCAAGCTCAACCGCGATAGGCGCAATCAAGAGGAAGCACTTCGAGAAGAAATCCAAGAACGGAACTACCAACCAATAGTGCAACGTCAAGTTCCTCCACCTCCTCCTCAAGCTCGACAAGCTCCTCGACAACCTCAAGTTCAACAAGAGCAAGTTGACTATGGTCATCCTCCATGCCAAGAGCAACATGAGGTTCATTATCCTCCATGTCAAGGGCGTCATCATCATCCTCGACCACAACACAATGAAGAGCAACGCTACGGCAAGCTAAAGTTCACCATGCCCAAGTTCAACGGAAGTAATGATCCCGAAGAGTACCTCTCATGGGCATTGAAGGTCGACAAAATCTTTCATTTGCACAACTATGAGGAAGAGAAGAAGATTGCTATGGAATCACTTGATTTCCAAGATTATGTGCTCATATGGTGGGAACAAGTCCTTGAGCGCCGAGAAGCAAGAGGTGAACCACCAATCACCACTTGGGCTCAAATGAAAGATGTCATGCGAGCACGTTTTGTGCCCACCTACTACAACCGCGATCTCTTCAAGAAGCTCCAACTACTCAAGCAAGGAACAAAGAGTGTTGAAGAATACTACAAGGAAATGGAGATAGCCATGATACAAGCCAATGTCACGGAAGATGACGAGCAAACTATGGCATGCTTCTTGAATGGCCTCAATCATCCCATCAAGAAGATTGCCGACTTCCAACCCTACTCCAACCTCATTGAGCTCGTGCATCAAGCTACCAAAGCGGAACGTCAAGTGCAAGATGACTTCAAGTACGCCAAGTACTCATCCAATACCTACGGTTTCTCCAACACCCAAGCTTCAACGACTCCTCCAACTTCTACCTCAACCAAGCCATCCACAAGCAACGACGACAAGTCAAGTTACAAGAAAACTTCGACAACCTCAAGTCGTCCTCCTCCTACTACAAGAAACTTCAAGCCACGCGCTTCATCTTCTACTCCAACCGATGAGACCGTCAAGACAAGCTCCTTCAAGTGTTTTACTTGCGGAGGCCGAGGCCACAAGTCTTTCCAGTGCACCAACAAGTGCACCATGGTCCTCAACGATGATGGCACCTATGACTCCATGAGTGAAGAGGAAATGGAAGCCCTTGAGCAAGTGGCCATGCACCGGCGCGTGAACGAAGATGAAGACGATCAAGTCTTTTGTGATGAGGATTCGAGCCCCACTCTCGTTGTCTCCAAAGTATTGACTCTTCAACATCAACAAGATGAAGACCAAAGATGCCACATCTTCCACACTAAGGCCGACATCAATGGAAGGTCCGTCAAGGTCATCATCGATGGAGGTAGTTATCACAACTTGGAGAGTGAAGAACTATGATCCAAGCTACAATTGGTCAAGATGAAGCACCCGCACCCCTACAAAGTCCAATGGCTAAGCGATTTCGGCACCATACGAGTTGAGCATACGGTCCAAGTCTCCTTCAAAATTGGCGCATATGAGGACACTTTGGAGTGTGATGTCGTCTCGATGTCCGTTTGCCACCTCCTTCTTGGTTGGCCATGGCAATTTGACCACAACGTCATCCACAATAGGCGTACCAATCACTATAGCTTCAAGATGAAAGGGAAGGAGTATGCGCTACGACCTATGTCTCCTAGTCAAGTGATATAGGCGACAAGCAAGCCACCCATCATGGAGAGAAGGGTGAGAAAGTGATCCACCCAAAAGAGAATGAGAGCCACAAGCAAAAACCGAGTGCCTTCATGATGAGCGACAAGAAAAACTTTGTCCTATTCGCCACCAAAAGAGAGATGAGAGAAGTGTGTGAGAACCCATCGAGTGTTATGCACTTTGTCCTTGTGTGCAAGGACGAGGCACCAAAAACTAACACCTCTCATGATCTACCTTTAGTGTTCTCTTCTCTTTTGCAGGAATTCCAAGACGTTTTCCCTGATGAGCTACCTCCGGGCCTACCTCCACTACGAGGCATTGAGCACCGAATCGACCTCATCCCCGGAGCACCTCTACCAAACAAAGCTCCATACTGCGTCAACCCCGAAGAAACTAAGGAGATCCAACAACAAGTACAACAACTAATCGACAACGGACATGTACGTTAAAGATTAAGCCCTTGTGCCATTCCGGTTATACTTGTGCCGAAGCAAGATGGTAGTTTTCGCATGTGCTCGGAGTGTAGACCCATCAATGCTATTACCGTTCGTTATAGGCATCCCATTCCTCGCCTAGATGATATGCTTGATGAACTTAGCGGTGCCACCATTTTCTCAAAAGTTGATCTTCAAAGTGGCTATTATCAAATCCGCATACAAGAAGGTGATGAATGGAAAACCGCTTTCAAAACCAAATTTGGCTTATACGAGTGGTTGGTTATGCCTATGGTTTTATCGGAAGCTCCCGGTACTTTCATGCGTCTTATGCATTTTGTGTTTCGTCCTTACATTGGAGTGTTTGTTGTGGTTTACTTTGATGACATTCTTGTTTTTAGCAAATCCATGAAAGATCATCTAAAGCATGTTAGGGATGTTTTGCAAACCCTTCGCAAGGAACGTCTTTATGCAAACATGAAAAAGTGCACATTTGGTGTTGACAAGCTTGTTTTCTTGGGTTTCGTTGTTTCTTCCAAGGATGTCCATGTTGATGAATCTAAAATTTAGGCAATTAAAACTTGGCCCCAACCAACCAATTTGCAACAAGTGCGTAGCTTTCTTGGCCTTGCGGGTTTTTATCGTTGCTTTGTAAAAGACTTTAGCACCATCGCCGCACCTTTGCATGCTTTGAGTAAGAAAAATGCTCCTTTTGTTTGGGGATCTTTGCAATCTACCGCTGTTGATGAGCTCAAATCTTTGCTTACTCATGCTCTGATTCTCGCTTTGCCCAACTTTGACAAAACTTTTGAGGTTCATTGTGATGCAAGTGGTACCGGAATTGGTGGAGTTTTGATGCAAGAAGAACGAGCCATTGCATATTTTAGTGAAAAACTCTCTGGTGCTCAACTTAACTATCCCATCTGTGACAAAGAATTGTTTGCTTTAGTGCGTGTGCTACATGTTTGGGAACATTACCTTAGACCTCATGAGTTTGTCATACATACCGATCATGAAATGCTTAAGTACTTGAAAGGCCAAACTAAGTTGAACAAGCGTCATGCCAAATGGAGTGAATTTATTGAATCTTTTCCCTATGTTATCAAGTACATTAAGGGTAAGGAAAATGTTGTGGCGGACGCCCTTTCCCGCATATGCACGCTTGTCACTAAACTTGAGTTGAATGTTCTTGGCTTTGAGCACATAAAAGACTTGTATGCGAATGATCCTTCCTTTGCTACTCCTTATGCTAAGTGTTTGACGCATACATCTTGGCAACGATATTACCTCAAGGATGATTATCTTATGAGAGCTAACAAACTTTGCATTCCCGAGTCTTCTCTTCGTTTGCTCCTTTTGCAAGAGGCTCATGGAGGCGGAGTCATGTGACACTTTGGACGCGACAAGACATTCGCCATGCTCTCCAAGAACTACATTTGGCCCAAGATGTTCCGCGACGTATCATGCTTCACCAACCGTTGCTCTACATGTCGCAAAGCTAAGTCTAAATCTCAATCCCATGGTCTTTACATGCCTCTTCCTATTCCTTATCAACCTTGGGAAGACATTAACATGGATTTTGTACTTGGTTTGCCTAGAACTCAAAATGGAAAGGATTCCGTGTTTGTTGTTGTGGACCGATTTTCTAAGATGGCACATTTCATTCCATGCAACAAGATAGACGATGCTTCACATGTTTCCAATCTCTTTTGTAGGGAAATCTTGCGACTTCATGGAGTACCAAATACAATCGTCTCAGACCGTGACATCAAGTTCTTGAGTTACTTTTGGAAGATGCTATGCGCCAAGCTCGGAATCAAGCTTTTGTTCTCTTCGGAATATCATCCTCAAACCAATGGCCAAACGGAGGTGACGAGCCGTACACTCTCTACTCTACTTTGCGTGTTGATCAAGAGGAACATCAAGAAGTGGGAGGAGTGTCTACCCATCGCCGAGTACGCCTACAACCGCGCAAGACATTCGACTACCGGCAAGTCTCCCTTCGAGGTCATCTACGGCTTCAACCCGTTGTCCCCATTGCACATTCTTCCTCTACCACTACAAGAGCGCACCAACATGGACGCGAGTACCCAAGTGAACTACCTCAAGAAGATGCATGAAGATACAAGGCACACTGTAACGCCCCGGATCTGATGCGCCAGGTGTCCGCCAGTTATTCGCCATCATTGCCATGTCATTTGCTTGCGTGTTGCATTTTGCCATGTCATCATCTGCATTTCATCTGCATGTTTTTCAAAACTTGCATCCGTTCGGGTTCTGCCGGTCCGTTCTGAGCCAGACACTCTCACACGCGCCCGCGGCACCTCCGAAATATTATTTTATAAGTGGCATAAAAATGTTCTCGGAATGGGGTGAGAGTTGGCGTGCGGTCTTATTATAGTGTAGACAGACCGCCTGCCAAATTTCGTCGCATTCGGAGTTCGTTTGACTGCCCATCCGTTAAATATATAACCGCGATATAGCCGGTATATTCGTCGGACGTTTTCGGTATCCGGAAACTGCCGCCTGGCCTCTCTCTCTCTTCTCTCTTCTCAGACCAAGGCCTTCTACACAGTCTCTTGCAGCCCACCTAGCTATCCTACAACCCCCCCTCCGTCCGGAGCCATCGGATCGTGATCAGAGGACCCCGAAAGCCCCCAAAACCCCTAACCCTTGCCTCTTTTCCTATATAAACCCCTCCCCATGCCATTTGGGCCTACAACCCCCCCTCCATCGGGAGCCATCGGATCGTGATCAGAGGACCCCGAAAGCCCCCAAAACCCCTAACCCTAGCCTCTTTTCCTATATAAACCCCTCCCCATGCCATTTGGGCATTTTTCCTAGCCCCTAGCCTTCCCTAACCCCCAGCCACAGCTAATCTCCCCTCCTCCTCGGGATCTGCACCGCAGCCAACCCACCTTCTCCTCATTTTCCGGGAGCTCCTACCTCTCCCTGCCACTTGTCGCCTTCGGAATGGCCGCGCCGTCACCAGCCGCAGCTCCCCTCCAATCCCCTCGCGCCACATGTCCCTGCCCCGCTCCCTCCACCCGCCAGCCGCCGTCGGCCCGCCCGGGCCCAGGGCAAGCCCGCGGAGCCCATCGGGGCCCGTCCCCGAGCCCGAGCGCGCCCGCTCGCGCTGCCGCGTCCCCGCGGCCTCCCTCGCCTGGATCGGGCGGAGCCCGGTCTCCCTCGCCGGACGTCGTCCTCGCCCCACCGCCGGAGCGCCACCGCCATCTTCGCGCTTGTCGCCAGTAAGCCCGTGCCGCCCCGTCCTTCTTTCTCCTTTTTCTCTCCCTCACCCGTTCCCTCTCTCCGTGGGCAGCGCCGCCGCCCATAGCTCCGCCCGTCGCCGGTAGATCTCGCCGTCGCCGGGAATGGATCCCCGACGAGCCCCTCGTCCCGGATCCGGCCTTCTCCACCGCGGATCCATCTCCTCCGCACCGTCTCGAGCCTCGCCGGAGCTCCATCGCCGCCGCCGGCCTCCTGCTCGTCGGGATCGAGCAGGGCGCCTCCGCTCGCCAACCCCGCGCGGGCCCCGCGCCGCCGACCCAGGCAATGGCCTGCCTCGCCTCCTCTCCTCCGGCCCAGCAGAGCCAAGGCCCAGCCCAGCTTCAGCCACCTCATCGGCCCACCTCGCCCTCTGTTTTTTTGCTAGGTATAAAAAACTGCTAAGTCCCTAGTTCTTTCAGCATTCTGATGCATACTTTGACCTGCTGTAACTTCTTGTGTGATGCTCGGTTTTGTGCGTGCTATATATAAAAATGTTCATTGTGAGATGCTCTTCATTTCGTTCCATTGCATCATGTTCATTTGAGTTCATATTGATGCCTGAATCATTGTTGCAAGAGTGCATGTTGCTATTAATCTGCTGAAACTGTTATAACATGCACTTTTGTCATTTTTGCCATGATTGATGTGTGCATTTTATGAACTTGAGAGCCCTACATATGTTTTGAACTATGCCATGCCATCTTTACAGGAGTGTATGCCATGTATTTTTGTGATCAATGTGGTGACTAGCACAAGCATGTAAACTAGGCCTCGTGATGTTGCTGATTGCAGTCCCTGTTCTGCTGTTATTTTTATGCCATGTAAACTTGATGCTACAGAGAGATCCATGCTTATTTTGAGATACTTCAGTAAGGATGTTTTGTATATATGGTTATGAGATATCCATCCATGCCCCTGGTTGCATTTATAGCTTGCTGTAGATTGTACATATCTTGCTCCAAAGTTGCTAAATGATGTTGCTGTCAGCCTGTTAACATGAAGTTTAGTTTTGCCATGTGATTTCCTAGTGATCCATGCACCCTATGAACTTGATCTTGACATTCTTTGCTTCATAAACATGTCTTCTTACTGTTGGTTGACTTGACATGCCATGTATTGCTCTGTGGTGAGTGGTTCAAGCTCACCAACATGCCTACTTATTGTTGTTCCTGCCATGTATGAATCTGTCATATCACTTGCCATGTTTACATGGGTGCCATCATATTTTCTGTGCCTTTTTGGCTCATGGTCAGTAAAGGAATTTTGTTCTATGCAATTAGTAGATTCATTCCATGCCTTTTTTTGCCATGATAAGTTACTGTAACATGTTGTTTGATAGCTCTAAACATTTCAACCTGATGTTGTTTCTGCAAAGTCTGAAACTGATATTATTTGCAATCTTGCCATGTGTGTTTGAGCATGTTCTATTGATTTCTGGAGATAGCTCAGTGTTTATGTTTTGTTATGCTTTACCTGTACATCATGTCCATGCCTTTTGTTTTCATATTGAGGTGCTGTAGCATATTGGTTTGATGCTTGCAATATGCCTAGTTGCTGTTTTGGACAGATTGTTGCTATATCATGTTTGGAGTGTATGTGATGAACCGTTGCTCCGTGTTGAGTGTGCTCTATATGAAACTTGCTTAGAATTGCATGTTGTTTCATATTATCATGTTGCATACTTGTTTTGAGGTGTTTGCTTGATGTTTGGGTGCATTTTGCATCAATGCCATGTTTAACTTGTTTTGCTCATATCTTCTAGGCCGTAGCTCCGAATTAAATGAACTTTATATGTAACTTGACTAGAATCTCGTGTAGATCATCTTGGTGCATCTTAACTTGCTGTTTAACAACTTGAACATAAGGTTTATTCAGATCTGGACCAATTTCGAAATTTTGCATATGAGGACTTACCGGATTAGTTCTATGTTGTTCCCGACCTCATTTAAACTTGCTCTGATGTGTTGCTCTTGTTTGCATCGTCTCTTGCCATGAGTAGCTTCATCTAGCGTTGTCATGCATGATGCTTGGTTGTGCATCATGTCATGTATGCATGTGGTGTGTTTACTATGTTGTGTGCTTCTTCTCGATAGTTCCCGTTTCGTTGCGATCGTGAGGATTCGTTCGTCTACGCTTGGTTCGTCTTCATGGCTTCATCTTCTTCATGGATTCGTTCTTCTTCCTTGCGGGATTTTAGGCAAGATGACCGCTACCCTGGATCTCACTACTATCATTGCTATGCTAGTTGCTTCGTTCTATCGCTTTGCTGCGCTACCTATCTTTTGCTCATCAAGCCTCCCAAATTGCCATGAACCTCTAACCTTTGACACCCTTCATAGCAAACCATTGCTTGGCTATGTTACCGCTTTGCTCAGCCCCTCTTATAGCGTCGTTAGTTGCAGGTGAAGTTGAAGACTGCTCCATGGTGAACAGGATTATGTTGGGATATCACAATATCTCTTATATTATTAATGCATCTATATACTTGGTAAAGGGTGGAAGACTTGGCCTTATGCCTGGTGTTTTGTTCCACTCTTGCCGCCCTAGTTTCCGTCATACCAGTGTTATGTTCCCGGATTTTGCGTTCCTTACGCGGTTGGGTGATTTATGGGACCCCCTTGACAGTTCGCTTTGAATAAAACTCCTCCAGCAAGGCCCAACCTTGGTTTTACCATTTGCCTCACCTAGCCCTTTTTTCCCTTGGGAGTCGCGCTCTCAAGGGTCATCTTATTTTTACCCCCCCGGGCCAGTGCTCGTTGTGAGTGTTGGTCCAACATGTCAGCCGCCGGTGGCCACCAGGGGCAACTCTGGGATGGCCTACCCGAAGTTTGGACAATCTGGTGTGCCCTGAGAATGAGATATGTGCAACTCCTATCGGGGTTTGTCGGCACATCCGGGCGGCTTTGCTGGTCTTGTTTTACAATTGTCGAAATGTCTTGTAAACCGGGATTCCGAGACTGATCGGGTCTTCCTGGGAGAAGGAATATCCTTCGTTGATCGCGAGAGCTTATCATGGGCTAAGTTGGGACACCCCTGCAGGGTATAATCTTTCGAAAGCCGTGCCTGCGGTTATAGGCAGATGGGAATTTGTTAATGTCCGGTTGTAGATAACTTTACACCAGATCCGAATTAAAACGCATCAACCGCGTGTGTAGTCGTGATGGTCTCTTTTCGGTGGAGTGCGGGAAGTGAACACGGTTTCTGTGTTATGTTTGACGTAAGTAGGAGTTCAGGATCACCTCTTGATCATTGCTAGCTTCACAACCGTTCCGCTTGCTCTCTTCTCGCTCTTATTTGCGTATGTTAGCCACCATATATGCTTAGTCGCTGCTGCAACCTCACCACTTTACCCCTTCCTTTCCTTTAAGCCTTGCTAGTCTTGATACCCATGGTAATGGGATTGTTGAGTCCTCGTGGCTCACAGTTTACTACAACAAAAGTTGCAGGTACAGGTTATGCGATGATCATGACGCGAGAGTGATGTTTGCTTGTTTTGGAGTTCTGCTTCTGCTTCTTCTTCGATCAGGGGATAGGTTCCAGGTCGGCAGCCTGGGCTAGCAGGGTGGATGTCATTTGAGTTTCTGTTTGTGTTTCATCCGTAGTCGGATGATGCTATTATGTATTGTGATGTTGTATTCGTGTGGCATTGTATGCCTCTTGTATGTATCCCCATCTATTATGTAATGTTGATGTAATGATATCCACCTTGCAAAAGCGTCTTCAAGATGCGCTTCTATCCTTGGTGGGACCTTCGAGTTCCTTTAGGATAGGGTCGCATCTTGGGCGTGACACACACCATCGAGCGCCAAGTACAACGACTCACGACCAAGCTCAACAAAAACAAGCAATCCATGATATTCAACATTGGAGATCTTGTGTGGCTACACCTTCGAAAGGAATGCTTCCCCAACGAACGCAAGTCCAAACTTCTACCATGAGCCGATGGACCCTTCAAGGTGCTTGAATGCTACAACAACAATGCCTACAAGATCGACATCCCATGCGACAAGTACTCCGTGAGCGACATCTTCAACGTCAACGATTTCTCCCCGTACCATGGTGATGAGGATTTCGATCCGAGGTCGGATCTTTCTCAAGGGAGGGGAGATGATGCGGAGCATCCTACGGTCATCCCCATGCACACTACTTCGACTACTCAAGCTCCAAGTGGACCCATGACAAGAGCTCAAGCACGTGCTATTCAATTCGAGGTTAACTCTCTCCTTGTTGAACTTCCCTTTGACCCACTTGAAACATGGCTACTACCTCAAATGGAGATGCTTTGTGTGCTTAGGTACCAAGAAAGCAACCAAGGAGAAGGTACGATGCAAGATGAACATCAAGAGCATGGAGAAGGATTTTCCCAGCGCAGATATAGAGGTACAAACAGTCAACTACCGGTCCACCGGTACTACCGGTCAACTACCAGTCAACCTTCTGTAATCAAACCGGTACAAGGCCAGTATCACCCCGGTTTATACCGGTAACTGCCAAAAGACCGGTACTACCGCCCCAACCACCAGTACTACCACTAATCCCCTACGAGAACACCTCCAGGAAGCAGCACTTGAGCTCCTAGCGGTACAACCGCCCCCAAGACCGGTACTACCGGCCTGTCTGCGCGCAATGAGAGGGATTTCACCCCATGTACCTCCCACTTACCCCTTGGACTATATATACTTGTCTCCTAGCTTCGTATTAGGGTTAGCATTGACTTAGCTCATTTGTGAGATAGAGCCTCGCTCATCCATCCAGATCTACTCCTTCATGAGGGACCGATACCTCTTTAGAGAAGATCCTTGTTGGATTCAAGACCTCCTTTTGGAGAAGACCATCTTCAAGACCTCCGCACGGAGTAGAACCGATTACCCTTTGTATCGTCCCTTGTTGAATTTGGATCTTGTATTAGCTCGTGCCTCGATGATCTAGCGCATGTGTGACTTTTATTCTTGTTGGTTGAGTGTTTTTCCTTCGCTCCCCTCCTCGTGTTCTTTGTGTCCTTCATAGCGATCCTCTCCAAACGTGAAAGATCGGCCTCTAGGGTTCTACCCTACATCAGTTGTTAAGTACTCCTACTGCACCGGCAGGACCGCCTGCTCCTGCCTCCCATGGCTGGCTGCGCCTCAGTGCATGCATCGCTGTCCCACCGTCTCCTAAATCATTAACGCGACATCAGCCCCACCCTGCACCCGAACCAGTCAACCCTCATCCCTCGTACTCCCCTTCTCCCTAGACTTCACTGTCGCATCTTCCCCAGCTCCTGTTTGTTCCTATCCGAGGCCTCGCCGTCGTCCTCCACGCGCCTTCGTGTGCTCGCCGTGGTGCCGCCGTCTCATGTTGTCAACATGGTCAACAAACAAGAGGAGTCGGGAGAGGACTGTACCTGGAGAGAATGACAGTAGGGACCCACCATGTCCATGGTCGTACGCAAGCAAATTCCTCATTGTTATATAAAATCAAAAAGAAAATGCTTCCTCCTAGTGGTTTGCTGACATCTGGGACCCACGACATTGTCAACGTATAGTGAAGAGAACTGCACAAGAGTGGCTGACACCTGGGACATAGCTGCTCGAGCAGTTTTTTTGTTATTGTTGAGAGGGAGCAAGGTTTCAACTGGGCTGTGGCCCATCTAGCCCAAGCATCTATTTTACATTCATCACATGACTAGCCCAGCTATTTTTTTCTTTGTAAAATGGCTATCCCAGTTTATTTTTTCTGAAGAATACCCAATCCAGGCCAACCCAACCCAGGCCAATTATATTTCTCCACTCTGCTGGACTTCAACTCTTTCGAGATGGTTGCAAATCTTAAAAGTAATATGAAATGGGATGTAAATAAAGAAAACACACGACAAATTGGCAACTACTTTCAAATTTCTAAAATTTTGTCACATTTTCAAATTTCCAATTCTATTGAGTTTTAACCTAATTTAAATATATTTTGAAATTACTTTAAATCTGGCTCCACATTTCGGTATTAAAAATAGTTTGGACCTCACCGAAATAAGCGAAATTTTGTTTAAATTTTTAACCCTGGTCCTGGCCAACAAAAATAAAATGGTCTGTGATAAATTGCATAATAATTTGCAAATGAGTTGTAAATTATTAAAAAATAGCAAATGGGCTGACTTGTGGGCCTATTAAGTTAACATGTATGCAAGAATTTTTTACTTATTATATATTAGTCAACAAATAGCAAATTGGCTGACTTGTTATCCTGTTTTCTAGTCGGCTGCGGCGAAAAAAGTGTCCAGCGGGGAGGGAGGGGGAAGTGCGGCGACAGGAGCAGAGGGCGGTGGCTGGATTCACTCGATGCTTTCCCTCCACATGGACCACAGTCGACTGTTGGAAGTGAGAGTGAAAGGGGAATAAATGGAACAAAGGGGAATACGTACGGGGGAGGGAACTAGATACGGGAGCTCCATGATTTGTTTCCTCAGAAAAAAGAGATGATAGGGAAGGAAAATCGTGTGGGCGTTCGATGCAAGTTTAACATTTCGGGAGCACGATTGGGAGCACCGGACGGGAGCAGGCAAGCCCCATCCCTCTGAGCCAAGAGTGTAGCATTTCTGACAAAACAAGGAAGAAAATTGATGACAAGTGGCTCAATTCAGAGGAAGATAATGAACGAAAGCAGAAAGTATAGAACTGGTGGTGCATGAAGAGAAATGTAGAGATGGAGTTTTCCATGGTGTGTCTCCCATCCACCCATTCTCCAGCTTCTATACAAGCTAGGATCCACGCCATGGTATAGTAGATTTGTCGGGAAGAGAAAACAAATTTAAGTTGGACGCGACTAGGGAGCACACGTGTGCTCCTTAGTGTTTCCGAGCATACAGCCAAAAAGGCATGTTTTTGTCATGGTGCTATGATGGAAAATCCATTCTAAGAAAGAAAAGATCTTTGCCCCATGTGCATTTGTTTGTTTGTTTACAAATTAAAAAGTCATAACTTTTGAACCGAGCGTCAAAATTAAGTTCCACACCATTAGGTTTTTGGTGATGAGCACTTCAAAACTAGATCCCATATGGGTATGTTTTGGTGAACTTCTTTTTCTCAAGCAACTTTGGTGCCTCTGATATGACTCCAATGTATCTACTTTCCTTAACGTTTTTCCTCTTATTTTGGACTCTAATTTTCATGATTTGAATGAAACTAACCCCGGACTGATGCTGTTTTCAGCAGAACTACCATGGTGTTGTTTTTGTGCAGAAATAAAAGTTCTCCGAATGGAACGAAACTTTGCGAGGATTTTTTATACAATAAAAGATAATTTTTGGAGCCAAGAGCCACCTAACGGGGCACCTGGGTGGGCACAACCCACCAGGGCGCGCCTGCCCCCCAGGCGCGCCCAGGTGGGTTGTCCCCACCTGGTGGCCCCCGCAGACCCAGAAACCTACGCTATAAAATCCTATTTTTTTTAGAAAAAATCAAGAAGAAAGAATTATCGCGTTCCACGAGATGGAGCCGCCATCACCTCCTGTTCTTCATCAGGAGGCCAGATCTAGAGTCCGTTTGGGGCTCCGGAGAGGGGGGGGTCTTCGTTCTTCGTCATCACCAACCCTTCTCCATCGCCAATTCCATGATGCTTCCCACCGGGAGTGAGTAATTCCTTCGTAGGCTCGCTGATCGGTGAGGAGTTGGATGAGATTCATCATGTAATCGAGTTATTTTCGTTAGGGCTTGATCCCTAGTATCCACTATGTTCTGAGTTTGATGTTGCTATGAATTTGTCATGCTTAATGCTTGTCACTTTGGGCCCGGGTGCCATGATGTCAGATCTGAACCGTTTATGTTACCACCATTATATCCATGTTCTAGATCCGATCTTGCAAGTTATAGTCACCTACTACGTGTTATGATCCGGCAACCCCGGAGTGACAATACTCGGGACCACTCCCGGTGATGACCGTAGTTTGAGGAGTTCATGTATTCACCGTGTGTTAATGCTTTGTTCTGGTTCTCTATTAAAAGGAGGCCTTAATATCCCTTAGTTTCCAATTGGACCCCGCGGCCACGGGAGGGTAGGACAAAAGATGTCATGCAAGTTCTTTCCATAAGCATGTATGACTATTTACGGAGTACATGCCTACATTATATTTGTGAACTGGAGCTAGTGCCGTATCGCCCTAGGTTATGACTGTCACATGCTGAATATCATCCAACAAATTACTGATCCAATGCCTACGAATTTATCTTATATTGTTTCTGCTAAGTTACTACTGCTATCGTTATAGTTGCACTTGCTACAAAAATACTGCTATCACTGTTACCGTTGCTATTACTGTTGTCACTACTATCAAAACTATCATACTACTTTGCTACTGATCACTTTTCTGCAGATAATTAATCTCCAGGTGTGGTTGAATTAACAACTCAGCTGCTAATACTTACAAATATTCTTTGGCTCCCCTTATGTCGAATCTATAAATTTGGGTTGAATACTCTACCCTCGAAAACTGTTTTAGATCATTGCTTTATGCCTAGCTAGGAGCGTAAAACGATAGCGCTTGTTGGGAGGCAACCCAATGAATAAAATTTATGTTCGCTTTTTTCCTTTATGTTGTTGAGTGTTTGCACAATTATGATATTGTTGATTGTGCTTTTTGTGTTTTAATTAGTGTTTGTGCCAAGTAAAGCCTTTAGGATCTTCTTGGGTGATAGTTAATTTGATCTTGTTGAAAAACAGAAACTTATGCGCTCACAAAAATAATTTTCATAAATCACATAAATGTGATTTTGATCTGAAGTTTCTACAAAAGATTGATATACAAATTGCCCAGGTCTTCCTAATTTTTCAGAATTTTTAGAGTTACAGAAGTATTCGAAGTTTTCAGATTGCTACAGACTGTTATGTTTTTGACAGATTCTGTTCTCTTTGTGTTGTGTGCTTGTTTTGATGATTATATGGTTTTCTTTGATGAGATTTTGCCATAGAAAAGTGGGAATACAGTAGATATAATTCAAGAATAAAATATGAATTGGTTTTCAACAGTACTTATAGTAGTGATTTGCTTTCTTATACTAACGGATCTCATGAAGGTTTTGTTGAGTTTTGTGTGATTGAAGTTTTCAAGTTTTGGGTGATGTTATGATGGATGAAGGAATAAGGAGTAAGAAGAGCCTAAGCTTTGGGATGCCCATGGAATCCCAAGCTATTATCCAAATAGAGGCAAGCAACTAAGCTTGGGGATGCCCCAAGTGGCATCCCCTCTTTCTTCTAACGACCATCGGTATTTTACTCGAAGCTATATTTTTATTCATCACATACTATGAGTTTTGCTTGGAGTGTCTTGTATGATATGAGTCTTTGCTTGTTTTGCTTTGTGTTTTGAGTCATGAATCCTTGCTGGAGACACCTATTTGATAGATCCAAAATTATTCCATGACTTGTTAGAATTGCTCTGTATGCTTCACTTAAATTTTTATGAGCTATGGAATTGCTTCACTTATATCTTTTTGAGCACGGTGTGCTTTGTTATTTTTGAAGAAATGCTCTCTTGCTTAACTTAGATTTATTTGAGAGTTAGTAATTTTTTTAAGAAAATCTCTCTTGCTTCACTTAATTTAATTTGAGAGAAAGAAATATTATGCTCATGATCTTCACTTATATTTGTTTGACCTTATCAAAAGCAACACATGAAAATTAGTCCCAAAGTGATAGATATCCAAGAAGGATATAATAAAAATTTCATGAATATCATTGGAAAAAATAAACTTGATTCCTTGTAATAGTTTTGAGATATGACGATGTGATATGTGAGTCATGTTGATGAGCAATTGTGCTTTAGTAAGTATATTGGTGTTAAGGTTTGTGATTCCCTATGCAAGCACGAAAGTCAATAGTCATGCAATGAAATTATATCCTACTTGTGATGCATTATTAGGTCATTACTAGGTGTTAATTTTGCTTAATGCTCACTTATGAGATTATTCGTTTCTTTGTTGGTCACTTCTCAATCTTTTGCTAGCCTTCATTTTGCACTAAGTATGATCACTACTTGTGCATCCAAAAACCTTTAAACCAGTTTTGCCACATGAGTCCACTATATATACCTATATGTGGTATTCTTTTGCCGTTCTAAGAAAATTTGTATGTGCCATCTCTAATTTTCAAAATAAATTTCTCTTTTGTGTGCTTGTACCACTCGCGAGGCGGTGAGGGGTGACCAATATTTTCCATGCTAGATGTGTTATTCTCACGATGAGTGTTTATTCACTTGTCATTGCACGAGCGTAAGGCAAAGGTATTAGGGATGCCCAGTCCCGAGATGAAAAATGAATTTACTTTATGTTGTCAAATAATAAATTCCTTGGAAAGTGTTGGTATGGAGGGCAACTGTGGATTCGGCTAGCCATGGAAAGTGAAAGTATGGTGGAAAAAGGAATAAACTTTATTTTCTATTTGGGAACCGCCTATGGTATATCTAGCATGGAAAGTGTTGGGAGCTCTAAGTCATTTTCGTTGGTGGGAAAAGTATGCCTCCCAAAATGTTTTTATCTCTCAATTTTCACTTTGAGCTCTGGCACCTCTACAAATCCCTACTTCGCTATTGGAAGGGCATTTCTTTTACTTTATGCAATTTTTATTTTTAATTTGATTCTCCATCTTCTCTTATAAAGCACCAACTAGGAGGCACTATGATCGTACTTGAGCATTGGGTGTAGCTAATATGCGAGTGTGTTTCATGAAGGGATCAATGATTGAGCATGATGGGCTAGGGATAACTTATTTTAGCGTTGATATTTTGAAAGACATGGTTGCTTGTTGATATGCTTGAGTATTTAAGTCTCATGTCAAAACTAGAATATTGTTTGAACCATATAAAAGTCTAAATGTCCATGCTACAAAGAAAAGAATATGAGATGAATATGTTAGGCAGCATTCCACATCAAAAATTCTGTTTTTATCATTTACCTACTCGAGGATGAGTAGGAATTAAGCTTGGGGATGCTGATACGTCTCCAACCTATCTATAATTTTTTATTGTTCCATGCTGTTATATTATCATTCTTGGATGTTTTACAACCATTTTATAGTCATTTTATAGCATTTTTTGGTACTAAACTATTGACATAGTGCCAAGTGCCAGTTGTTGTTTTCTGCATGTTTTTACATTGTAGGAAATCAATACCAAACGGAGTCCAAACATAGCAAAACTTTTTGTGGATTTTTTTGGACCAGAAGACATCCAGTGGGCCGGAGAAGCACCTGGGGGGTGCTCCGAGGGGAGCATAACCCACCAGGGCGCGCAGGGGGCCCAGGCGCGCCCAGGTGGGTTGTGCCCACCTCGAGTGCCCCCTGAACCGCCTCTTTGCTCTATAAATACCCCAATATTCTGAAACCCTAGGAGAGTCGACGAAAATCAATTCCAGCCGCCCAGAGTCCAGAACCACCAGATCCAATCTAGACACCATCATGGAGGCGTTCATCATGCCCATTGGTGCCTCTCCGATGATGCGTGATTAGTTCTTTGTAGACCTACGGGTTCGTAGTTAGTAGCTAGATGGCTTCCTCTCTCTTGTTTGATTCTCAATACAATGGTGTATTGGAGATCCATATGATGTAACCCGTTTTGCGGTGTGTTTGTTGGGATCCGTTGAACTTTGAGTTTATGATCAGATATATCTTTTTATCCATGAAAGTTATTTGAGTCTTCTTTGATCTCTTATATGCATGATTACTTATAGCCTCGTATTTCTTATCCGATATTTGGGTTTTGTTTGGCCAACTTGATCTATTTATCTTGCAATGGGAAGATGTGCTTTGTAGTGGGTTCGATCTTACGGTGCTTGATCCCAGTGACAGAAGGGGAACCGACACGTATGTATTGTTGCTACTAAGGATAAAACGATGGGGTCTATTTCTACATAAATAGATCTTGTCTACATCATGTCATATTTCTTATTGCATTACTCTGTTTTTCCATGAACTTAATACACTAGATGCATGCTGGATAGCGGCCGATGTGTGGAGTAATAGTAGTAGATGCAGGCAGGAGTCGGTCTACTAATCTCGGACGTGATGCCTATATAATGATCATTTCCTGGATATCGTCATGATTATTTGAAGTTCTATCAGTTTCCCAACAATAATTTGTTCACCCACCATTTGCTATTTTTCTTGAGGGAAGCCACTAGTGAAATCTACGACCCCCGGGTCTCTTCTTCATTATATTTGCCTTTGTGATCTATTTTCCTTTGCTTTTATTTTCAGATCTATTAAACCAAAAATACAAAAATACCATGCTGCACTTTATTTTATTTGGCGTTCGATCTATCAATATTTACAACTCTCTCACGTCTGTTTGCCTATCTCTGGCGCCGTTACCTGAAAGGGATTGGCAACCCCTTTAACACGTCGGGTTGCGAGTATTTGTTATTTGTGTGTAGGCGCTGTTCACGTAGTGTTGCCTGGTTCTACTACTGGTTCGATAACCTTGGTATCATCACTGGGGGAAATACCTACCGTTGATGTGCTGCATTATCCCTTCCTCTTTGGGGAAATACCGACGTAGTTCAAGCCAACATCAAAAGGAATTTCCGGCGCCGTTGCCGGGGAGCATAGCTATATTTGTTGAGTCACTTGGGATTATTATCAATTATTCACTATGAAGAATCTGAAGGATGCTAAGACTACTATTTTTCCCTCTAAGACGAGGGGAGGTAAGGAACTGCCATCTAGCTCTGCTTTAGATTCACCTTTTGTTATAAGTAAACTTGCAACACCATCACATGCTATCAATCATGATATGTCGCAAGATATTGATGATGCTACTTCTGCTATGAATGATGCTTATGATGATGCTAGTACCTTGCTTGATGATAATGTGCCACCAGGTGAATTTCTTGATGAACAAATTGCTAGAGTAAGACAACATGATATTGTTGAATCTGATGATGAGCTTGAAACTGAAAATCTTGAAACACCTGCTAGAACTAGCCTTCCTAGATATAAAATGCCTAAGGTACCGGAAGGTTATGTTATGAATGAGGAGACAACTAGAGATATTCTTGCTTGTAAGGATAGAGATGATCTAGAGAAAATTATTATGCAAGTATAAAGAAAAATCTCTGAATGCTAGAATGCAATATGATCCTAAGTTTGCTATCTCACCAATCTTTATTGATGATAAGGATTATGAATTCTTTGTCGACCTAGAGTTAATTACTTTGGTTGAATCTGATGCTTTCCATGGTTATGAAACTGAAACTGTTGTGGCACATCTTACTAAGTTGAATGCCATAGTCACCCTTTTTACTCATGATGAGAAAACTCGCTATTCTTAAATTATTTCTGTTCTCATTAAAGGGTGATGCTAAAGCTTGGTACAATACACTTGCTCCCGGTTGTGTGCGTAGTCCCCAGGATATGATTTATTACTTCTCTGAAAAATATTTTCCTCCTCATAAGAAACAAGCTGCCTTACAAGAAATATTTAACTTTGTGCAAATTGAAGAAGAGAGTCTCCCACAAGATTGGGGAGGCTTCTCCAATTTCTTAATGCTTTGCCTGATCATGCTCTTAAGAAAAATGAAATACTTGATATCTTCTATAATGGACTGACTAATGCTTCTAGGGACTTCCTAGATAGTTGTGTTGATTGTGTTTTCGGGGAACGAACTATTAGGCAAGCTGAAGAATTATTGAATAACATAATGAAAAATTATGATGATTGGACACTTGCTAAACCACCGCCTAAACCCACTCCGAAGAAGAGGGGTATATTATATCTCAGTCCTGAAGATATGCAAGAGGCAAAGAAATCTATGAAGGAAAAATGTATTATAGCTGAGGATGTCAAAAATTTACCTCCTATTGAAGAAATACATGGGCTAGATACACCACCACTACCTAAGATGGTAGAGGTAATGTCTCTAATGAAATTTAATAACAATGATAACCCTCATAATATGCACCCTAGCCAATGCCTCTATGAGTTTGAGAATTATATTAGAAAGCAAGATCACTTCAATGCAAATGTTATGACACAATTGAAATACAACTCTTATATGATTGCTCACTGGAGTGACTTGTTATTTAGAATCTCAAATGATGTTAGAGGTGTGGGAAAGCATGCTTCTATGGTACAAACCCAGTTAGAACAACTTGCTAAATCTCAAAGAGAATTGTTAGATGAAATGAATAACAACATACATGACTTTGATGTTAGAGTTGCAACTAGAGGAGGTAAAATGACTCAGGGTCCACTTTATCCTGAGGGACACCCAAAAGAATTGAACAGGATTCACAAACGAACAACACCACTGCACCTACTCCTTCTAAAAAGAAGAACAAAAAGAAAAACAATAGGACTTTGCATGCTACTAGTAAACCTGAAGTAGAAAAACTTCCTGATAGTGACAAAGATGTCTCTATTTCTGATGTTGAAACTCAATCTGGTAATGCACATTCACCTAGTAATAATGGAATATAATGTTGATGTTCGTGAAGATACTCAACCAAACAATGAAAAAGAACCAGATACTGATGTTGAAATAGAACCAGTTGTTGATCTTGATAACCCACAACCCAAGAATACACGATATGATAAAAGAGACTCCATTGCTAGAAAACACGGTAAAGAAAGAGAACCGTGGGTTCAAAAACCTATGCCTTTTCTACCCAAGTCAACTAAAAAGAAAGATGATGAAGAATTTGAACGCTTTGCTGAAATGCTGAGGACAGTCTTTTTGCGTACTCGCTTGACTGATATCTTAAAAATGCCTCCTTATGCAAAGTACATGAAAGACATCATCACCAATAAGAGAAAAATACTGGAAGCTGAAATCTCTACCTTGCTTGCTAATTATAATTTTAAGGATGGAGTACCTAAAAAACTTGGAGATCCGGGAATACCAACTATACCTTGCACCATCAAAAGAAATTATGTGAAAACTGCTTTATGTGACTTAGGAGTTGATGTTTGTGTTATGCCTTTCTCTTTATATAAAAGACTTGACTTGAATAAACTCACACCCACTGAAATATCTTTGCAAATAGCTGACAAATCAACTGCCATACCTATCGGTATTTGTGAGGATGTGCCCGTTGTTGTTGCTAATGTTACTATTTTGACTGACTTTGTTATACTTGAGATGCCTGAGGACGACAACATGTCGATTATCCTTGGTAGACCCTTCTTGAATACTGCATGGGCTGTTATTGATTGCAATAAAAGCAAGGGCACTTTTCATATCAATGGTAATGAGCATACGGTGCACTTTCCGAAGAAACAAGTCCAAGTGAATGGTATTAATGTTATTGAAAAATCTCTGACAATCACAATTGGAAGTTTTCAACTACCTCTACCTACTGTTAAAAAGAAATATGAAATGCTTATCGCTGGGGATATTTATATCCCCATTGAGGTAACTTAGTGATTTACGAAAGTTCTTCGGTTTCATGCTAATCGAAAGTGGTTGTTAATAAGACCTGATCAACCTTATTAATGGATCATTTTTTAGAGGTATGAAGTTGATGAATTCAGTGAGCACTACCTTCTGTCCCTACCTTTTATTTTCTGTTCTTATTAGTTAAATAAATAAAATGCCATGTCTTGTCTGTTTTCTGAATTTCCCGTGCAATAAAAAATGACCCAAAAATAAAAATTCTCAGAATGCTTTGAAAATTTAATATGTTTTTTTCTGAATATTTAAGAATTTCTGGTGAAAATAATATCAAAGGGAGGTACACCAGGTGGGCACAACCCACCTGGGCGCGCCAGGACCCCCAGGCGCGCCCTAGTGGGTTGTGGTCCTCACGTGGGCCCCCTCACTTATCTCTTCATCCCACATCATCACCTACCTCCAAAAAAAATCACCATTGCTCTCTATCTCGTGTTCTTGCTCTCAAACCCGCAGATTTCGATCTCTTTGCTCAAAGATTCATTTCCGAAACTATTTTGGGGGATTGTTGCTTGGTATGTGACTCCTCCATTTGTCCAATTAGTTTTTGCTTTAGTGATTTATATTTTGAATAATTAGCTACTCTTGGTGCTGCTGTAGATGAGCTTGCATGTTGATTTCTAAGAGTTCTAAGTAGTTTGAATGCTTGCTATGGCCTCTTGGAATCCCTATGAGTAGTTTTTACCAATTTTGTAAGGTTTTGTTGATAAATTTTTGTCACCTAATTTTCAGAAAATTGTACGCGAATATGATGAACCTCTTTGGAAGGAGGTCTTCAAAGAGGAGATCTTCGGAGGCATCTTCTAGTGACAGTTCCATTCGTCGGTCTTATGTTGAACCAAGTGAGAGTTCCATTCGAGATGCTAACACCAAAACATGCTTATGGCCATGCGACGACTACATGGTGAGTGTGGCAATTAAGGAGGAATTTGAGTAGTATGTTCACAATGCCGATCTTTTTTTTTTCTCAAATATGCACGAGTGTGCATATCATATATTAAAGAAGATAAGGCAAAGAGTGCCTCCACCAAAGTTTACATTGTTACCGGTACAAACTAGTCTTCACCACTCACCCACCTCTCTACCCTACGGAAGAAGGGAGTTACATGCCCTTTTAGTAACCCAGCCGATACCCAAACTAAGCCCTCATTATGAATCTTGTTCAGCAACTGGAAGACCGACGGTCGCGCACCATCGAAGACTATTGCATTCCGATGCTTCCACAACTCCCACTGCACAAGAGCAAGGGTGGTTCGTAGATCTTTCGTACTCACCTCATTCTATCCGCGCTTGTCAATGGACCATTGTACCAGCGGGTCCTGTGTAGTTGGGATCCAAGCCGGAGAGCCCAGCGCCGCACAAATGGCCGCCCAGATTGTTCTAGTGAACACACATGTGAGCATGAGATGGTTGATCGTTTCGTCCTCCTGATCACAGGAAGGGCATGCGGCTTGATGTGGTAGGCCTCGTCGTGCAAGACGATCCGAGGTCCAGCATCTATCTTTCATGGCCAACCAAATAAAGAACCTACATTGCAAGGGAGCGCGCGACTTCCATGTCAAGTATGCCGTTGGGATTACCTCTCTTCCCCAGAATGCAGCCGCATACACTAATTTCACCGAGAACTAGCCGTTTTCCTCCCACGACCACTTGATCACGTCGGGCACATCATCCTCGGCTGGTTCCCAAGTGCTAACCATCTGCCAAAGTGTGAGGAATTCATGCAAAGTATCCACGCCGAAGTTTGGGGTGAAATCCATCGCCCAAGATCCGCTCTCCATGGCCGAGCAAACCAACCTCGTCTTTCGTACTCTCGGTGGGACCAAGTCGTACAAACATGGTGCCACCTCCTGCGCTCTCCTGCCATCCAACCATTGATCTTCCCAAAAGAGTGTTGTGCGGCCCGACCGCGCAGTACTCCTCATAGCTGCCTGGCATAAAAGCCTTGCCTCCTCTGCGACCGGTATTCGAAATTCGCTCCACGGTCTCGTCTCATCCATTCTCTGGAGCCATGGGCAATGAGCCTGCATGGCCACGTTCATCCACTGTAGATTCGGCAGTCCCAATCCACCAGCCCACTTGGGCGAGCAAACCATGTCCCAAGCAACGACACAGTTGCCCCCATTTGCTTCCGCTCGCCTACACCACAAGAACTCTCTGCAGATCCTGTTCATAGTAGCAATAGTCTTCATCAGGAGGTCTAGTGCCATTGTCGGTGTCAAAACCGACGGATCTCGGGTAGGGGGTCCTGAACTGTGCGTCTAGGCGGATGGTAACAGGAGACAAGGGACACGATGTTTTACCCAGGTTCGGGCCCTCTCGATGGAGGTAAAACCCTACATCCTGCTTGATTGATATTGATAATGTGGGTATTACAAGAGTAGATCTACCACGAGATCAAGGAGGCTAAACCCTAGAAGCTAGCCTATGGTATGATTGTTGTAATGGTTGTTGTTGTCCTACGGACTAAAGCCATCCGGTTTATATAGACACCGAAGAGGGCTAGGGTTACACAGAGTCGGTTACAATGGTAGGAGATCTACATATCCGTATCGCCAAGCTTGCCTTCCACGCCAAGGAAAGTCCCATCCGGACACGGGACGAAGTCTTCAATCTTGTATCTTCATAGTCTTGGAGTCCGGCTGACGATGATAGTCCGGCTGATGATGATAGTCCGGCTATCCGGACACCCCCTAGTCCAGGACTCCCTCAGTAGCCCCTGAACCAGGCTTCAATGACGATGAGTCCGGCACGCATATTGTTCGGCGTTGCAAGGCGGGTTCCTCCTCCGAATAATTCATAGAAGATTGTGAACACCAGGATAGTGTCCGCCTCTGCAAAATAAATTCCACATTCCACCGTAGAGAGAATAATATATACCAGTTCAATCTGCTGACTTTTTTGCGGCATGATGTCACACCACTACCAAGCCTTTACTTGAATCGTTCTTTATTCTACCACCTCAGCGCGTTTAGCGAAGCGGTTTCCTTGGCACGTCTTGTCAAAGCAGAGATCGTGTTCCCCCTTATTCCGGGATTCTCACAATACGGACGTGGGTAACCCAACCGCGCCATTGATGGTGGCGCTTGGGAGATAAGCGAGTTTTACCAGGCCGGTGGGGACGCATAGTTTTTGTCCGCCCATATATAAGGGGATTAGGATCCATCCTTTCACCTACGCCTTCTTCCTCCTTTGCTTATCCATCTCCACGCACTCGAGCTCCAGCGCCCAAGCCCGCACATCTCGTCTCAACCTTCTCCAGTCATGTCTGGAGCGGGAGGCAAGTGGATGACCTCCTCCGTTACAGAGGGGCACATCGAAAGACTGCGCAGCGCCAGATATCTATTCGGTGACATCGCGCACCGGCTGCCCGACGAGGGGCAGCTCATCCCCACTCCCAGGCCCCATGAGAGGGTCGTATTCCTTCCCCACTTCCTCCGCGGACTGGGCTTCCCATTGCATCCCTTTGTCCGGGGGCTCATGTACTATTACGGCCTGGATTTCCATGATCTGGCACCAAACTTCATCCTCAACATCTCGGCGTTTACCGTCGTGTGCGAGGCCTTCCTCTGCATCCAGCCTCACTTCGGCTTGTGGCTCAAGACCTTCAATGTCAAGCCGAAGGTGGTGAAGGGCACTCAAGCGGAGTGCGGAGGCGCCATGTTGGGTAAGATGCCCAACGTCGTCTGGCTCGAGGGTGCCTTCGTGGAAACCATCAAGGGATGGCAATCGGGGTGGTTCTACATCACCGAGCCGCGTGACCCTAGATGGGTAGCGGCCCCCGAATTTAGATCTGGGATCCCCATGCAGCTCTCCTCTTGGAAGGAGAGCGGCCTGACCTGGGGTAATTCGGAGGAGCTGACCGGACTCCAAGCCTATATCCAGAGGCTGGTGAACAAGAAGCTCAAGCTTGTCAACGTGGTCCAGGTCATGCTCATCCGCCGGATTCTCCCGTGCCAAGAATGGGCATTTAAATTGTGGGAGTTCAATCTGGCACAGCACCAGACCTTGAGCAGGCTCTTCGACACTAGGTACGAAGATGCCTGGAAAGTGCTCTTCAAGGGCGCCGAAGCCCCCGCATCCGCCACCGAAGATCGCGGATTTCGCTCGCAGCATCAAGCTGACAAGGTAAGTGATTCTACCCCTTTACGGGACACTTGCTATCCATAGTTTGACTCTATGCGGGTTTCAATTTCCCTTTTCCTTTGACAGGACTGGATGAGGAAGGCGGAGCAGATCATCTGTCCGGCTCCTATGCCAGAAAACCCAGTAGACGCCCATCTAGCGGGGCTACTGGTTCCGGCATCGCACGTGGTGCCGGAGAAGATGGCTAATAAGGAGGCCACGGGTACTCGAAAGAGTTCCCATTTTCAGGTGTCCGACGACTCCGAGGTGGACTCCTCCCCCGAAAACGAGGAGGAGAAAGAGGACTCTCTCCCAGAGGAGGGAGAGAGGAAGAGGAAGGCTTCCCCAACAGGGGAGGCCGAAGGGTCCAAGAGGGGAAGGACTATTCCCCCGGACAGCTCCGCCAACGTCAACGTTGGCGACGAAGAATGGCCCTCAAGGGCCAGGCCTCCGGCGAGATCGTAAGTATCCGGATTCCTGAATGATCTATAATTTCTCTTTTGTGTCACATAGTGTCATTCTAATGCCGCTCGCTGCCTGTAGTCCAGCCGATGATGATCTCCCCGCTTCATCGAGCGGGTCGTTGGCTCCGTCGGATGTAGACTCCATCCCGACCGCCTCCACCCCTCGCGACGCCGAGGACACCGAGGTGGGATCCTGAGAAGGGACCCATCAGGGGGAGGCTCTGGAGGTGCCACAAGGCAGCCTCCCGGACTTTGCGCCGGACTCCACGGCGGAACCCGCAGTGGTTCCGGAGTCCGGCCGGCGGCCCCTTCGCAAGAAGGGCAAGACCGTGACGCCGGTGGCCTCCGTCCAACCAGAGGCGCCAGACAACTTGTTGGAGGCGCTCAAAGGCGCTTCCATCGAGGAAGGACACCGCAATATTATGAGTGCAGTGATTCAGAAGGTGCAGCTCGCCAAGAGCGGGTTGATCGAAGCCTGCAGTAGCCTTCTATCGGGCTTTGAGGTAAGAAGTTAAAAATATGCAATGTAATACCGCATAGACAGTAGCCCCTGATGCTCGGTTCGATGTTCGAAAAGAAAAGCCGGACTGAGGAACTAAAAAAGATATATGCAGGGTTGCTAAAAAATTATGTCAATATGGGTTTGCAGGCTGCGCTGCTGACCTCTGCCGCACTGACTGCGGAGGTCGGTGCTTTGAAGCAGGAGCTCGAACGGTCCGAGCAAGAGCTCGGCCGTGCCAAGAAGCAGCTCGAGGACAAAGAAGGTGAGTAACACCACTTTGAATTATTACCTTACAAAAAAAAGGATTTAGGTTGCGATAAAAATAACAAGGATAACGTGGGTACTGCAGGGGCCACAAACGAGGTGGCAACCCTGAAGGAGGCCATGTCCACGGCCGAACGCAATGCGGCCGCGGAACGGGCAGAGCGAGAAAAGCAGGAGGTGCGGGTGGCGGAGGTGCGGCAAGAACTCCAGGCTCTCATGGAAAAGCATGAGAGTTTGGAGCGCGACTCAAAGACTCGAGAGTCCGAGCTTGCCTCGGCTCTCGAAAGTGCCAAAGTCGCCAAGGCCGAGGCCCATTAGTCCCTTCAGGAGATTGAGTCGGTGAAGAAAATAGCGGCGGGTAAGGCATTTTTCATGCAAAGCAAGCATGTGAATGTAAATTACGTGTTACTTACCCGAATTCGGAGCTCTCCAGGGGCGTTTGCAGATCTGCCTCGCAGCGTGTCTGATGCCGCCGCATTCTACCGAGCCGAGGAGGGGAGCTCAATGGAGAAGGTCTTCTGGTCTCAGTATGCTGAGGCCGGCCATCCGGTGCCCCCTAGCGACCAGCTGAAGCAGCTGGTCGAGCTCCACAAGGTAGCCGAGCAGGCCATGAAGGGCCTCATAGTCCGGCTGTGGCCTGGAGAGGCCATGCCTGGGAGCTACTTCGGCCTCGTGCGGCGGTTGGTGGATGTGTGCCCCTGGGTGGAAGTCATCAAGCGCTCCGCCTGTATTGAAGGTGCTCGTCGGGCCCTTGCCCGCGCAAAGGTGCATTGGGGCAAGCTGGATGCGGAGAAGCTTATCACTAACGCGCCACCAACGGGCAAGGAGTATCGTACGCCCAAGATGTACTATAAGACTGTCCTGAAGGGTGCCCGCAAGATTGCGGATGAGTGCCCGAGGGATGTAATTATTGAGTAAATTCGCAATGTGTTATCCTGTGCGCTGAAAACTTTGTTCATATGCGCTAAGCAATGCTTATTTATTTAAAATATTACCTTCTGTGCGGCCGTTTATTAAATCTGAGAGATGGCAAGTCGTTGGCTTCAGCCCCCATGCCACGAGTGCTGGGGTGTTCGGGATAAACTTGAGCACTCTTGTTCCCATTTTTGGGTCCATCTAGGGAGGCGCTCAACACAACGAACAAGGCAACCGGACTTATAATGCTTGAACACTCTCACTTAGCCATAGAATTCTATAATTTTAAATTTCAGCGAAGCCCCTAGTATTTGGAAGACCGAGTTCGGGGCGCTATCCATGCCTTGGCCGGACATTATCCGGTTCTTCGCTCGAAGCGGCATAAGTCTTTAGGGACTCGAAAAGACCTCTCGAACAGCGACCGGTCTCTCGCCTTATCATGACAGTCAGTTTTAGCTTTCTCCACTGAGGCGTTAACCCGGCTCAACCGGGGCGCAATCGCAGTGGTTCTCCCAGTGCTACCTTAGCCGACAGAACGGAACATAAGGTGCCAAACATGGGAGCTGGGCAAACCCAACTATTGACCCAAGACATGATTCGGAGCCGATTCATATAATGCTATAAGTTCGGGGTGCCGCACTTGTGAAAGTGTTCGGACTTATCACACCATAATGCGGGGAACATAAGCCCCTGGTGTATTCGGCCGTACCAAAATATACGGATGCAACATTATATAAAGTAATGCAATTATAGGCAAAAAGTGTTGCATTATTTATTCAAGAAATTCTGCTATGAGTGCGGAATGATACCAATAGTGCGGTAAGCAAGGGATTGGACTAATGAAATGTGTCTCCCTCTAGGGGTAGGCTGCGGAATTGTGTATTTAACAAATTTCATGCTCGTAATGGAGACCACCTGAGTGTTCGTTGCAGCCTTTGTCCCTCCCTGGCTGTTGTGTCATGAGTTCGGCAGGTTCGCCGCCGGACAGAGTCCTGTGTAAAAAAGAAGAAAAATAAAAAATAAAAAGAGCGACACACTTGGGAGCCCCTGGTGTGGTCGAACCGCACTCCGGGTCTGTTGTGGTCGTGCCCCTCCCCCTATGCCCATGGTATCTCCAGAGCGTAATGATGTACGCGGAGAGTTTGTCTTGCAATCATGCGAGGGTTGGGGTTGGGGCCGCATTGCTACGCGTGCTCGGAACGTGCCAGGTGGTCTTGGTTGACGTTGCTCCGGGCACGTTTGGCCGTGTCCGGTCGTTTGACGGCCAGACTCGAAAATTGCCTTAGAAGGCTGCTCTGTACTTCTGCCGCGAGAGCCGCTGTATGTTCCTCCGTTCGGAGGGAGCGTTCCGTATTTCCGTTGACCGTGATGACTCCACGAGGGCCTGGCATCTTGAGCTTGAGGTATGCATAATGCGGCACCACGTTGAACTTTGCGAACGCGGTTCGTCCGAGCAGAGCGTGATAGCCACTGCGGAACGGGACTATGTCAAAGATTAACTCCTCGCTTCGGAAATTATCCGGGGATCCGAAGACCACTTCCAGTGTGACTGAGCCTGTACAATTGGCCTCAACACTTGGTATGACGCCCTTGAAGGTTGTCTTTGTAGGGTTAATTCTCGAAGGGTCTAAGCCCATCTTGCGCACTATATCCTGATAAAGCAGGTTCAGGCTACTGCCGCCGTCCATCAGGACTCTCGTGAGGTGAAATCCATCGACGATTAGGTCTAAAACCAATGCGGCGAATCCGCCATGGCGGATACTGGTCGGATGGTCTCTTCGATCGAAAGTGATCGGGCAAGAGGACCATGGGTTGAACTTTGGGGCGACTGGCTCCATCGCATATACGTCCCTTCACTACTAGAAAAAGGCCTACTAATGGCGCACCGGTTTTGCCTACTAATGGCGCACCACCGGTGCGCCATTAGTACCACGCCAGTAGTATTTATTACTAATGGCGCACCTAAGGTGCACCATTAGTATCTGGTATACTAATGGCGCACCAGGCAGTGCGCCATTAGTATAGGCCACGGTGCGCCATTAGTATAGGCCACCGGTGCGCCATTAGTATAGGCCACCGGTGCGCCATTAGTATTTTTGATTTTTTTGAATTTTGAATCTGGATCTGGATCGTGATTTTTTGCCCATTTTTTGCTCGTTTTTTTGCTCGTTTTTTGGCATGACATTATTTCAAATTTTGTTCCTGTTTTTGGATCTTGTACGTTCTTTTGCCGTGTTCTTTTGCCGGAGAGGAGTTCGCCGGAGAGGAGGAGGAGGAGGTCACCGGAGAGGCGCTCGCCTACATCACTGGAGACGAGGAGGAGGAGGTCACTGGAGAGGAGTTCACCGGAGCATCGGAGAGGAGGAAGGAGAAACCATGAGGGGATGAGAGGAGAGGAGGGAGGAGGAGCTCACCGGAGAGGAGGGAGGAGGAGCTCACCGGAGAGAAGGGAGGAGGA
>NC_041389.1:115825185-115826019 GCF_002162155.2 Triticum dicoccoides
AGGGGAGGGGAGGGGAGGAGAGGAGGGAGGAGGAGGAGGTCGCCGGAGAGGAGGAGGAGGTCGCCGGAGAGGAGGAGGGTAGTATGGTGGAGGAGAGAAGGTAAGATGGAGTGGAGGAGAGGAGGAGATGGAGTGTAGGAGAGGTGGAATGAAGAGATAAGGAGGAGAGGACCACGGCCAGCCATATATACGGCATACTAATGGCGCACCGCGGGCAGGTGCGCCATTAGTAATTCTTTTTATTTTTTTGATTTATTTTGAATTTTGAAGGCGGGAAGATACTAATGACGCACCACGGGCAGGTGCGCCATTAGTAATTTTTTAATTTTTTTGACTAATTTTGAATTTTGAAGGAGGGAAGATACTAATGGCGCACCATGGGCAGGTGCGCCATTAGTATATATTTTTTATTTTTTTGACTTATTTTGAATTTTGAAGGCGGGAAGATAGTAATGGCGCACCATGGGTAGGTGCGCCATTAGTAAGTTTGAATTTTTTTGAATTTTTTTGCCTCTCCAGATCTTAAAAGTCCCGTATCTTTTTTCTGTTAGGTTTTTGAGGATTTTGAAAATGTTTAACGGGGTTCCCCCCGGTTAAATTTGGATGTAACTTTTCGAGTAGATGATTTTTCATATAAAAAACTTTTTCATCCGAGTTAGTATGCAAAAGTTATGCCCATTTTTACAAATCCTCGCGGGATTTTGCAAATGAAGTCGAAATTCATATTTGCAAATTTTCCCAACAACTAGACCACATATCACATGGGAAACTTATTTTCTTTTATTTTTTTGACATTTCCATCATTTTCTTTTATTTTTTTAAAAACTGAAAAGG
>NC_041389.1:115826331-115857415 GCF_002162155.2 Triticum dicoccoides
CACCGTGGCATGGTGCGCCATTACGGTGCGCCATTAGTAGTTTTGAAATTTAAAAAAAAAATATTTTTACTAATGGCGCACCATGGATGTGGTGCGCCATTAGTATTTGGACACTAATGGCGTACCAACACATGGTGCGCCATTAGTATATAGTAATGGCGCACCACATGTCTGGTGCGCCATTAGTGTCAATTCCATCTATAGCCCTTTTCCTAGTAGTGCTTAGTGCACGCTTCCGCTCCCTCTTGGGTATATGCGTTGCGTATATCATGTTTATCGTCCGCACTTGTGGGGGGAAGCCCTTCTGTTGTCTATTGTTCGGCGGCCGGGTCTCTTCCTCGTCATCGCTGTGTAGCCCCTTGTCATTGTTTTCGGCAATTAATATGCCTGCCTGCTTGAATACCCAACAATCTCTGTTGGTGTGGTTAGCTGGCTTTTCGGGGGTGCCATGTATTTGGCAAGAGCGGTCGAGTATTCGGTCCAAATTGGACGAGCCCGGAGTGGTTCTTTTAAATGGCTTCTTCCGTTGACCTAGTTTGGAGCCTCGGAATCCGGCGTTGACTGCCGTATCCTCATTGCTGTCGCCGTTAATGCGGCGTTTGTTTTTGTTTCGATGCGACCTGCCATTAGGGTCCTTGGTATCCGGATTGCCAGCATTTTTACTGAGGTTGTTGCTGCGAGCTAGCCAGCTATCCTCTCCCGCACAGAAGCGGGTCATGAGTGATGTGAGGGCTGCCATGGATTTCGGCTTTTCCTGTCCTAGGTGCCGGGCCAGCCACTCGTCGCGGATGTTATGTTTGAAGGCAGCAAGGGCCTCTGCATCCGGACAGTCGACAATTTGATTTTTCTTTGTTAAGAACCGTGTCCAGAATTGTCTGGCCGATTCGTCTGGCTGCTGGATTATGTGGCTTAGGTCATCTGCGTCTGGTGGTCGCACATATGTGCCCTGGAAGTTGTCAAGGAATGTGGCTTCCAGGTCTTCCCAACACCCAATTGACTCTGCGGGCAGGCTGTTGAGCCAATGCCGAGCTGGTCCTTTAAGCTTGAGCGGGAGATATTTGATGGCGTGAAGATCGTCGCCGCGGGCCATATGGATATGAAGGAGATAATCCTCGATCCAAACCGCGGGGTCTGTTGTGCCATCGTAGGATTCGATGTTAACGGGTTTAAACCCTTCAGGGATTTGATGATCCATTACTTCGTCAGTGAAGCATAGTGGGTGTGCGGCGCCTCTGTATTGAGCAATATCACGACGTAGCTCAAGAGAGCGTTGTCTGCTGTGTTCGGCCCGGCCGGAGTTGTTGTATCCGGTGCGACGGTATTCGTCGTGGGTCTTGGGGCGCCCACGTGATCCATAGATAGATCTAGATTGTCTTGCCTTGTCCTCCAATATATCCCGCAAGTCCGGCGCGTTCCCCCGTGGCTTCGTACTTTTTGAGCGGTGCCGGGGTAAGGTTTTGGTGGAGGGCTTAGATGCCTCTCTGTCGCGGCCGCGAGGTGGTCGGTCTGCCGTATTGTGCGCTGGTGATGAAGGTTTGTATGCTTCCTCCTCTAGTCGGGGGAGCAACTTGCGTTTTGGGTAGCTTTTGGAGGGGCGTTCGAGTTCATACTCTTCGGCCGCGAGGACCTCGGTCCATCTGTCGGTCAGCAGGTCTTGATCAGCTTGAAGCTGTTGCTGCTTTTTCTTTAGGCTATTTGCCGTGGCCATTAGCCTGCGTCTGAAACGCTCTTGTTCGACGGGATCCTCAGGCACGACGAATTCGTCATCGTCGAGGCTTGCCTCGTCTCCGGAGGGAGGTATGTAATTATCATCCTCGACCTCTTCGTCTGCCGCTCTTTCGTGAGGGCTTGCTTCTGCATCCTCCTGCGCTGAAACTTGCCGGAGGGGGTTGTCTTCGGCACTTTCTGGGGTGTTGTTATCTCCTATGCCGGATTCTCCATTCTTGCTGTGGTGGGATTTAGAGCGGCGCCGCTGACGTCGGCGCTTGGGCTGTTTCTTTAAGGAATCTGCCTCCGCTGCTTCTTCGTCGTCCCCATCTTTTAGGGTGTCCACCATGTATATGTCGTATGACGAGGTGGTCTTCCAGTGCCCTGTAGGCACTGGTTCTTGATCGTCTCCGGCATCATCGTCCATACCGTCGATGTCTTCGGAGTCGTAGTCTAGTACGTCGGTTATATCGTCGACAGTGGCTACAAAGTGGGTGGTGGGTGGGCTTTGAATTTCTTCGTCGTCCGCATCCCAACCATCCTGGCCGTAGTCCGGCCAGGGCTCTCCGGATAGCGAGAGATGCTTTAGCGATTTTAAGATGTCGCCAAAGGGTGAGTGCTGAAAGATGTCCGCAGCGCTGAACTCCATGATCGGCGCCCAATCAGATTCGATTGGTAAGAGCGGAGGAGGTTCGGAGTCCGGCAGGGAGTCCGGCACCTCGGGGTCACAAGCTTTATAAGGGACGAGCTCAGCGTTCGGCTCCATCATCATGGAAGTTGCAGCTCCCGAGGCGGTGTCCAGCCACCCGTCCTCGATCTGCGCGATCGGCTCCGGACTATGGGTCGGAGCGGATTCGTGTGCGGCCTCCAAGGTATTGTCCGGCGGTAGAGTTAGGTCGTGCCCATCGTGACAGTGCGGCACGCTCGGCTGCGGCTCGGATCCATCGAAGATCAAGTCTCCGCGGATATCAGCCGTGAAGTTTAGGCTTCCAAACCTGACCTGACGGCCAGGGGCGTAGCTTTCGATCTGCTCCAGATGGCCAAGCGAATTGGCCCGCAGCGCGAAGCCGCTGAATATGAAGATCTGTCCGGGGAGAAAAGTCTCGCCCAGGACTGCGTCGTTGTTGATTGAAGAGGCCATCAAGCCTATCAGTGACGACACAGAGGAACTCTCAATGAAAGCACCAATGTCGGTGTCAAAACCGGCGGATCTCGGGTAGGGGGTCCCGAACTGTGCGTCTAGGCGGATGGTAACAGGAGACAAGGGACACGATGTTTTACCCAGGTTCGGGCCCTCTTGATGGAGGTAAAACCCTACGTCCTGCTTGATTGATATTGATAATGTGGGTATTACAAGAGTAGATCTACCACGAGATCAAGGAGGCTAAACCCTAGAAGCTAGCCTATGGTATGATTGTTGTAATGGTTGTTGTTGTCCTACGGACTAAAGCCATCCGGTTTATATAGACACCAGAGAGGGCTAGGGTTACACAGAGTCGGTTACAATGGTAGGAGATCTACATATCCGTATCGCCAAGCTTGCCTTCCACGCCAAGGAAAGCCCCATCCGGACACGGGACGAAGTCTTCAATCTTGTATCTTCATAGTCTTGGAGTCCGGCTGACGATGATAGTCCGGCTAATGATGATAGTCCGGCTATCCGGACACCCCCTAGTCCAGGACTCCCTCATCCATCATAGCGTGTATGGGCATGGCGCATAGCACGGATTGAACCAAAGTTAGCTGGCCACTCTTTGGCATTAAAACTGCCTTCCATTATGGCAGCCTGTTTGCCATATGATCCACCAAGTATTGCAGCTGCGCTGCAGATTGCTTTCTTAGCGATAGCGGTAGCCCAAGGTATTTGATAGGGAACGCTCCCAACGGACACTCAAGCTCGGTGCATGCTATGGATACCTCCTCCTCTGTGTATCTGATAGGTAAGGCCGCGGACTTGTGCAAGTTAATCCTGAGCCCAGCTGCCTTGCCGAACAGCTCAAACAAACATTTGCAAACACGGAGATTCCGGGGATTGGGCTTGACAAACAGAACCACATCGTCCACGAAGATGGACAAGCGCTTCCTCATCCGTACTCGTGCAAGAGGTGCAAGGACACCTCGGCTCATAGCCACCTCAAACATCTTTTGCAGGGGCTCCATAGTTAGGATGAATAGCATTGGTGAGATGGGGTCACCCTGCCGCAGTCCTTTGCAATTGTAGATCGTGTCACCCGGGTCACCATTGACCATGATCTTAGTTGTTGAAGTTGCAAGGATCCCACAAATCCATGCTCTCCACCTCGGCCCAAATCCCATGTGTTCCATAACCTCGAGAAGGAAAGGCCACTTTACCGAGTCAAAAGCTTTTGAGATGTCGAGCTTGAGCAAAATGGAAGAGCTCTTGAGAGCGTGCAGTTTCCGCGCCATGCTTTGCACAAGAATGAAGTTATCGTGCAAAGACCTTCCTTTCACAAACGCGCTTTGGTGATTGCCAACTAGCTTGGGCACCTCCTCCACCAATCGACAAGCGAGCACTTTCTCAAAAATCTTGATAGCCCCGTGCACAAGGCTTATCGGCCAAAAATCTCGCACTTCTAGTGCTCCTTCCTTCTTCGGCAAGAGGAAAACAAGGGCTTTGTTTATGGCGGCTAAACCCCTCATGTCGCCCTTGTAGAAATACTCCATTGCTTTCATGAAGTTGTCCTTTATAATGCTCCAACATGCAGCGTAGAACCTGCCGGTAAACCCGTCCGGCCCCGGGGCCTTGTCTAGTGGCATGCTCTTGATTACCTTCTCCACTTACTCAGCAGTAAACGGTTGCTCGAGATGCGATAGGTCATAACGTGGGAGCTCAAGAATACCTAGGTTGATAGTATGATTCCTAGATTTCGAGGTGCCAAAAGCCGCACCAAAATATGCATCAACAGCCGACGCGACTTCCTCCTGCCTAGCATAGAGGTTGCCGTTATGCTTCACCACACGCAGGGTGTTCTTCCGCTGCCGGTGGCTGGCCTGTTGGTGAAAGAGCCTAGTATTGCCATCCCCTTCTCGCAGCTGAAGTAACCATCCCCTTCTCGCAGCCTAGTATTGCACAATGCTGATCTCAGTCCCTACATTTTAGATAAGTGCAATCAACACCACACTCTCACTGAATCATTTGTCAAAGGATTTGAACTCCATCCCATTGAGTCTAGGGTGTCATTTAAACTGTATGAAAATCTATTTACCATATCACTAGAAAGGTTTTCTCACCACTACAAAATTCCATTCTGGGGTTCGCTTAACGAGCCACCAAGAGCTGAGTTCGAAACATTTTTTTCTAGCCTTTGCTATGGTGAGAATAGGGGAGTGACGCAAAGAAGAATAAAGAGCATTCATTTTCCCGCAATTCAGTACTTTGCGTTATTCAATGGGAAATGTATTGTAGGCAAACAAGATTGTAGTACACTTTGTGCTCCAGACTTGAGCCTCATGCGCGCTGCTCTCACTGGTGACAAAAGCTATAATCTTGTTGTTGCACGTAGGTTGCAGCACAATGCTATAGTGGTTATTTTTATGGTGGAATTTATGCCACCCGTTTAGCAAGAGAGTTGGATGTTTCACCTTTGCCATATGACCCTATTTTACCCACGCAGTATTTAGACTTTGATGCTATGAAACGTCATAAGATCCTTAAGGGTTGAAAGGATCGATATAGTTTACTAGAGGGGAGATGAATAGGCAACTAACAATTTTTAGCTTTTTACCAAATTAAACTTTGCATCAAAGTAGGTTGTCTAGATATGCAACTAGGTGGGCAACCTATATGATGCCACAACAACAAGCACACAAGCAAGCAAGGGATACAACACAATATAAGCTTGCACAAGTAAAGGTGAGAGATAACCAAGAGTGGAGCCGGTGGAGACGAGGATGTGTTACCGAAGTTCCTTCCCTTTGAGAGGAAGTACGTCTCCGTTGGAGTGTGTGGAGGCACAATGCTCCCCAAGAAGCCACTAGGGCCACCGTATTGTCCGCACGGACTCACACAATTGGAGATGCCGTGATTCCACTATTGGTGCCCTTGGAGGCGGCGACCGAACCTTTACAAACAAGGTTGGGGCAGTCTCCACAACTTAATTGGAGGCTTTCAATGACACCACGAAGCTTCACCACAATGGAATATGGCTCCACGGTGACCTCAACCGTCTAGGGTGCTCAAACACCCAAGAGTAATAAGATCCGCAAGGGATTAGTGGGGGGAATCAAATTTCTCTTGGTGGAAGTGTAGATCGGGGCCTTCTCAACCAATCCCTAGAGAATCAACAAGTTTGATTGGCTAGGGAGAGAGATCGGGCAAAATGGAGCTTTGAGCAACAATGGAGCTTGGGGAGGGAAGAGGTAGTCAACTTGGGGAAGAAGACCCCCCCTTATATAGTGAGAGGAAAGATCCAACCGTTACCCACTTACTCAGCCTGCGACATGTGGTACTACCACACCGACTTGCGGTACTACCACTCGACGGTGCGGTACTACTGCTCCTGCGGCATAGACCAGACAAGGCCCTGTTGCATTAAAGCAACGAGCGGTAGAACCGCCGTAGCGGTACTACCGCGCGTCCTCGCGATACTACCGCAAGGTAGGGTTCGACTAGGCTGGGAGGGCACGGACTAATAAAATTACATCCGTGGATACTTCCGCTCAGGTTTGATGTGCAAAAATTCGGAACGGTACTACCGCATGCATGGAGCGCTACTACCGCGTAGGGTGCCGATGTAAAAAATTACTTCTGCCCCTACTTCCACGTGTGTCACTGTGCTGGGCTAGAGGCCACGGTACTACCGCACCTGAGGAGTGGTACTACCGCATAGCGCGGTACTACCGCTTCACTGGCCGGTACTATCGTGGGCCACTATTGAAAGTGCTAGTTATCGACTAGAGGGGGGGTGAATAGGCGATTTTTGTGAAAGTGTTCAAAACATGGAAGTTTCAAAGATAAACAATAGAAATGACCTAGTTGATATGCAGCGGAAGATAACTACAACAAGCAAACCATAGTCAAGTATGCAGTAATGTGAAAGTACAAAGACTAATAGCAGCTTGGTAGTAAGGATCAGGATGGAAGATAGTATGAAGCCAACCAACGATAGTAGTCAAGCAATGAAGTCAAACAGGTATGACAAATAGGCAATGACTTCACGAAGACAAACACTAAGTAAAGGGAGGGAGAGGATAGAACCAGTCACTTGTTGAAGACACAGGATTTGTTGGACCAGTTCTAATTGCTGTGACAACTGTATGTCTGGTTAGGGAGGCTGAGATTCATCTCAGAAGACCGCGTCTTCACCTTATTCCCCTTGAGCTAAGGACACACAGTCCTCGCCCAATCACTCTGGTAAGTCTTCAACGTAGACTTCCGAACCTTCACAGACTTCGTTCACCGGCGATCCACAATGACTCTTGGATGCTTAGAACGCGACGCCTAACCGGCTGGAGGATTCACAGTCCTCAAATGTAATAAGCCTTCAGGTCACACAGACAGAAAGACTTCAATGATGCCTAACACTCTTTGGCTCTGGGTGTTTGGGCTTTGTCCTCGCAAGGATTTCTCTCTCTCAAAGGCTTCAAAGTGGGTTGCTCTCAAATGACAAAAGCCGTGAACTAACTCTGAGCAGCCACCAATTTATGGTGTAGGGGGTGGGCTATTTATAGCCACAAGGCAAACCGACCTGATATGTCCGAAATGACCCTGGGTCACTAAGGAACTGACACGTGTTCCAATGGTCAGATTTCAAACACACACGGCAACTTTACTTGGGCTACAAGCAAAGCTGACTCATCCAGCTCTGGATAAGATTTTCTCTCATTGTCTTCGCTCGAAGACATATGATTTGGGTTGAGCATCACTTCAGTCATTCTGACTTTGTTCACTTGGACCCCACTTAACAGTACGGTGGTTCCTATGACTCAACAAAGAAGAAAAAGGAAACAACGAGACGACACAGTCTTCGCGCTCCATAGTCTTCACTCAATGTCTTCTCATGTCATAGTATTCAATATGAATATCTTCACATACCACCATTGTCGTTAATGTCTTCATACATTTTTAGGGGTCATCTCCGGTAGGTAAACCAAATCAATGAGGGACACTACCTGCGTTATCCTGCAATTCTCACAAATGCATTAGTCCCTCAACCAACTTTGTCGTCAATACTCGAAAACCAACTAGGGGTGGCACTAGATGCACTTACAACTATGGTAGCACTGCTCCCTTGAGCAGTACTACCGCATGCCACAACACAATAGCACTTGGAGTCCTTCGTTTTGTAGAGACACGGATAAACGGTCGGTGCTCCAAAGAAGCAAAGGAATGGTGGTGCAAAGGAATAGACGTGTACATGTTGATTCCACCCTAACCTTTCCGAAGTGGACCCCCTCTTAATAGTACCGCTTTCCTACGACTCAAACACCGAAAAGAAACATAGAGAAACGCCGTCCTCACTAGGCTCCGAGGGGCACCGAGTCGTCTTGTGCCTAGACATGAGATATCTGAAATGCTCAATGCACACGATTAGTTCGCAAATGCATTGTCATCAATCACCAAAACCACATAGGGATAAATATTCCCTTACAATCTCCCCCTTTTTGGTGGTCTGATGACAATACGGGATTTGCACATAAGGATACAGAAAAGAACATAAGCAAACCCAACATCTACAAAATATAGACATGCTCCCCCTAGATGTGTGCACTCTATAGATATGCTTTGGACTGCATGGCACACATACTAGGATCAACACTCCCCCTATATTTTATAGACAAGGCATTCCTTGCAACAATATATAAATAACACTAAGCATGGAGGCAAGGTAAAGAATATGAGCATAAAGTAAAGGGCACAAGATAGCATAAGCTCACAAACTACTAAGCATAATGGACAATAAGATAAGCTTGAGTGCATATGTCTCACACCATATGATAATTTAAAAGTGCTACTATCGACTAGAGGGGGGGGGTGAATAGGCGATTTTTATGAAAGTCTTCAAAACTTGGAAGTTTCGAAGACAAACAACAGAAATGACCTAATTGTAATGCAGCGGAAGATAAACTACCCAAAGCAAGCCATAGTCAAGTATACAGAGATATGAAAGTACGGGACTAATAGCAGCTAGGTAGACAGGATCAGAATGGAAGATAGTATGAAGCCAGTCAACAGTAGTAGTCAAGCAATGAAGTCAAACAGATATACAGAAAGGCAATGACTTCACGAAGACAAACTAAAGTAAGGTTGGGAAGGGATAGAACCAATTGCTTGTTGAAGACACAGGATTTGTTGGACCAGTTCCAGTTGCTGTGACAACTGTACGTCTAGTTAGGGAGGCTGAGATTTAACTTAGAAGACCGTGTCTTCACCTTATTTCCCTTGAGATAAGGACACCCATTCCTTGCCCAATCACTCTGGTAAGTCTTCAAGGGAGACTTCCAAACCTTCACCGGCAATCCACAATGACTCTTGGATGCTCAGAACGCGACGCCTAACCGGCTGGAGGATACACAGTCCTCAAGTGTAATAAGTCTTCAGGTCGCACAGACAGAAAGACTTCAGTGATGCCTAACACTCTTTGGCTCTGGGTGTTTGGGCTTTGTCCTCGCAAGGATTTCTCTCTCTCAAATGCTTCGAGGTGGGTTGCTCTCAAACGACAAAAGCCGTAACTAACTCTGAGCAGCCACAAATTTATGGTGTAGGGGGTGGGCTATTTATAGCCACTGGGCAACCTGACCTGATTTGTCCCAAATGACCCTGGGTCACTAAGGAACTGACACGTGTTCCAACGGTCAGATTTCAAACACACGCGGCAACTTTACTTGGGCTACAAGCAAAGCTGACTCATCCAGCTCTGGATAAGGTTTGCTCTCATTGTCTTCGCTCGAAGACATAGGATTTGAGTTGAGCATCACTTCCGTCACTCTGACTTAGTTCACTTGGACCCCACTTAACAGTACGGTGGTTCCTATGACTCAACAAAGAAGAAAAGGAAACAACGAAACTACACAGTCTTCGCGCTCCATAGTCTTCACGCAATGTCTTCTCATGTCATAGACTTCAATATGAATATCTTCTCATACCACCATTGTCTTCAATGTCTTCATACATTTTTAGGGGTCATCTCCGGTAGGTAAACCGAATCAATGAGGGACACTACCTGCGTTATCCTGCAATTCTCACAAACGCATTAGTCCCTCGACCAACTTTGTCATCAATACTCCAAAACCAACTAGGGGTGGCACTAGATGCACTTACAATCTCCCCCTTTTTGGTGATTGATGACAAACTAGTTGAAGTTTTCAACGGGGATAAAATATGTGAAATTGTAAGGATAGGAAATTGTCTTCATAAGTTGCAGGGGCTCCCCCTGAAGATGTGCATGTAAGTGATTTGTTTTTGGAATGCAAATGCACATGGCAGGTTGTACTTGTGGAGATCCACTTCAACTTATGAAGATAATTCATCATGCATGAACTGATATAGTAATTAGAATGGCATGCATAATGAAAAATGGACGTCTGCAGAATGATCTTAGTGCGGAAGTTATCATCGCACATGCGGAATTTATCATCGCATCACAGTAAAGCAAATAAGTAGCAGACGACCATCAAGTTTAGGTGTTACAACTTAGAGAACCAAATGTATCAAAAAGGCAAGAGTTGTAAGCACGCAGCAAAATATAATGCAACCGCCCATATGAACCCGCTTGAAGACTATCAACTCATATGCTTCTCCCCCTTTTGTTAGTGAGGACCAAAAAGGTTTGAAGACATAGATCATCTACTCGTTCTCATGAGCAGGTGAAGTAGCAGGGTTATCGTCGTTAGTTGGCGGTGCAGACGAACTTGGTGCAGTGTCGATGCGCGCAGTAGTAGGAGGTGGTGAAGTAGCATCATCGTCATCATCGATCACCCTGGCATTTACCGTTGCCGCGGAGGAAGAATATTCAGAGTCTTCAAGAGATGGAGTGCGAGGTAGGACAACAGTCCATGGAGGAGTGGTGTCAAACTGGAATCTTTCATTGAAGCCATCATCTTGAAGATCAGCTTCAGCACTGAGCAGGGTCAAACTCTTCCATGATCGCTGGCAAGTTTCATGAGCAACAGAGGCATTCTTGGTGGCAAGGTTGCGAATGCGAAATGATGCTTATCCTGTTTCTGATGAAGGGCCACAAGAAGTTCTCGTTCATTGAGAACGTGAGAACGCTTCCGAGGCCTTTGTGCAATGGTGCTTTCAGTGGCTCCAGTGGGTGCTCGATGAGGCAGACGAGTGTTTCCAGCCAATGGATAGATTCGTGTTGCTGCTTGAACACCTTCAATAGGCTGAGTGAAGCTTTGGTGCTCGGCATTCTGAAGACAAAGAGGTCTCTTGGCAGGGTCAGAGTATATAGCTTCAACTGACATATCAACCTCGGGAAGAAAGATCATATGATTGCGAGTAGAGGGCTGATAGTTGACAAATGAGTGTCTCTTGATGAGGCGCATGACCCATGGAGCATAAAACTTCAGACCAAATAGGTCAGAGCCGGAAGCAGCAAGTTGCCTGATGAAGAATTCTTGAGTGTTGAAGATGATGCCATTGAGAATATAGAAGACCAAAGTCTTCATAGTTCCTTCAAGTTTGGCCGCTGATGAGTGTCCTTTGACAGGCCATAGAGTTCGCCTGATGATATGATATATGGTGCGAGGCAGATACTCAAGGTCTTCAACAAAGAAATCTGTTGGATATTCAGCGTCATACGGCAAGGGCTTCATCATGCTCAACATCTGGCTCATATTGGGTTCTGGCTTATGGAAGATACTCTCTACTGCATTGCGGTGTAGCTGACAGTCAGGTTCATACAGTTCTCCAGGAGTGGCTAGCCCTGTAAGCTCAATGATATCCATAGCTTTGGCTTCATGATGAACATTTCCAGTCATCCACTCGAGAACCCATGTCTTGATGTCTCTGTTGTAGCCGCGAATGTGTAGAGTAGCGTAGAATTGAAGCAATAACTCTTCATTCCAATATTCTTTGTCTGTCACAAAATGGAGCAGACCAGCATCACGAAAGCAATCAAGTGCTTCTTCTAAGCACGGCAGTCCAGCAATGGCTTCTGTATCAAGGCGCATATGAGGGAAAATGTGCCCTTGATCATATAGTACGCATGAATAATAGCTTCTCTGCTGATAGCTCCAGAACCGATCTTATGATATCCTTGGCTTGGAGTAGGGGTTCTTGGTGCTGTCAAAGAAGGTATTGTGGCTTTTGAAGCCATTGGCATTGAAGGACCCAGGAGAGTTTGCAGTACCTGGAAACCTTGGTAGTCTTGGCTTTGGCTTCTGGACCTGAGGCCTATGCTCAACATGATAGTCAAATTGAGGTCCTGAGGCATTAGGCGGGGGCACCAGAACGGGCCATCGGACAGTGGTAAGCTGACCATGACTGTATGCTTGCTCAATTGTATGAGGCCTTGGTGGCGGAACAGGAGTAGGAGCAACAGCTGAGGCGGCAGGCTGCACAACAGGTGCTTCGGGAGCGATTGTCTCATTGGCTTCAGGTGCAGCAGCCTCAGTGGTTTCAGGTTCAGTGGCCTCACTTGCTTCAGGCACACTGGTTGGTGCAGGCTCCACATAAGCGTCAGCCATGACTATGTCATTGGCTTCATTGGCGTTGGCGGTGGTAGCCTCAACATTGTTAACCTCCTCTTGACGAACAGGAGGGTCGGGCACAGGCACGTTCACATTCAGAACTGCTTCTTCTTCAATTTCTGGGGGAGTAGGTACACGTACTTCTTCTTGATTGTCTTCAGCTGATGCAGCCAGAATGTCGTCAGCAGTATGTGCTTCAGACTCGGAGACATTCACAGTTGGAGCAGGTTCAGAAAATACTTGACGTGCAACTGGTGAATGTTGCACTTCTCCTTCTGGAACGCTCGACAGAGGGACTTGAGGCCTTTGTCCTTTGCGAAGCCTGCGAAATGCTGGCAACGCCTTGGGAGATGGAGTTGGCTGGGCCTGAAAGTCTTCATCCTCTTCTTGCACGGGAGGTGTAGCTTGTTGTTGTTGTTGGAGAGTACTGGGGGAGTCTCGTAGTTGTGGGTGATCAGCCCACGATGCATCCTGAGCAATTGGCGTCAGAGGATGACCAATGCTGATGAGTTCACTGTTCGTATGAACAGGCGATGATACCACGTCATGTTCGATCTGAGGAAGAACTTCATCATCGTCAACATTGTCATGATGACCAATGTCTTCAGCAGTGGTGGGTTCAGCTGCTGGAATATCTTCAGCTTCATGAGCCTCTGTGAGAGCAGGCTCATGAACTATCATCTGTCTTTCTTGATGTTCAGACGCAGGGAGAACCATTGAGATGGGTTCAACAACGAGGGGCTCTGTGGAAGCAGCCCTAGTCTTCTTCGTCTTGCGCTTCTTCTTGGAGGGAGCGGCATCAGAGGCTTCAGTGTTCTTTCTCTTTCTGGCTTCAGCCTCGGCAGCCCTTGTCTTCTTCTGTTCTGAAGCGGTTGTTGTGACCTTTGGCTTCGAGCCGGTCATGCTGCTTGGGAAGATAATGCGAGGGGCTTCTTGGCTTGAATGTTCAGGCTATTCAGCGGAAAGCTTCTTCTTCTTCTTTGCAGCCATCCTAGGGTCAATGCCAGGATGGCCAAGTGACTTGCGCTTCTCAGCCTCATTGTAAGCAAGCACACACTTATCAGCCAAACTCTTCATGCGCTCACGAGAGCCTTGAGCTTCCTGACGCTTCTTCAGAAAAGATTCTTTGAGCTCATGCAGCATGACTTTGAAGTTTTTGACATCTTGCACACTGAGCTTTGCAACGTGCTTCTTTAATTGAGCCTTCTCATAATCAGTTTTGTTCTTGAGCTCAACGATTCGCCGAGCGAGAGCCAGCTCAGAAGCAATGGCGCCATTGAAAGAGACGCTGAGGCCAATGGGAAGCTGTAAATCATCAAAGCTGAGGTTGGGGGTGTCGAACCACTCATCAATGAAGTTATGAATAATTGCCACATCAAAGAGAGGCAAGTTGTTGAAGATTTCTGCTTCTTCTTTGCTTTTGATCAATTGCTCAAGGGCATCATCAGCAAGATCTTCATCACTTGACAGATCAATGGGATCTTCACGCAGAATGGCGGCAGGAGTCAAGGCTTGATCAGTATGCCTGACAAGTTGCTTTTTCTTCTCCATCTTCTTGGAGATGCGGGATTGATCTTCAGACTGCACACTGGCTTCAGGAGGTGCAGTGGCCAATGGCTTCGCACGAGAAGTCTTAGGAGGTGCAGCTGATGTTGAAGCCTTTGGCTTCTTTTGCTTCTGCAGCTTTGGAGGAGGAGTAGGGGCTTCATCAGTATCAGCATCATGATCAGAATGATCAACCTTGGCACCTTGGACCAAGATGTAAGTGATGAGGCCATCAAGGTTGGAGAAGGGGCCGATGACATTGGGTTCCGCATCACGTGAGCCGTCAGCACGAGGAGCAGAGGGACCAGGGTTGAAGTCTAGTCCCAATGACTTCTTGTTTTCCTTGGCCGAAGCCTTTGCATGCTGGAAGTTGCGCTTGAAGAGAGCATCATCACGACACCAGCGTAATGATGTGGGATCGGCATTCTCAGGCTGAGGTCCACGGACCATGCAAGGATAGAAGCCTTGATCAATAGCTTCAACTCTGTTCTTGGGTTGAAGGCCTCGATAGAGAATATCGCCCCAAGGAATTTTGATAGCATTCTTCTCTGCATATTCCTTGGTCACAAACTTGTACTTGAACCATTCTTCAGCCCAATAGCGTCGAATCCATTGGATTCGTGTCTTGCACTGATGATAAGACTCTTCAGGATCTGTCTTGTACAGTTCTGCTAAGTCTTCAGGCAGATCTTTGGATGTTCCTTCTCTGCGCTGTCTGCCACCCTTCCTTGCTGATTTTTCTGCAGCCATGAACTTCAAACTGAAAGGCTTCAATACGTTCAAAGGCTTCAGAGACTTTCGCTTGCTGGTCAAGCAGGAACTGGCTTCAGGAGAATTGATATGATGCTGTAAGTATTCTGCAAATGAATGCAGACTATGAGAACCAAGGGACTCTCCCACGGACATGTACCTGTGACAGCATTAGAGATGCGAGGGAAGGGGAAGAGGTCATATGCATTCTCAGAAGATTTTGAAGATAAACCAGTTTGAAGACATTGACCTCATGATGCGAAGACATTCACTTATATAGGTGAGTTGGTTCTAGATTTGTACCAATCCGTGAATAAGTACAAGTGAGGAATCAAACTATACTGGAAATCTAAGTGAATTGACTAGGCAGTATGAGATATAGACAGAATAGGTGTAACATTGAATAGGCAGAAACCACTTTTGGTAAATAGGATGAATCTTGAAGATCAAAAAGGTGGTAACAATAGAGTTATAATTACCGCATGACGAACTGCTAGATGGGAAGAATAGGAGACCGAGCAGTTCAGCCCACCGTGCCCTAACTTGGCGACGGAGGACACCTACGGCGACGGTGGAGAGGACGATGTCCGCGGCCGGCATGAGGACGGCGTCGGAGAAGTCGCAGCAGCTAAGCGCTTCGTCGCCGGCGTCGTCGCGAGCTAGCGGTGGCGCTAGGGTTTTGACGGAGATGGAGAGGTGGAAGAATGATTTCTTTACCGCAGGGGACAAGTATTTATAAGTAGGTGAGAGACACTGCGCAATTACGCAGGTGCCCCTGGCGGTTCACATCTGAGGGGCACGTGGCAAGCATGCAACATACTCAGAGTTGTCCCACGTTCCCACGCTCGCCAGGCATGTCGGAGAGTTGTTCCGGCTTCTCCGGATTTCAACAGTAAAGATAAGTCATTTAAAACAGATTTAATGTTTGTCTCTTTGCCTTCTGCTGACTAGGACGCAGAGAAGACATTCGACAGTTTCAATAGAATGCATATGATTTGGACAGACAGTGTTTGAGATAGAAAGCATAGAGAGGTTAGGGTCCGATCACATTCACTTAGTTCAAAAGATTCAAATTGAAGACATAGCTATAAGTGAATGCTGTAGAGGACAGAACACTAGTATATATATATATATATGCAATCAAATCATCATAGCGTAGAAGATCATGAAGATAAATTGAAACTAAAGACAAACCAAATGCGAAGTCATTGCAATATAACGCCATGAGTGAAACACTTCACACACAGAAAGTTGGTGGTGGCGTTACCTACCGTATAGGAAGTATTAGACCCAGACACGGCGCACAATTATCGTGGCGCTCCGAAGTCAAATTCCATGTTAATGTATTCACACTTAGAGTGTAAATCTTCATTGATTGAAGATATACATTACTTTGTGTGTTGCACATCTAAGTCATCAACATGCATAAGTGTTAGGATGTGTGCCTGATCACAGGACATTCAAGGATTCCAAGATATTTAGCTCACACCGTAACTTGCAAAACCTTTTCTCATCCAAGGGCTTTGTGAAGATATCTTCCAGTTGCTCTTCAGTGTTGGCGTGCATGATATCTATATCTTTCTTCATGACATGATCTCTGAGAAAGTGATGACGTATTTCAATGTGCTTTGTCTTCGAGTGTTGAACTGGATTGTTGGCTATCTTGATGGTACTCTCGTTGTCACAGAAGAGAGGTACTTGATTCAGGTTGATGCCATAGTCCTTGAGAGTTTGCTTCATCCACAGAAGCCGAGCACAACAGGATCCAGCAGCAATGTATTCAGATTCAGCAGTTGAGAGTGATACACAATTCTGCTTCTTTGAAGACCAACAGACAAGTGATCGACCAAGAAAATGACATGTGCCTGATGTAGACTTGTGATCCACCTTGTCACCAGCATAATCAGCATCCGAGAATCCAACCAAATCAAATTTTGAGCCCTTGGGATACCATAATCCGAGTGTTGGGGTGTAAGCCAAATATCTAAGAATTCGCTTCACAGCTAAGTGATGCGATTCCTTTGGTGCCGCTTGGAATCGAGCACACATGCAAAAACTAAGCATAATATCTGGCCTAGATGCACATAAATAAAGCAAAGAACCAATCATGGAGCGGTATACCTTTTGATCGAACTCTTTACCATTGTCGTCGGGACCAAGGTGGTGTTTGGCTGGCATTGGCGTCGTGTAGCCTTTGCAGTCTTCCATTCCAAACTTCTTCAGACAATCTTTGAGGTATTTTTCTTGAGATATGAAGATGCCATTGCTTTGTTGACGAATTTGAAGACCAAGGAAGTACTTCAGCTCACCCATCATGGACATTTGATATTGCTCTTGCATCATGTACCCAAACTCATCACTGTACTTCTGGTTAGTGCAGCCGAAGATAATGTCATCCACATATATTTGGCACACAAACAGTCTGCCATCATATGTCTTCGTGAAGAGTGTGGGATCGAGGGATCCAGGTTTGAAGCCTTTGCTCTTCAGGAAGTCTTTCATTGTATCATACCAGGCACGAGGAGCTTGTTTGAGGCCATACAGTGCTTTGTTTAGCTTGTACACCATATCAGGATGTTTTGGATCTTCAAAGCCAGGAGGTTGTGCGACATATACTTCTTCTTCAATCTTGCCATTGAGAAATGCACTTTTCACATCCATTTGATATAGCAAGATGTTGTGATGATTTGCATAGGCTAGCAGTATGCGAATGGCTTCAAGTCTAGCAACAGGAGCAAATGTTTCATCGAAGTCAATTCCTTCAACTTGAGTATATCCTTGAGCTACAAGACGTGCTTTGTTTCTGACGACTTGACCATGCTCATCTTGCTTGTTTCGATATATCCACTTTGTTCCAATAATGTTATGCTTGCGAGGGTCAGGTCGCTTGACTAGTTCCCAGACATTATTCAGTTTGAACTGTTGAAGTTCTTCTTGCATGGCTTGAATCCATTCAGGTTCCATAAAAGCTTCAGCAACTTTTTTGGGTTCTGATATTGACACAAATGAAAAGTGCCCACAGAAGTTTGCTAGTTGTGTTGCTCTAGATCGAGTGAGCGGACCAGGTGCATTGATGCTGTCAATTATCTTCTCTATCTGAACTTCATTTGCAACACGAGGATGAACATGACGAAGATTTTGCTCAGGCTGATTGCTGTCATCATTGAGCGGATTGTCTTCGGTCTGAGCATTGTCTTCAGGTTGATTTGGTGCAGAGATGATAAGTTCCTCTTCAGGCTGTGCTTCAGAGGGCATGATTTCACCAGTTCCCATTAGCTTGATAGATTCGCTTGGAGGAGCTTCATCTAGTGTACTTGGCAGAATTTCTCTTTGCGAACCATTGGTTTCATCAAATTTCACATCCACAGTTTCAACGATCTTATAGAGAAAGAGGTTGAAGACTCTGTAGGAGTGTGAGTCCTTTCCATAGCCAAGCATGAAGCCTTCATGAGCTTTAGGTGCAAATTTTGACTTGTGATGGGGATCCTTGATCCAGCATCTAGCTCCAAATACTCTGAAGTAACTGAGGTTTGGTTCTTGCCAGTAAGGAGCTCATAAGATGTTTTGTTCAGAAGCTTATGGATGTAGACACGGTTGATGATGTGACAGGCTGTATCAATAGCTTCAGGCTAGAACTTTCTTGGTGTATTGTATTCATCTAGCATTGTTCGAGCCATCTCAATGAGGGTTCTGTTTTTGCGCTCAACGATGCCATTTTGCTGAGGTGTGTATGGAGCAGAGAATCCATGAGTGATTCCCATTGTATCCAGATAGAGATCAAGTCCAGTGTTCTTGAATTCAGTGCCATTGTCACTTCTGATATGCTTGATCTTCACGCCATAGTTGTTCATTGCTCGATTTGCGAAGCGCCTGAAGACATCTTGCACTTCAGTCTTGTAAAGAATTATATGAACCCATGTGTATCTTGAGTAGTCATCAACAATGACGAAGCCATAGAGACAGGAAGTTGTTGCGAGGGTGGAGTAGTGAGTAGGTCCAAATAAGTCCATGTGCAGCAGCTCGAAGGGTTGAGATGTAGTCATGACTGTCTTCGAGGGGTGCTTTGCCCTTGTCATCTTTCCAGCTTCACAGGCACCACACAGATGATCCGTCTTGAACTTGACATCTTCGATGCCTATGACATGCTTCTTCTTGACAAGTGAGTGCAAATTCCTCATGCCAGCATGCCCTAGCCTTCGATGCCAGAGCCAGCACTCTAAAGCTTTTGTGAGAAGACATATGGCTAGCTGCGGACCTGCTGAGAAATCTACCATGTATAGATCATCTTTTTGATACCCTTCAAAGACTAGAGATTTGTCAGATTCCATTAGTACAAGACAACGATATTTGCCAAATATCACAATCATGTTCAAGTCACAAAGCATCGAGACAGACATTAAGTTGAACCCAAGGGATTCAACAAGCATCACTTTATCCATGTGTTGATCCCTAGAGATTGCAACTCTACCTAGACCCAATACTTTGCTTTTACCAGTGTCAGCAAATGTGATTTGACTCTTGTCGGATGGACGTAGGGTTGAGTCCATGAGAAGACTTTGATCACCAGTCATATGATTAAGGCATCCGCTGTCAATAATCCATTCTAAAGCTTTTGGCGACATGCCCTACAGTGCAGTTAGGAGGATAGGCTTCACAAGGTATGTTGTGAAGCGTAAGGAGTTTATGCATACTAGGATTATCACAGCTTAGATCAAGATTACAACACACAGTATGACAGTTGAAAGATTCATATATGGAATACATAGTAAGTCATTTTATCATGCGTCCCTTTATGTTTTAGGTCTCCAGCAATAATATCGGACGCCATTGATTGCTGGCTGGAGACCGTATTTTGCAAAAGAGAGTTAATTCTTCTTCGCCACCCACATTTTCAGGGGTGGCATAGAAGCAATGAGTCTAAGTGCAGCATCTGAGAATTTCGGCTTTGAAGCCCTAGCAAATAGCCTTGTAGGAGATGAATAATACTCATGTGAATAAGCAGAAAAGTTCTTAGTTCTATGAACATAGCGGTTTGAAGACACATGCTCATATTCATAGTCTGAGTATGATTTCCCTGCAAAACATTGGCGTTGGGGTGACTCAAGTGAGTCCTGTGTTCGTATGAAGCCGTTGGACCATATGATGCCTTTGGTCTGGGGTTTGTCTTCTTCCCTGGTGGTGTCATGATGACATTCACTGGGAGATTCTCAAGGCAGCTTTTGGGAACCCAGATCTTCTTCATAGGAGGTCCATTCCTGCAGTTAGTACCAATATACCTGGCAAACACTTCACCATTTTGATTTTTGAACAGTTTATAGTTTGCATCAAAGGATTCATCAATGATAACAGGATTAGCACAGGTAAATCCAGATAAAGTGGATGGATCCACTGAAGCTTCCTTTGCAGCAACCCAAGTGGTTTTGGGATACTGCTCAGGCTTCCAGTAGGAACCATCAACATTCATTTTCCTATCGAACCCAACACCCTCTTTCCTAGGGTTTTGTTTCAGAATCTGCTTTTTGAGGACATAGCAGAGTGTCTGATGTCCCTTCAAACTTTTGTACATCCCCGTTTCAAGCAATGTCTTCAACCTAGCATTTTCATCAGCAATAGTAGTGGTATCCTCCGCAGAGGGGTTAGTAACCACATCAGTAGTTGAAGACAATGAAACAGCAGCAGCAGTGGAACATTCAGCAACAGATGTAGCGTTATCACACTCAATGCATTTTAAACATGGTGGTTCAAATCCGTCCTGAGCGGGACTGATCTGTTGAGCGCGAAGTGACTCATTCTCTTTTTGAAGATCTTCATGAGTCGCTTTCAATTTCTCAAGCTCTTGCTTCCTTTGAAGACAATCATAGGAGAGCTTTTCATATGTGGTTGAGAGCGTCTCATGAAGACTTTCAAGTTCTTGGTACTTAGCATGAAGATTTTTTTATGTCTTCTACTAAGGACTGTGAACGTGTCATTTTCGTGTCCAACAGGTCATCGCTTTTGTCTAACAGTTTTTGAGTATGTTCCATAGCCCTTTGTTGTTCAGTAGCAATTTTAGCAAGTGTTTTGTAGCTGGGTTTGGATTCGCAATCAGAGTCATCTTCACTTGATGTTTGAAAGTAAGCATCGTGTGATTTTACCTTGGCACCACGTGCCATGAAGCAGTAGGTGGGAGAAGGATCATCTTCATCATTAGCTTCAGCGTTGGTGCGGAAGTCATTGTCTTCAATGTTGAAGATGGACTTGGCGACATAGGCTGTGGCTAGAGCCAGACTTGCAACGCCAGGGCCAGACTCCTCTCCAGATTCCACCTCCGCCTCCTCAGAAGCAGACTCCTCCTCTGAATTCATTTCCTTGCCAACAAAGGCACGAGCCTTGCCTGATGAGCTCTTCTTGTGTGATGAAGACATGGAAGAAGACTTTGAGGATTTCTTCTTCTTCTTGACATCAGAATCATATTCCTTGCTCTTCTTCTTCTTCTTCTCATTGTCCCACTGTGGACACTCAGATATGTAGTGACCAGGTTTCTTGCACTTGTGGCAGGTTCTCTTCTTGTGGTCATGGGTGGAAGCTTCATCATTCTTGGAGCTGGATCGTGAAGACTTTGTGAAGCCCTTCTTCTTGGTGAACCTCTGAAACTTCTTCACAAGCATGGCAAGTTCCTTTCCAATGTCTTCAGGATTATCAGAACCGCAGTCAGATTCTTCTTCAGATGAGGAAACCACTTTTGCCTTCAAGGCGCCAGTTCGGCCATAATTGGGACCATAGATATCTCTTTTCTCAGAAAGCTGGAACTCATGTGTGTTGAGCCTCTCAAGTATATCAGACAGATCGAGTGTCTTGAAGTCAGGACGTTCTTGTATCATGAGGGCAAGGGTGTCAAAGGAGCTGTCAAGTGATCTCAGCAGTGTCTTGACGATTTCATGCTTGGTAATCTCAGTTGCGCCAAGAGCTTGAAGCTCATTTTGTGATATCAGTGAGATGATCAAACGTGAGCTGAACATTTTCATTGTCGTTTCTCTTGAAGCGGTTGAAGAGGTTGCAAAGAACACTGATTCTTTGATCTCTCTGGGTTGAGACGCCTTCGTTGACCTTGGATAGCCAGTCCCAAACTAGCTTCGACGTTTCCAGAGCACTCACATGGCCATACTGTCCTTTGGTCAGATGACCACATATGATGCTCTTTGCAGTAGAGTCCAGTTGAATGAACTTCTTGACATCAGTGGGGGTGACACCTTCACCAGTTTTGGGAACGCCATTCTTGATGACATACCAGAGGTCGACATCAATGGCTTCAAGATGCATACGCATCTTATTCTTCCAGTAGGGATATTCAGTTCCATCGAACACGGGGCAAGCAGCGGAGACCTTGATTATCCCTGCAGTCGACATAGCTGAAACTCCAGGTGGTTAAACCGAATCACACAGAACAAGGGAGTACCTTGCTCTAATACCAATTGAAAGTGCTACTATCGACTAGAGGGGGGTGAATAGGCGATTTTTATGAAAGTCTTCAAAACTTGGAAGTTTCGAAGACAAACAATAGAAATGACCTAATTGTAATGCAGCGGAAGATAAACTACCCAAAGCAAGCCATAGTCATGTATAGAGAAATATGAAAGTACGGGACTAATAGCAGCTAGGTAGAAAGGATCAGAATGGAAGATAGTATGAAGCCACTCAACAGTAGTAGTCAAGCAATGAAGTCAAACAGATATACAGATAGGCAATGACTTCACGAAGACAAACTAAAGTAAGGTTGGGAAGGGATAGAACCAGTTGCTTGTTGAAGACACAGGATTTGTTGGACCAGTTCTAGTTGTTGTGACAACTGTACGTCTGGTTAGGGAGGCTGAGATTTAACTCAGAAGACCGTGTCTTCACCTTATTCCTCTTGAGCTAAGGACACCCAGTCCTCGCCCAATCACTCTGGTAAGTCTTCAAGGGAGACATCCAAACCTTCACAGACTTCGTTCACCGGCAATCCACAATGACTCTTGGATGCTCAGAACGCGACGCCTAACCGGCTATAGGATACACAGTCCTCAAGTGTAATAAGTCTTCAGGTCACACAGACAGAAAGACTTTAGTGATGCCTAACACTCTTTGGCTCTGGGTGTTTGGGCTTTGTCCTCGCAAGGATTTCTCTCTCTCTCTCTCAAATGCTTCGAGGTGGGTTGCTCTCAAACGACAAAAGCTGTAACTAACTCTGAGCAGCCACCAATTTATGGTGTAGGGGGTGGGCTATTTATAGCCACTGGGCAACCCGACCTGATTTGTCCAAAATGACCCTGGGTCACTAAGGAACTGACATGTGTTCCAACGGTCAGATTTCAAACACACGCGAAAACTTTACTTGGGCTACGAGCAAAGCTGACTCATCCAGCTCTGGATAAGGTTTGCTCTCATTGTCTTTGCTCAAAGACATAGGATTTGAGTTGAGCATCACTTCAGTCACTCTGACTTAGTTTACTTGGACCCCACTTAACAGTACGGTGGTTCCTATGACTCAACAAAGAAGAAAAGGAAACAACGAAACTACACAGTCTTCGCGCTCCATAATCTTCACGCAATGTCTTCTCATGTCATAGACTTCAATATGAATATCTTCTCATACCACCATTGTCTTCAATGTCTTCATACATTTTTAGGGGTCATCTCCGGTAGGTAACCCGAATCAATGAGGGACACTACCTGCGTTATCCTGCAATTCTCACAAACGCATTAGTCCCTCAACCAACTTTGTCATCAATACTCCAAAACCAACTAGGGGTGGCACTAGATGCACTTACCTAATCTCAGGGACACACACGAACACAAACGCAAACCAACAAACCAAAGAAACACGAGCGAAGGTCCAATGAAAGGAAAACAAAGAGACACGACTCGTAAGTCCTACACTCTCCACTACAGAAAAAGACACATCCGTGACATTTTGGGCCGAACGAATTTTTTTCCTGTCATGCTTATGACACTTCTATGACGATAATTGTGACAAAACCCAGTATCATCATAGATGTGGTGGGCTCCTACTTCTATGACAAAAAATCATGACAGAAAATGGGCTTTTTGTCCTGGGAGGGCCGAAGACGCAGCTGCATGACATTCTTTGGGCCGTGCATGACGGAAAAAACTGTGGTAGAAGCGAGGGCGAGGAAAATATCGGGGAGTTCCCGGTTACGGTGGGTAGTCGGGGGCCGAGCGATGCATGTTTCTCTCGTACACGTACACACATGGGTGCGAGGCGTTGGCTCTAACTGAACCCGAGCGAGGCGTCGCCTAACTGAACCCGAGCGATTGCACTACAGGCTACTCGTTACTGAACCTGAGCGATTGATCGATGGCTGTTAACTGAACCCGATCGAGCGATTCCTTCGCAACTGCTACTAACAGAAGCCGATCTATGCTGCCTCTGGATGAACAGTGAGTGTTGTTGGGGGGGGGGGTTTGGATGAACAGTTCCTGGTGGGGGGTTGGATGAATAGGACCCTGTGGTGTTGCCGCTGGATGAACAGGACCCCGATCGATCGAGCCGGTTGGGCGTGGATGAACAGGACCCCATGGAGGGCTGGATGAACAGGATCCCGTGGAGAAAAGGTTGAATAGTAGCCGGTGGAGGGCTGGTGTCACTCCCAATATGCGACCCTATCCAAAAGGAACTTGAAGGTCCCACCAAGGATAGACCCGCATATTGGAACGCTTTTGCAAGGTGGATATCATTACATCAACATTACATAATAGATGGGGATACATACATAAGGCATAAAATGCCACAAGAATACAACATCACATCATACAAGAACAACATCCGACTACGAATGAATCATAAACAGAAACTCAAACAATATCCACCCTGCTAGCCCAGGCTGCCGACCTGGAACCTATCCCCTGATCGAAGAAGCAGAAGAAGAACTCAACGCAAGCAAGCATCCCTCTCGCGTCATGATCATCGCATGAACCTGTACCTGCAACTGTTGTTCTAGTAATCTGTGAGCCACGAGGACTCAGCAATCCCATTACCATGGGTATCAAGACTAGCAAAGCTTAAATGGGAAAGGAAGGGGTAAAGTGGTGAGGTTGCAGCAGCGACTAAGCATATATGGTGGCTAACATACGCAAATAAGAGCGGGAAGAGAACAAGCGGAACGGTCGTCAACTAGTAATGATCAAGAGGTGATCCTGAACTCCTACTTACGCCAAACATAACACAGAAACCGTGTTCACTTCCCGGACTCCGCCGAGAAGAGACCATCACGGCTACACACACGGTTGATGCATTTTAAATCGGATCAGGTGTCAAGTTATCTACAACCGGACATTAACAAATTCCCATCCGCCAATAACCGCAGGCACGGCTTTCGAAAGATTATACCCTGCAGGGGTGTCCCAACTTAGCCCATGATAAGCTCTCGCGATCAACGAAGGAATAGACCTTCTCCCAGGAAGACCCGATCAGACTCGGAATCCCGGTTTACAAGACATTTCGACAATGGTAAAACAAGACCAGCAAAGCCGCCCGATGCGCCGACAATCCCGATAGGAGCTGCGCATATCTCGTTCTCAGGGCAACACCGGATAGGTCAGCCTACGAGTAAAACCAGACCTCGAGTTGCCCCGAGGTGGCCCCGCAGTCTGCCCGGTTCGGACCAACACTTAGACAAGCACTGGCCCGGGGGGGCTAAAATAAAGATGACCCTTGGGTTAATTACTCCCAAGGGAAATATAGGTGGTGGTGAGGCAAATGGTAAAAGTCAATGTTGGGTCTTGCTGGAGGAGTTTTACTCAAAGCGAACTATCAAGGGGGTCCCATAAATCACCCGACCGCGTAAGGAACGCAAAATCCGGGAACATAACACCGGTATGACGGAAACTAGGGTGGCAAGAGTGGGACAAAACACCAGGCAAAAGGCCGAGCCTTCCACCCTTTACCAAATATATAGATGAATTAATAATATAAGAGATATTGTGATATCCCAACATAAACCCTGTCCACCATGGAGCAATCTTCAACTTCACCTGCAACTAGCAACGCTATAAGAGGGGCTGAGCAAAGCGGTAACATAGCCAAGCAACGGTTTGCATAGGAAAGGTGTCAAAGGTTAGAGGTTCATGGCAATATGGGATGGCTCGATAAACAGGTGATAGGTAGCGCAGCATAGCGATAGAACGAAGCAACTAGCATAGCAATGATAGTAGTGAGATCCAGGATAGCGGTCATCTTGCCTGAAATCCCACTAGGAAGAAGAACGAGTCCGTGAAGAAGACGAACGGATGAAGCTGAACCAACCGTAGACGAACGAATCCTCACGATCGCAACGAAACAGGAACTAACAAGAAGAAGCACACAACATGGTAAACACACCACACATGAACAAGGCATGATGCACAACAAGCATGATGCATGACAAGGCTATATGAAGCTACTCATGGCAAGAGATGATGCAAACAAGAGCAACACGTCAAAGCAAGTTTAAATGAGGCCGGGAACAACATATAACAATTCCGGTAAGTCCTCATATGCAAATTTCGAAATTGGTACAGATCTGAATAAACCTTATGTTCAAGTTGTTAAAAAGCAAGTTAAGATGCACCAAGATGATCTACACGAAATTCTAGTCAAGTTACATATAAAGTTCATTTAGTTCGGAGCTACGGCCTAGAAGATATGAGCAAAACAAGTTAAACATGGCATTGATGCAAAATGCACCCAAACATCAAGCAAACACTCCAAAACATGGATGCAACAAGATAATATGAAGCTACACACAAAAACAAGCAAGTATCATATAGAGCACACTCAAAACGGAGCAACGGTTCAACACAGACACCATATACAAGTTATAGCAACAATCTGTCCATAACAGCAACTCGACATCTTGCAAGCATCAAAACAACAAGCTACATCATCTCAACATAATAACAAAAGGCATGGGCATGATGTACAGGTAAAGCATAACAAAACATGAACACTGAGCTATCCCCAGAAATCACTAGAACATCCTCAAACACACATGGAAAGATTGCAAATATTAACAGTTACAGACTTCTCAGGAAATAACATCAGGTTGCAATGTTAAGAGTTATCAAACAGCATGTTACAGGAACTTATCATGGCAAACAAAGGCATGGCATGAATATACTAAGTGCATAGAACAAAAGTCCCTTACTGACCAAGAGCCAAAAAGGATTAGAAGATATGATGGCACCCATGTAAACATGGCAAGTTACATTACAGATTCATACATGGCAGAAACAGAATTATGAAGGCATGTAGATGAGCTTGTGCAACTCACTACAGAGCATTACATGGCATGAAAAGGCAACCAACAGTAAGAAGACATGTTTATGAAGCTAAGCATGGCAAGAGAAAGTTCATAGGGCACATGGATCACTAACCATAAGCATGGAAGCAACTGAACTTAATGTTAACAGGCTGACAGCAACATTATATAGCAACTTTGGAGCAAGATATGAACAATCTACAACAAGCTATAAATGCTACCAGGGGCATGGATGGATAGAGCATGACATGTAGATCAAAACATGTTTATAGAACATCTCCAGATTATGCATAGAATGATTAGTAGCAATATGTTTAGATAGCATCACGAAATAACAGATTCAGCCTAGCAAAACAGCAACATCATGAACCCTACTTAACAAGCTCGAATCACTCACCACAAGTCATTGCATGACAAGATAAGAATAACATCATCAAGAAGACATGTTTATGTAACCAACCAAGGTAAGAACAAGGCCATATCATGATAGGATCAACTATAGCAACTTGGCCAAATGGAATAACAAGTAAACAATCTGCCAGGAAACATTTTGAAGCAAAAGTAGAGCACTCAAATGACATGCTAGACTACTCCATAATTGCAACAAAGGGCATGAATGGATAGAGCATAACCATATGTTCAAAACATCCTTACTGAAGTAACTCAAACTATGCATGGATCTCTCTGTAGCATCATGTTTACATGGCATGAAAATAACAGCAGACAGGGACTAAAATCAGCAACATCACGATGCCTAGTTTGCATGCTTGTGCTAGTCACCACATTGATCACAAAAATACATGGATAGCACCACTGGAAAGATGGCATGTCATAGATCAAAACACATGTAGACATCAACCTCATAGGATGCACACATCAATCATGGCAAAAATGACAAATGAGCAAGTTATAACAGTTTCAGCAGATTAACATCAACATGCACTCTTCCAACAGCATTTCGGGCATCAAGATGAGCTCAAATGAAAATGATGCAATGGAATGAAATGATCTACTCGTCGAGGCGAACAATTTGACATATTACACGCATGAAATGGAGCTACGGATGCAGAGATACAACAGGTCAAAGTATGCAACATTTTATGAGTTTCTGGGGACTTAGCAGTTTTTCAGAACGAAAAAAAACAGAGCGAGCGTTATATAGTTATATCGCGCACGGGCGGGGGTTTGCGGGCGGCTCACCATGGGCCTGGCCCAGTTGTAGAGGAGGTGAGGCAGGCCGGTGGGAGGAGCTGGGCTGGGCCGACGGCCGGGCTGCGGGGTCCATGCGGGGCCGGTCCGAGCGGGCACGGTTAACGGGCACGGGAGTTGCTCGCTCCCGAGGACATGGCGGCAGCGGCGGCTCGATCTGGCTGGAGCTCGCCGAAGCCAGCGAGGAGGAGGCCGGGGCGCGAGGGGTGGCCGGATCCGGTCGCTCCTGATCCATTCCGGCCGGATCCGGAGGCAACACGCGACGGGATGGCGGCGAGGAAGCTCCGGCGGCGGCGGCGGCTTCCTGCAGAGAGAAACGGGGAGATGAGGGAGAGAGAAAAAAGGAGAGTGAAAAGGAGGGGACGACAGCGGGCGGCGCGACCTGGGGCACCAGAGGAGGTAGCCGGCGGTGAGGTGAGCGGCGGCAGGGTCGGGCGGCGCTGGGGTAGAGGAGCTCAGCTCCTTCGAACCAGATCGGGGCGAGGGAGCAGGAGGCAACGCGGTCGGGCCCCGATGGGCTCGCGTGGGCCGCGCGCGGGCTCGGGCGGGCTGCGGCTTGCTGAGGTGCCGGGGCGCGAGGTGGCGCTGCGGGATTGGCCGGGGTGACGCTGCGGGGTGAGGTGGCGCGCGCTGGTTGGTCCGGGCGCGGTGGCGGCGGCGCCAAGTGGCGAAGCTGGAGCGGGTGGCGCGGAAATGGAGGTGGGAGGCGGCGGAGATCCCGAGGAGGAGGGGGGATTGCTGCGGCTGGGGTTAGGGAAGGGGTAGGTTGTCCAAAAATGGAAGGAGGGGATTAAATAGGTAGGGGTTAGGGTTAGAGGGGTTTTTGGAGCGTTTTGGAGCCTTCGGATCACGATCCGACGGTCCGGGGCGGAGGGAGACTAGGTGAGGGGTTGGTGGGCTGTGTAGAATGCATTGGGCTGAGAAGAGAGAGAGGCCCGACAGCAGCTTCGGAGACCGAAACGTCCGACAAATATACCGGCTATATCGCGGTTATATATTTAACGGTTGGGCAGTCAAACGAACCCCGAATGCGACGAAACTTGGCAGGCGGTCTGTCTACACTATAATAAGACCGCACGACAAGTTGCAACCCATTCCGAGAACATTTTTATGCCACTTAAAAAATAATATTTCGGAGGTGCCGCGGGCGCGTGCGAGTGTGTCCGGACTCGGAACGGGCAGCGGAGATAACTGACGGAACCCGAACGGATGCAAGTTTAGAAAACATGCAGATGAAATGCAGGTGATGACATGGCAAAGTGCAACACGCAAGCAAACGACATGGCAACAGCGGCGAAAAACTGGCAGACACCTGGCGCATCGAATCCGGGGCGTTACAACACTCCTCCACTAACAAGAGATCTCGTCCCGAGATCTTAGGACCGAGACGGAAGGGAAAAGGAAATGAGGTGAACAAGAACTGAAGAGAAGAATCAAAGAATCGAGAGCACTCGAGAAGAAGAGAGGAACTACGAGCATGACGAGAATCAAAAGCTGAGATAAGAAACGAATAAGACTGAAAGGATTTAGGCAGCACTCCTGCTGAAAATGGAAAGAATAGAACACGAGCTCGAGAGGATGGAATGATACTTGATGAACTCTTGAAGAATGAATTAAAACATGAAGAACCACCATGAAGAACTCCTGTAACAAAAGGATGATGAGATAGAGTTGAAAGATAAAAAGAATAAGATTAAAGCTTGCGAAGATTTAGATGTAGGTTCCGACGAAATGGCCAAGTAAATTTGAACTCCGGAAAAGAAAAGATGAAAAAACTTGGAACTAGAATTTATTCATCAAGAACAAACTCCGAAGAAAGAGAATAATCACTTGGATGAAATAAGAATAAGATTTATTGTATGCTTATCCTTCATCAAATTAAATTGACGACAAGCAATGAATTTTGCATACTACTTATTCTTCTTGAAAAGGATTGAGAAGTGACATAGCGCCACCTTTAGGAGGGTCTTCAATGAACCACCGGTAGGATTGGGAAGAACGAATGAATTAACATGATAATCAAAGAAAAAGAATCTTGAGCGAACCACCGTGAGAATTCAAAAATGGATGATGAAAGAGACTTAGTCACCAGGAAGAATTAGAAGAACCAATAGGCAAGAGGGGATTTAGATGCAAAAGAACGAAGAGATCACGAGCTGATTAAAGAACACTTGCACGAAGCACCGGGATAAATGGATAATAGTAGCTGAAATGAGAGGACGAAGAATTCTTTTGGAACGATGGCCTCCGGTGAGAAGAAATGGAAAAACAACTCCTGACATACTCCGGATGGGTGAAAAGAATATCTGACAAATGGAATAATTCGAGAGGAAGATATGAAGCTAGAACCATGAATCTTCGAGAGAACGGACAAGACTTAGAGGAAAACTCTTCTTCGGTCTTCAAATGATGACGAGAAACACCACCAAAATTAATGAGATACTCCGGAAGAATGAAAAGTGAAGAGGTTGAGCCAACAATGAAATGATTTGAAATCGATCTTGGAAAAGGCATCTGACTGATGAAATTCATACTTACGTCAAACTTTGAAAAGAATTAAATAATAACTCCGGGGGAATTAGAAGAGTCAGGTAAGATCCTGGGAAAAGACCTGTGGGTTAGGGCCCACTGAAGAGAAAACACCGTTGGAAAGGAATGTTGAACATATAGATGATGCACCGGAACAATTGAAATATTTGAATGAGGTGACAACCTCGAATTAATTCAAACACAGACGAATCTCCCTGAGATGTCTTGAACACTCCGGAAGGATAAACTGGCGAGAGGCGAACGAGCAGGGAAAACACTTGAGCCGAGGGAAAGAATATAATCAACACCGTAAATTGGAATTGAATCCACCGGAAAGGAAAAGAGATGAAGAATGACGAACGAGACGAGAATTCACCGGTTAAAATAATTGACGAAAGACTAAAGAGGCTTCG
>NC_041389.1:115857673-115959151 GCF_002162155.2 Triticum dicoccoides
CGCACGAATGAAATTGATGCTCGAAAAAGACTCAGAGTCCGGGAAGAAGAGGGTGGGAGGGCGGGAAAACAAAGGTAACTTGGAAGGGGAACCGACGAATAACTTGAAGAGAAAACACCAGTTGAAAACATTGAGGAAAGAAAGCAAAGACTTCGCACGAGTAGAAAGCATACTCGATTACGGACTCCGGTTTCAAGAAGAAAAAGGGGTGGGCGGGTGGGAAAAGAAAACAAATGAGGATTGAACTTGGCAACGATGAAGAGAGCCGAGTCGACTTGACGAGAAATGCACCGGAACAAAAGAGCCGAGGAACAATGATCGGAAAACCCACTGCGTGATCCTAATGAAAAATTTGAAGGGGAAGAGGAATAGTTCAAAATACCTACGTTAAGATTCCTTACCAGAGCGACGAAGGGGACTGAGGAGTAAAAAGAATTCCTACTCTCCGATATAACTAGACTCCGAAAACAGTTTTCTTCTAGACTCAACAACGACCAAACTACGCGATCAATCAAGGGGGCTCCTAGGGTCGGTCGAGGCTCTGATACCAACTTGTCACGCCCAATATGCGACCCTATCCAAAAGGAACTCGAAGGTCCCACCAAGGATAGACCCACATATTGGAATGCTTTTGCAAGGTGGATATCATTACATCAACATTACGTAATAGATGGGGATACATACATAAGGCATACAATGCCACAAGAATACAACATCACATCATACAAGAACAACATCCGACTACGAATGAATCATAAACAGAAACTCAAACAATATCCACCCTGCTAGCCCAGGCTGCCGACCTGGAACCTATCCCCTGATCGAAGAAGCAGAAGAAGAACTCAACGCAAGCAAGCATCGCTCTCGCGTCATGATCATCGCATGAACCTGTACCTGCAACTGTTGTTGTAGTAATCTGTGAGCCACGAGGACTCAGCAATCCCATTACCATGGGTATCAAGACTAGCAAAGCTTAAATGGGAAAGGAAGGGGTAAAGTGGTGAGGTTGCAGCAGCGACTAAGAATATATGGTGGCTAACATACGCAAATAAGAGCGGGAAGAGAACAAGCGGAACGGTCGTCAACTAGTAATGATCAAGAGGTGATCCTGAACTCCTACTTACGCCAAACATAACACAGAAACCGTGTTCACTTCCCGGACTCCGCCGAGAAGAGACCATCACGGCTACACACACGGTTGATGCATTTTAAATCGGATCAGGTGTCAAGTTATCTACAACGGACATTAACAAATTCCCATCTGCCAATAACCGCAGGCACGGCTTTCGAAAGATTATACCCTGCAGGGGTGTCCCAACTTAGCCCATGATAAGCTCTCGCGATCAACGAAGGAATAGACCTTCTCCCAGGAAGACCCGATCAGACTCGGAATCCCGGTTTACAAGACATTTCGACAATGGTAAAACAAGACCAGCAAAGCCGCCCGATGCACCGACAATCCCGATAGGAGCTGCGCATATCTCGTTCTCAGGGCAACACCGGATAGGTCAGCCTACGAGTAAAACCAGACCTCGAGTTGCCCCGAGGTGGCCCCGCAGTCTGCCCGGTTCGGACCAACACTTAGACAAGCACTGGCCTGGGGGGCTAAAATAAAGATGACCCTTGGGTTAATTACTCCCAAGGGAAATATAGGTGGTGGTGAGGCAAATGGTAAAAGTCAATGTTGGGCCTTGCTGGAGGAGTTTTATTCAAAGCGAACTGTCAAGGGGGTCCCATAAATCACCCGATCGCGTAAGGAACGCAAAATCCGGGAACATAACACCGGTATGACGGAAACTAGGGTGGCAAGAGTGGGACAAAACACCAGGCAAAAGGCCGAGCCTTCCACCCTTTGCCAAATATATAGATGCATTAATAATATAAGAGATATTGTGATATCCCAACATAAACCCTGTCCACCATGGAGCAATCTTCAACTTCACCTGCAACTAGCAATGCTATAAGAGGGGCTGAGCAAAGCGGTAACATAGCCAAGCAACGGTTTGCATAGGAAAGGTGTCAAAGGTTAGAGGTTCATGGCAATATGGGATGGCTCGATAAACAGGTGATAGGTAGCGCAGCATAGCGATAGAACGAAGCAACTAGCATAGCAATGATAGTAGTGAGATCCAGGGTAGCGGTCATCTTGCCTGAAATCCCGCTAGGAAGAAGAACGAGTCCGTGAAGAAGACGAACGGATGAAGCTGAACCAACCGTAGACGAACGAATCCTCATGATCGCAACGAAACAGGAACTAACAAGAAGAAGCACACAACATGGTAAACACACCACACATGAACAAGGCATGATGCACAACAAGCATGATGCATGACAAGGCTATATGAAGCTACTCATGGCAAGAGATGATGCAAACAAGAGCAACACGTCAAAGCAAGTTTAAATGAGGCCGGGAACAACATATAACAATTCCGGTAAGTCCTCATATGCAAATTTCGAAATTGGTACAGATCTGAATAAACCTTATGTTCAAGTTGTTAAAAGGCAAGTTAAGATGCACCAAGATGATCTACACGAAATTCTAGTGAAGTTACATATAAAGTTCATTTAGTTCGGAGCTACGGCCTAGAAGATATGAGCAAAACAAGTTAAACATGGCATTGATGCAAAATGCACCCAAACATCAAGCAAACACTCCAAAACATGGATGCAACAAGATAATATGAAGCTACACACAAAAACAAGCAAGTATCATATAGAGCACACTCAAAACGGAGCAACGGTTCAACACACACACCATATACAAGTTATAGCAACAATCTGTCCATAACAGCAACTAGGCATCTTGCAAGCATCAAAACAACAAGCTACAGCATCTCAACATAATAACAAAAGGCATGGGCATGATGTACAGGTAAAGCATAACAAAACATGAACACTGAGCTATCCCCAGAAATCACTAGAACATCCTCAAACACACATGGAAAGATTGCAAATATTAACAGTTACAGACTTCTCAGGAAATAACATCAGGTTGCAATGTTAAGAGTTATCAAACAGCATGTTACAGGAACTTATCATGGAAAACAAAGGCATGGCATGAATCTACTAAGTGCATAGAACAAAAGTCCCTTACTGACCAAGAGCTAAAAAGGATCATAAGATATGATGGCACCCATGTAAACATGGCAAGTTACATTACAGATTCATACATGGCAGAAACAGAATTTTGAAGGCATGTAGATGAGCTTGTGCAACTCACTACAGAGCATTACATGGCATGAAAAGGCAACCAACAGTAAGAAGACATGTTTATGAAGCTAAGCATGGCAAGAGAAAGTTCATAGGGCACATGGATCACTAACCATAAGCATGGAAGCAACTGAACTTAATGTTAGCAGGTTGACAGCAACATTATATAGCAACTTTGGAGCAAGATATGAACAATCTACAGCAAGCTATAAATGCTACCAGGGGCATGGATGGATAGAGCATGACATGTAGATCAAAACATGTTTATAGAACATCTCCAGATTATGCATAGAATGATTAGTAGCAACATGTTTATATAGCATCACGAAATAACAGATTCAGCCTAGCAAAACAGCAACATCATGAACCCTACTTAACAAGCTCGAATCACTCACCACAAGTCATTGCATGACAAGATAAGAATAGCATCATCAAGAAGACATGTTTATGTAACCAACCAAGGTAAGAACAAGGCCATATCATGATAGGATCAACTATAGCAACCTTGGCCAAATGGAATAACAAGTAAACAATCTGCCAGGAAACATTTTGAAGCAAAAGTAGAGCACTCAAATGACATGCTAGACTACTCCATAATTGCAACAAAGGGCATGAATGGATAGAGCATAACCATATGTTCAAAACATCCTTACTGAAGTAACTCAAACTATGCATGGATCTCTCTGTAGCATCATGTTTACATGGCATGAAAATAACAGCAGACAGGGACTAAAATCAGCAACATCACGATGCCTAGTTTGCATGCTTGTGCTAGTCACCACATTGATCACAAAAATACATGGATAGCACCACTGGAAATATGGCATGGCATAGATCAAAACACATGTAGACATCAACCTCATAGGATGCACACATCAATCATGGCAAAAATGACAAATGAGCAAGTTATAACAGTTTCAGCAGATTAACATCAACATGCACTCTTCCAACAGCATTTCGGGCATCAAGATGAGCTCAAATGAAAATGATGCAATGGAATGAAATGATCTACTCGTCGAGGCGAACAATTTGACATATTACATGCATGAAATGGAGCTACCGATGCAGAGATACAACAGGTCAAAGTATGCAACATTTTATGAGTTTCTGGGGACTTAACAGAGCGAGCGTTATATAGTTATATCGCGCACGGGCGGGGGTTTGCGGGCGGATCACCATGGGCCTGGCCCAGTTGTAGAGGAGGTGAGGAAGGCCGGTGGGAGGAGCTGGGCTGGGCCGACGGCCGGGCTGCGGGGTCCATGCGGGGCCGGTCCGAGCGGGCACGGTTAATGGGCACGGGAGTTGCTCGCTCCCGAGGATATGGCGGCGGCGGCGGCTCGATCCAGCTGGAGCTCACCAGAGCCAGCGAGGAGGAGGCCGGGGCGCGAGGGGTGGGCGGATCCGGTCGCTCCTGATCCATTCCGGCCGGATCCGGAGGCAACACGCGACGGGATGGCGGCGAGGAAGCTCCGGCGGCGGCGGCGGCTTCCTGGAGAGAGAAACGGGGAGATGAGGGTGAGAGAAAAAAGGAGAGGGAAAAGGAGGGGACGATAGCGGGCGGCGCGACCTGGGGCACCGGAGGAGGTAGCCGGCGGTGAGGTGAGCGGCGGCAGGGTCGGGCGGCGCTGGGGCAGAGGAGCTCAGCTCCTTCGAACCAGATCGGGGCAAGGGAGCAGGAGGCGACGCGGTCGGGCCCCGATGGGCTCGCGCGGGCCGCGCGCGGGCTCGGGCGGGCTGCGGCTTGCTGAGGCGCTGGGGCGCGAGGTGGCGCTGCGGGATTGGCCGGGGTGACGCTGCGGGGTGAGGTGGCGCGCGCTGGTTGGTCCGGGCGCGGTGGCGGCGGCGCCAAGTGGCGAAGCTGGAGCGGGTGGCGCGGAAATGGAGGTGGGAGGCGGCGGAGATCCCGAGGAGGAGGGGGGATTGCTGCGGCTGGGGTTAGGGAAGGGGTAGGTTGTCCAAAAATGGAAGGAGGGGATTAAATAGGTAGGGGTTAGGGTTAGAGGGGGTTTTGGAGCGTTTTGGAGCCTTCAGATCACGATCCGACGGTCCGGGGCGGAGGGAGACTAGGTGAGGGGTTGGTGGGCTGTGTAGAATGCATTGGGCTGAGAAGAGAGAGAGGCCCGACAGCAGCTTCGGAGACCGAAACGTCCGACGAATATACCGGCTATATCGCGGTTATATATTTAACGGTTGGGCAGTCAAACGAACCCCGAATGCGACGAAACTTGGCAGGCGGTCTGTCTACACTATAATAAGACCGCACGACAAGTTGCAACCCATTCCGAGAACATTTTTATGCCACTTAAAAAATAATATTTCGGAGGTGCCGCGGGCGCGTGCGAGTGTGTCCGGACTCGGAACGGGCAGTGGAGATAACCGACGGAACCCGAACGGATGCAAGTTTAGAAAACATGCAGATGAAATGCAGGTGATGACATGGCAAAGTGCAACACGCAAGCAAACGACATGGCAACAGCGGCGAAAAACGGGCAGACACCTGGCGCATCGAATCCGGGGCATTACAGCTGGTTGAACAGTAGCCGGTGGAGGGCTGGTTGAACAGTAGCCGGTGGATGGCTCGATGATCAGTAGCCCATGGAGGGGTGGTTGAATAAGACCCCGTGGAGAGGGTTGGTTGAACAGTAGCCAATGGAGGAGCGCATGGTGGAGGCTGGATGAACAGGAGCCCGTGGATGAACAGTCACAGGTGGAGGCTGGAAGGTTGATGGTGGATGAACAGTAGCCTGTGGAGGCTGGAGGCGGTCGACGGTGGATATGAATAGTATCCCGTGGAGTCCCGTTTTGCTGTAGGCCACACCCCTCCCGATGAACATGACCCCCCTTTCGACCGTAGCGCTCCAACACAAGTCTGTTTCCTCCGTTTTGTGGTACGCCACACCCCTCCCGATCAACAGGACCCCGTTTCAACCGTAGAAGGTCCAATAGAAGTCTGTTTCCTCTGTTTTGCGGTATGCCAGACCCCTCCCGATGAACAGGATCCCGTTTCGACCGTGGCCGGTCGAACACAAGGCCGTTTCCTCCGTTTTGCGGTACGCCAGGCCTCGTTTCCATCGGTTGTTCCGTCCAAGCCCTCCCGATGAACATGATGACGCATTCCGTTCCGACCTAGCCGGTTGGCTCCCCGTGAACACGACGACGACGCAGTTTCTCCGTTCCGACCCAGCCATGTACATGAGTCCTGGCCATACGTATGCGTGAGTAGGCGTTCGAGACCTTGCACGTATGTACGTACCTAGTCGTATTTACTTTCTTGCACCCTGGGCGCTGTACGTACGTGTACATGCTACATGCACGCCTCTACTATGACACGTGTGCGCCTCTACTACGACACGTGCGTGCCTCTACATCGACCAGTATATACGTACATGTTCGCGACCAGAATGACAATGCTACATATGCTTCTACTAGGTGGGTCCCGACTGTCAGGCACTTCCTTGTGTGTGAAGATGTAGTTGGTGGGTTCCAACAGTTAGGGGGTGAATCATTTTGTTTTGCCCATAATATGGACGCACTTCCTTGCATGCGAAGATGTAGCTGGTGGGTCCCAGTAGTCAGGGGGAAAACATTTTTTTCACAAAATACGGTGGCCTGTCCGGTGGGTCCCTCCTGTCAGGTGGAGGAATAATTATTTTGCGCGTAACAAGGAGGCACTTCCTTGCGGCTGCCATGGACCCAGCTGTCAGCCTCTCCACATACAGTACTCTTTCGATGGAAGTCATTCCTTGACCACGTTGACCACACCGCACCGAGAGCACCAGGGCGGTGGACGATGGCGAGGCCTAGGAAGGGGACGACGCAGAGCCAGGGAAGACGTGGCAGTGGAAGCCCACGCGGAGAGAAGTACGACGGTTCACTGGTTCGACTGCGGTGTGAGGCTGCCATCGCCGCAGAATAACAGGGGCTGTGGGCGAGTAGAGGGATGGCCTGGCCAGCGGTGGGAGTAGTAGGGGGCCGTGAGGCCTCCGCGACATCACATCCAGCCATGGGAGGCAGGAGCATGCGTCACGACCGGCGCTAGTTTGGGCGGCTAGAGCCAGAAGACCAGAGGTTGAAGAAGCAATACGGCCGTTGGATGGACATCGTACGGTCACTGGAGCTAGAATAGTTCATATTGACTAAGTTGACAAAGCCCTCCATCCCCGTCAACTTAGTAGGCCCACAAGTCAGCCTCCCACTAAGCTGGGTCCCAGCTAGCAGGGGGAGTATCTATTTTTTTGTGCGTAATAAGGAGGCACTTCCTTGTGTGCAAAGATATAGCTGGTGGGTCCGACCTGTCAGCGGGGCAAACGTCTTTTTCACGAAATACGAAGACCCTTCCGGTGGGTCCCAGATGTCAGGTGGAGGAATCATTATTTTGCGTGTAATAAGGAGGCATTTCCTTGTGTGCGGCCGTGGACCCAGCTGTCAGCCTCTCCACGTACAGTCCACGTCCGATGGATGTCGTTGGTTGACTACCTTGACCAGGCCGTGCCGAGAGCACCAGGGCGATGGACGACGGCGAGGCCTAGGAAGGGAACGGCACGGAGTCGGGGAAGACTTGGTTGTGGTTTCCCACGTGGTGGGGAGTGAGGGAGTCATGTATTAGGGGGTATCCGGACAGCCGGACTATATACTTTAGCCGGACTGTTGGACTATGAAGATACAAGACTCAAGACTTCGTCCCGTGTACGGATGGGACTCTCCTTTGCGTGGAAGACAAGCTTGGCGATTCAGATGATAGATCTCCTTCTTTGTAACCGACTCTGTGTAACCCTAGCCCCCTCCGGTGTCTATATAAACCGGAGGGTTTAGTCCATAGACATCGAGGTATGGACGGCGATGCAGGAGAAGAACAGGAAGCACCACCCATGGGGTGCTGGACCGCCACCTCCTCGTATGATACATATATGATGGACACTGCCAAAGAAACCAATGGCGATGAGGCAATAGAGGATAAGCCATCAAGGAAGAAATCAAAGCATGGGCGTCATCGGCGCCGCTCTAAGACCCGCCACAGCAATGCCGGCACAGGAGATGAAAACAATCCGGATGGTGCCGAAGATGAATACAACCCCGATCAGCCTGCCTCCAAGCAGGCCGGACAGGAAGACGGGCAGGTTAGCCCGGACGAACACGCAACAGACGGATACTTGGAGGAGGACAACTACATGCCCCCCTCCGAAGACGAGGTGAGCCTCGGCGACGATGAATTCGTCGTGCCTGAGGATCACCTAGAGCAGGAGCACTTCAAGCGCCGGCTTATGGCCACTGCAAGAAGCCTGAAAAAGAAGTAGCACCAACTCCAAGCTGATCAAGATCTGCTCATAGGCAGATGGATTGAGGTCCTGGCAGCCGAGGAATATGGACTCGAGTGCCACACCAAAGGTTACCCAAAGCACAAGTTGTTACCTCAACTCGAGGAGGAGGCCCTAAATCCCACACTACCATCACATGACAAGGCTGACCGGCCACCTCGTGGCCGGGATAAAATGGCGTATCAGCCCAAATACCAGCCCGCACCCCCACGCCAATACACTACGGCCCGGGGCAATAGGCAGGACCTGCAAGACATACTGGAAAACAAGGCAGGACAGCCAAGATCGATCTACGGATCGCGGGGGCACGCCCCAACACGGGACGATGATCGTCATGCCGGATACATTATCAACGAGTTCGGCCAGGCCGAACATAGCCGACCAGACTTATTCGAACTGCGTAGCAACATAGCCGGCATAGAGGCGCCGCACACCCCCTCTGCTTCACTGACGAAGTAATGGATCACGAATTCCCAGAAGGTTTTAAACCCGTAAACATCAAATCATACGATGGCACAACGGACCCCGCGGTATGGATCAAAGATTTCCTTCTCCACATTCATATGGCCCGCGGTGATGATCTACATGCCATCAAGTATCTTCCCCTTAAACTCAAAGGACCGACCCGACACTGGCTGAATAGCCTGCCGGCAAATTCCATCGGCAGTTGGGAAAACCTGGAGGACGCATTCCTCGACAACTTCCAAGGCACTTACGTGCGACCACCGGATGCTGACGACTTGAGTCACATTACCCAACAGCCCGGAGAGTTAGCCAGGAAATTCTGGACTCGGTTCCTAACTAAAAAGAACCAAATTGTCGACTGTCCGGACGCCGAAGCCTTGGCGGCCTTTAAGCATAATATCCGCGACGAGTGGCTCACCCGACACCTCGGCCAAGAAAAACCGAAGTCCATGGCGGCCCTCACGACACTCATGACCCGCTTTTGCACGGGCGAGGACAGCTGGTTGGCTCGCAGTAGCACCATGCCAAGAAACTCCGACACTTCAGATGTCCGCGATAGTAACGGCAAACCACGACACAACAGACATAAGCGTTAGAACAACGGCGACAACACCGAAGACACGGCAGTCAATGCCGGATTCAGTGGCTCAAAATCCGATCAGCGGAAAAAGCCATTCAAAAGAAACAATCTGGGATCGTCCAGTCTGGACCGCATACTTGATCGCTCATGCCAAATCCACGACACCCCTGATAAGCCAACCAACAACAATAATAGAGATTGCTGGGTATTCATACAGGCCGGCAAGATAAATGCCGAAAACAAGGACAAGGGGCTGCACAGCGTCGATGACGAGGAACCCCGGCGTCCGAACATGGGGGGACAGAAGAAATTTCCTCCCCAGGTGAAAATGGTAAACATGATCTATGCCACCCACATTCCCATACGGGAATGAAAGCGAGCACTAAGGGACGTCTATGCAATGGAGCCAGTCACCCCAAAGTTTAACCCATGGTTAGCCTGTCCGATCACTTTTGATCGTAGGGACCACCCTACCAGCATCCGTCACGGCAGTTCAGCCGCACTGGTCCTTGACCCAATTATCGATGGATTCCACCTCACGCGAGTCCTTATGGATGGCGGCAGTAGCCTGAACCTACTTTATCAGGACACAGTGCGCAAAATGGGCATCGATCCCGCAAGGATCAAACCCACCAAAACCACCTTTAAAGGTGTACTCTAGGAGTAGAGGCCCATTGTACGGGCTCCATAACACTGGAAGTGGTGTTCGGATCCACGGATAACTTCCGAAGCGAGGAGTTAGTCTTTGATATCGTCCCTTTCCATAGTGGCTATCATGCACTGCTTGGACGAACTGCATTCGCTTGATTCAACGTGGTACCACACTATGCATACCTCAAGCTCAACATGCCAGGACCTCGCGATGTTATAATAGTCAATGGAAACACAGACCGCTCTCTCCGTACAGAAGAGCACACTACAGCCCTTGCGGCAGAAGTACAAAGCAGCCTTCTCCGGCAGATCGCCAATTCGGCGACAACAACCCCGAACATCGTCAAGAGAGTCCGGAGTACTCTGCAACAGGATCGCCAGGCATGCCAAGAGCGTGACTAGCAGTCCGGCCTCCGCCATAGCCCCATTCAGGCAGCATTTGTGCCGCGCGTACACAATTACGCACTCAAAATACCATGGGCATAGGCAGAGGCGCAACGGTGATGCGGTCCACAGTGCGTCTCAACCGCCACAAGACCCGCACACTTTAATAACCTTCTTTCTCTTTTAGGACCCTACTTTCGGGTAGCCCCTTCAGAGATCCGGATCATCAGACTTATCACAGGAGGGAAGACCAAGGAGGAAAAAGGCTTCGCGCACAAAGGGAATACCCAGGTGGTATCTGTCAATGATCGTTATACCTGTTTTATATACCCGCATGCGGCTCGCCCTTGGATAGGACATGTCAAATAGTCCTATTTGCTTCTGCTTAAACGCATTAATTGTACACCTACGCTTGGGTGTATTGTTTAACAATGGGAAATAATATATAGTGTCAGCTTATTAGTCCTATCTTCACATTTTTCCTAACAATGTTTACTTAATATTGCATCCTTACACTTTAGTACGTTCAGTTTGCCAGGGGCTTCTTACGGTGCCCCATAATACAGCAAGATAAGTCCGAACACTTTCTATAGTGCGGCACCCCAAACTTATAGCATTATGTGCATAAGCTCCGAATCATGTCTTGGGTCAATAGTTGGGTTTGCCCGACTCCCTTGTTTGGTACCTTACGTTCCGTTATATCGGCTAAGGTAGCGCAGGGAGAACTATAGCGACTGTGTCCCAGTTCTTCCGGACGAGCACTTCAGTAGAGAAAGCCGAAAACTGACTATCATGATGCGACGAGAGCTGGTCGCTGTTCGAGAGGTCTCAAATCCTTAAAGATTTTTTCCGCTTCAGGCGAGGAATCGACCTTGTCCGATTTAGGCGTGTATAGCACCCCTATTCGGCTTTCCGAATTCAAGGGGCTTCGCCAAAATTTAAAATTGTACACTTCTATGGCTAAGTGAGAGTTATAAAGCCACATAGTCCGATTGCCTTGTTCGTTGCGCCAAACACCTCCTTAAAGGACCAATTTTTTTGGATAAAGAGTGCTTGGGTTTCCACGAACACCCCACTACTAGTTACGTGGGGGAGGAGGCCGACGAGTGGCCTACTTTCAGAATTTTATAAACAGCCGCACAGAAGGTAATATTTTAAATCAACAAAGCGCCATATAGCGCAAACGAACTAGTTTTCATATTACAAAGATGACATGAGTACATTGACTCAAAGATTATGTCCTTGGTACATTCATCGGCCACGAGGCGAGCGCCTTTCATAACGCCATCATAATATTTCTCGGGGTAACGATGCGCCTTGCCCTCCGGCGGTCCATCCTTCACCAGCTTCTCTGCATCCAGCTTGGCCCAATCCATCTTCGCATGGGCAAAGGCCCGGCGGGCACCCTCAATACAAACAGATTGCTTGATAACTTCAAGCCGCGGACATGCATTTACCATCCTCTTTATAAGGCCGAAGTAGCTGTTGGGCAGGGGCTCACCAAGCCACATCCGGACTATGAAGTCCTTCATGGCCACTTCGGCCGCCCTGTGGAGTTCAACCAATTGCTTCAGTTGGTCACTCAGAGGCATTGGGTGTTCGGCTCCAGTATACTGGGACCAGAACAACTTCTCCGTCGAGCTCCCCTCTTCGGCGTGGTAGAACTCCGTGGCATCCGATATGCTGCATGGCAGATCTGCGAATGCCCCTGGAGAGCTCCAAATTCGGGTAAGTAAAAGAAATGTCTCCTCCACATGCTTGATTTGCATAATGAATGCCTTACCCGCCACTCTCTTCTTGGCCGCTTGGATCTCCTGTTGGGCCTTTTGGGCTTCGGCCTTGGCGTCTTTCGTGCCCTGGAGGGCCTTTGCAAGCTCAGACTCTCGCGTCTTGAAGTCATGCTCCAAGGACTCGAACTTCTTGCCGAGCTCCTGGAGCTCTTGCTTTACCTCACCCACCGTAGCATCTTGCTTTTCATGCTCAATACGCTCGGCGGCCGCCTTGTCTTCGGCCTCGGATAGTGCTTTCTTCAGGGCCGCCACTTCGGTCGTGGTCCCTATTAAAAAATCATGACCCTTTTTTTTAGCATCACCATTTTTTTCTCCTATATATGACACATGGACGGGGAATCACTAACCTGTGTTCTCTTCGAGCTGCCTCTTCGTGAGGCTGAGCTCCTCTTCGGCCCGCTTCAGGTCTTGTTCGAGTCCGGCGACCTCTGCTATGCGGGCAGTAGCGGCAAGCAGCACCGCCTGCTTATTCACATAGACACATACTGTTAGATTCCCGCGGCTTAGAGTTGACCCTCTGTTTGGCTTTTCTATTCGAACACCAAACAGAGTATCAGGGGCTACTGTCTATGGGGTGATATTTCTCACACTTTTGACTACTTACCTCAAATCTTGTTAGGAGGCTGGTGCAGGCTTTGGTCAATCCGCTTTTGGCGAACCGAACCTTCTGAATCACCGTACTCATAAGAGTACGGTGCTCTTCATCAATGGAAGCGCCGCGAAGCACTTCCAAGAGACTATCCGACGCCTCCAGCGCGATGGAGGTCATCAGCACGGCCGACTTGCCCTCCCTAGCGAGGGGCTGCCTACTCGAATCTGGAACCTTTGGAGGTTCCGGTCAGTGTTTGGCTGGGAGCCCAACTTGCTGCGGCTCTTCTCAGCATAATCTATGGGGATCTTACCCCCATGTGCCCGGCATCTGGAATTTCGCCTTGGGGCGTCGCCAGAGCTGCCTCCCCCTGCTCTGGTACCCTTTGGGACAACACCTCCGTGTCGTCCGCAGGCCAAGGGGATGTGGCCGTCGGGAGCGAATTCATTGCCGAATCACTCAGAGACCCATCCGAAGAAGATACCTCGGGATGGGATCTAGCCAGACTGCATATGCGTGTTCGGCGTTGTAACAAACTATGAAGTCAAGTCGCACGAGAGGTATTACAGAGTGCGGATACTTACGATCTTGCCAGGGGCTTGCCCCTGGGTAGCCACTCCTCCTCGCTATAGGCGGCGGTTGTGGAGTGGTCCGGAGGAAGGGTCCGTCCCTTCTTGGACCCTTCGGCCTCCCCGGAAGGGGTGGCCTTCCTCTTCTTCTCCCCCTCATTTTGGGGGAGAGGGTTTTCGTCCTCCTCCTCATTGTCGTTGGAGGAGTGCCCCCGATGTCTTCGGTTGATGAGTCCGGCACCACGTTGCGCCGGGAACTTCTTCTGGTCCCCGTGGCCTTTTTCTTGGACTTCTTCTCCGGCACCTCATAGGGTGCCGGAGCCAGCATCTCCGTCAGGAGTTTGTCTGTTGGGTCCTTAGGCAACGGAGTCGGACAGTCGATCTGCTCCGCAGTCGCCGCATATTCCTGTTAAAATCAGCACAGTGGCCTAAGTTTCTCCCACGAATATACGGAGGAAGGGCGCATCTTGCGAAGTGTAGAATGCTTACCGCATTGGCCTAGCGCCTGGCGCTGAGTCCGCGGTCCTCAGAGGTGGGAGGAGGAACTTTGCTGGCCTTGAACAACACCTTCCAGGCGTCTTTGTGCATCGTGTCAAAGAGCTCTTGCAGTGTCTGGTGTTGGGCCGCGTCGAACTCCCACAGGTTGAATGTCCGTCTTTGACACGGGAGAATCCGGCGGAATAGAATGACCTAGACCACATTGACCAGCTTGATATTCTTGGTTATCATGTTCTTGACGCAGTTCTAGAGTCTGGTCAGCTCCGCGGATGCACCCCAGGCTAGGCCCTTCCTCTTCCAGGAAGTGAGCCACACAGGGACACCGGACCGGAATTCGTGGGCTGCCACCCAGTTGGCGTCGCGCGGCTCGGTGATGTAGAACCACCCCGATTGCCACCCCTTCACGGTCTCCGCAAAGGAGCGTTCAAGCCAGGTGACGTTGGGCATCTTGCCCACCATGGCACCACTGCACTCCGCCTGCTGGCCGACCACTATCTTTGGCTTCACGTTGAAGATCTTTAGCCACATGCCAAAGTGGGGCCTGATGCGGAGAAAAGCCTCGCACACGACGATAAACGCCGAGATGTTGAGGATGAAGTTAGGGGCCAGATCATGAAAATCCAGCCCGTAATAGAACAGAAGCCCGCGGACAAATGGGTGGAGGGGGATGATGTCTACTACTCTTCTTGTAGACGTTGTTGGGCCTGCAAGTGCACAGGTTTGTAGGACAGTAGCAAATTTCCCTCAAGTGGATGACCTAAGGTTTATCAATCCGTAGGAGGCGTAGGATGAAGATGGTCTCTCTCAAACAACCCTGCAACCAAATAACAAAGAGTCTCTTGTGTGCCCAACACACCCAATACAATGGTAAATTGTATAGGTGCACTAGTTCGGCGAAGAGATGGTGATACAAGTGCAATATGGATGGTAGATAAAGGTTTTTGTAATCTGAAATAATAAAAACAGCAAGGTAACTAATGATAAAAGTGAGCGTAAACGGTATTGCAATGATAGGAAACAAGGCCTAGGGTTCATACTTTCACTAGTGCAAGTTCTCTCAACAATAATAACATAGATAGATCATATAACAATCCCTCAACATGTAACAATGAGTCACTCCAAAGCCACTAATAGCGGAGAACAAACGTAGAGATTATGGTAGGGTACGAAACCACCTCAAAGTTATTCTTTCGGATCGATCTATTAAAGAGTTCGTACTAGAATAACACCTTAAGACACAAATCAACCAAAACCCTAATGTCACCTAGATACTCCATTGTCACCTCAAGTATCCGTGGGCATGATTATACGATATGCATCACAAAATCTCAGATTCATCCAACCAACAGAAAGTACTTCAAAGAGTGCCCCAAAGTTTCTACCGGAGAGTCAAGAACGTGTGCCAACCCCTATGTATAGGTTCATGGGCGGAACCCGCAAGTTGGTCACCAAAACATACATCAAGTGGCACATGATATCCCATTGTCACCACAGATAAGCACGGCAAGACATACATCAAGTGTTCTAAAAAAAGACTCAATCCGATAAGATAACTTCAAAGGGGAAACTCAATTCATCACAAGAGAGTAGAGGGGGAGAAACATCATAAGATCCAACTACAATAGCAAAGCTCGGGATACATCAACATCGTGCCATAGAGGGAACACGAGAGAGAACACGAGAGAGAGAGAGAGAGATCAAACACATAGCTACTGGTACATACCCTCAGCCCCGAGGGTGAACTACTCCCTCCTCGTCATGGATAGCACCGGGATGATGAAGATGGCCACCGGTGATGGATTCCCCCTCCGGCAGGGAGTCGGAACGGGCTCCCGAGAGGTTTTTGGTGGCTACAGAGGCTTGCGACAGTGGAACTCCCGATCTATCTTGATTTTTGATGTTTTTAGGGTACGTAGGTATACATAGGTGAAAGAAGTCGGTCGGGGGGTGCTCGAGGGGTCCACGAGACTGGGGGCCGCACCCTATAGGGGGGGGGGGGCGCCCCCTATCTCCTGGGCTCCTCAAGGGTCTTCTGACTTGATCTCCAAGCCTCCAGGATGATATTCTTCCAAAAAATCACGATGCCAAAGGTTTCATTCCATTTGGACTCCGTTTGATATTCCTTTTCCTCGAAATACTGAAACATGCAATAAAACAGCAATATGGGTTGGGCCTCCGGTTAATAGGTTAGTCCCAAAAGTAATATGGAAGTGTAAAATAAAGCCCATAATCATTCAAAACAAGTAATATAATAGCATGGAACAATCAAAAAATATAGATACACTGGAGATGTATCAGGGGAATCCCAGTCCACGGACGAAGTGGGCGAGGAACACGACCCTCTCGTGGGGTCCCGGAGTCGGAATGATCCGCCCTGCATCTGGAAGCCAGTGCGCAATATTTGCGGCCAAGTATCCGGCCGCCCATAGCTTCGTAATGTTCTCCTCCTTGACGGAGGAGGCCACCCACTTGCCTCCCGCTCCGGACATGTTTGGCAGTGTGGAGAAGGCGATAACTAGGGTGCTGGAGCTTGAGAGTGCGAGAATGGATGAGCAAAGGAGGAAGAAGGCGTGGGTAAGAATGGAAGATCCTTATCCCTTTACAGAGGTAGTGAAAACAGTGCGCCTCCCCGCTTGCCTGATAAAATCGCTTATTTTCCAAGCGCCGCGGTTGGGTTAACCGTACCCGTATTAATGAGGATCCCATGATAAGAGGACAAGATCTCTGCTTCGACAAGACGTGCCGAGGAAACCGCCTCACAATATGAGCGGTGGCTGGTTGGGAATAATGACTCAGCCATGGTGTGATGTCACGTTATCTAAAGTTGTTAGCAGATTATATTTGTGGAATATTGTTCTCTCTACGGTGGTATGTGAAAATCGTCTTGTAGAGCCGGACACGATTTAAGTGTTCGAGATTCACTTTGGAGTATTCAGAGATGGAACCCGCCTTGCAATGCCGAAGACAATCTGCGCGCCGGACTCATAGTCATTGAAGCCTGGTTCAGGGGCTACTGAGGGAGTCCTGGATTAGGGGGTATCCGGACAGCCGGATTATATACTTTGGCCGGACTGTTGGACTATGAAGATACAAGACTCAAGACTTTGTCCCGTGTCCGGATGGGACTCTCCTTTGCGTGGAAGACAAGCTTGGCGATTCGGATGATAGATCTCCTTCTTTGTAACCGACTCTGTGTAACCCTAGCCCCCTCCGGTGTCTATATAAACCGGAGGGTTTGGTCCGTAGGACAACAACAATCAGAATCATAGGCTAGCTCCTAGGGTTTAGCCTCTACGATCTCATAGTAGATCAACTCTTGTAATACTCATATCATCAAGATCAATCAAGCAGGAAGTAGGGTATTACCTCCATCAAGAGGGCCCGAACCTGGGTAAAACATCGTGTCCCCTGCCTCCTTTTACCATTAGCCTTAGACGCACAGTTCAGGACCCCCTACTCGAGATCCACCAGTTTTGACACCCACATTGGTGCTTTTATTGAGAGTTCATCTGTGTCGTCACAGCAATGCTCGATGGCTCCTTCAATCATCAACAACAACATGGTCCAGGGTTAGACTTTTCTCCCCGGTCAGATCTTCGTGTTCAGCGGCTTCGCACTACGGGCCAATTCGCTTGGCCATCTGGAGAAGATTGACAGCTACACCCCTGGCCATCAGGTCCGGTGACAGCTACGGCTTAGATCTGCTGTCCGACAATATTTGTAATATGGCACTTGCAGTAGCTCTGGACCTAAATCCGGGGCAGATCGCATCGTCCGAGGACGGGTGGATGGACCCTGCCCCGGAGGCCGTATACTCATCGGCGGCAGAGCTGAACACAGACTCCACCTCTAAGGAAGTTTGCATGACCGAACCCCCAGACTTGTGTCCGGCTGTAGGTTCCAGACCGTACGCACCCAGGCCCATCGAACCCGATTGGGCTCCGGTAATGGAGTTCACCGCTGCGGATATCTTTCAGCACCCACCCTTTGGTGACGTGCTAAACTCTTTAAGGTATCTCTCCTTGTCAGAGGACTCTTGGCCGAACTATGTCTGGCTAGAGGGGGATTCAGACGACGAGGAAAATCTCCGCCCACCCACCACCCACTTAATAGCCCCTTTCGATGACGTAATAGACATGCTTGACTTTGACTCCGACGACACCGACGGTATGGACGTTGGCGCAGGGGACGATTTGGAACCACCACCCACGGGGCGCTGGACTGCCACCTCATCATATGATATATACATGGTGGACACGCCTAAGGAGGACAGTGGCGACAAAAAGGACACAACGGAGGATAAAACTCCTGGACAAAAGCCAAAACGACGGCGCAGACAACTCCAAAGGCAACAACAACCATATGGACCTAGCGATGGAGCAGGAGGAGCCAGGTCACGCAGAACATAGCCCGGAGCAGATGCCCGATCACAACGACCCCGAGGGCCAAACTCATTAACCTGCCTCCAGAGAAGAGTACAGTCTGGATGACGATGCATTCATCATCCCGAAAAACGTTTGGAATGAGATAACCTCCACAGAAGGCTTATGGCTACTGTGAGAAGCCTAAAGAAGCAGAAGCAAAGGCTTAAGGCCGTGCAGGAAATGCTCAACTGCAGATGGAACTAAGTGCTAGACACTGAAGAAAAATATGGCGACGATCACCACAGAAAGAGCTACCCAAAGCACAAGCTGCTGCCAGAATTCGACGATGAGGCATTCCGCCGAAGAACAATACGACCAGTAGGCCGGACTAACCACTTCATGACCGCGATAGAGCAGCTACTAACACCGCACACGATTTACGTGAGCTCCTGGACAAAAAGGCCAGCGCAACCAGGTCCATCTATGGATCTAGAGGACATGCTCCGGCGCAGGATTATGGTCATCAAAATGATCAGATTGATAGGATACCAGTTTAGAATCAACACCGGACACAACAACAGTCGACAACATGCCACAACATGTCCCGATACAGAGTGGCTGCGCACCCTCTGTGCTTCACCAAAGAGGTACTGGATCACGAATTTCCACAGGGATTCAAACCCATGAACATAGAGGCATACAACGGAACGACAGACCCCGGGGTCTGGATCGAGGATTTTATCCTTCATATCCACATGGCTCGTGGGGACGACCTCCACGCCATCAAATACCTTCCCCTCAAGTTGAAGGGACCAGCTCGGCACTGGTTGAAAATCCTTCCCGAAAATTCAATCGGAAGTTTGGAAGAACTTGAGGACGCTTTAAGGGCCAATTTTCAAGGGACCTATGTCCGACCTCCGGACGCTGACGATTTAAGTCACATAATTCAACAGCCCGGAGAGTCCGCCCGTAAGCTTTGGAACATATTCCTCACTAAGAAGAATCAAATTGTCGATTGTCCGGATGCCGAAGCCCTAGCGGCCTTCAGGCACAGTTGTCGGTGTAAAAACCGGCGGATCTCGGGTAGGGGTCCCGAACTGTGCGTCTAAGGCTAATGGTAACAGGAGGGAGGGGACATGATGTTTTACCCAGGTTCGGGCCCTCTCGATGGAGGTAATACCCTACTTCCTGCTTGATTGATCTTGATTGTATGAGTATTACAAGAGTTAATCTACCACGAGATCGTAGAGGCTAAACCCTAGGAGCTAGCCTATGATTCTGATTGTTGTTCTACGGACTAAACCCTCCAGTTTATATAGACACCGGAGGGGGCTAGGGTTATAGAGAGTCGGTTACAAAGAAGGTGATCTATCATCCGAATCGCCAAGCTTGTCTTCCACGCAAAGGAGAGTCCCATCTGGACACGGGACGAAGTCTTGAGTCTTGTAACTTCATAGTCCAACAGTCCGGGCAAAGTATACAATCCGGCTATCCGGATACCCCCTAATCCAGGACTCCCTCAGTAGCCCCTGAACCAGGCTTCAATGACGATGAGTCCGGCGCACAGATTGTCTTCGGCATTGCAAGGTGGGTTCCATCTTCGAATACTCCAAAGTAGATTAAGGACCATGTCCGGCTCTGTAAGATAATTTCTGCACACCACCGTAGAGAGCATAACAATTTACAAATGTAATCTGCTGACAATTTTTCATGGTGTGCCCTTACGTCGCGGCCTCGCTCGAAACGGTTTTTCTCGGCCTGCCACGACACGCACTGCAAGGCAGTTTTATTGGCACGCCTCGTTGAAGCAGAGATCGTGCTCCCCTTATTGCGGGATTCCCATCAAGACGGGCGCGGGCAACCCCACTACGCCTGTTGGTATGACTGCGTGTTTTTAGGCAAGTCCCAAGCGGTTATCCTGAGGACGCTTGATATTCACCCCCTTTATAGAGGGGCCGAGGCCTATCCCTCTTTCCTCCCACACTTGCATCTTTCTGCATCTCGAGTTCCAACACCCGAAGCCCAAGCTTAGGCACTTCGGATCTTCAATCATGTCCGGATCCAACCTTCAAGGTCGGTGTATGGCCTCCTCTGTCACAGAGGAGGACATTGCGAAGCTTAGGGAGGTCAGATATCTGACCACCGACATCAAGCACATGCTTCCTGCTCCATGGCAGGTCATCCCTACTCCCAAGCCCAACGAGAGCGTCATATTTGTTTCTCACTTCCTCCGTGGCTTAGGTTTCACCCTCGATCCCTTTGTGAGAGGGCTCATGTTCTATTACGGGCTAGATTTTCATGATCCAGCTCCATACTCCATCCTTCACATCTCTTTGTTTATCGTCGTGTGCGAAGCTTCCTCCACATCACCCTGCACTTCGGCTTATGACTCAAGACCTTCAATGTAAAGCCGAAGGTGATCAAGGGGCGACACGTGGAGTGCGGAGGCGCTGCAATAAGCAGAAACACCGATGCCCCATGGCCAGAGGGCTTCTTCCCGGAGGTGTCCGATCTATGGCAGCGGAGGTGGTTCTACGTCACGGCTCCTAGAGGCACAAAGTGGGTGGCTGCCCCCGACTTTCGCTCGGGCCCTCCGCCTAAACTGGCGTCATGGGACAACGTGGGACTGGATTGGGGGCCTGCTAATGACGTACCAACATTGCAGAGCCGCATTCAGGAGCTTCTTGAGAGGGACATCAGTCTTGTCAGCGTAACTCAGGTAATTCTAGTCCGACGAATCTTGTCGTGCAAATGTCGGCCTCTCCGGATGTGGGAGTTCAACCCGGAAGGTCCGCAAACTATTCAACACTTCTTTGGCATGACGCTCAAAGGGATGTGTAGGTTATTCTTCGAACCACAAGTAAAGTGTCCGGACACCATCGAGGATGCGGGCCTGAGCTGCAACCGCCCAGATACCCAAGTAAGTAGCCTAGAAACCGAACACATCATTTATATTTATCACAACATTATTCTGAAAACATCCGCGGGCCAGGATTGGCTCTGCAAGGCGGAGAGAATTAGGTGTCCGACACCACTTCCCGAAGGCTCGCCTATTCCTGCAATAGCCAGGATGCTTAGTCGTGTGCTAAGTCAAGTGCCCTCGGGGAAAGACGAAGGGAAGAACAGAGAAGCAGAGCTTCACACACTGCACACCCAAACCGGGGGAATTACTATTTCCATGAAGGAGGATAGTCGGGGAGGGGAATCTAAGGTCTCCTCCCCCCGCGGGAAGAAAAGGGCCGCCTCCAAAGACTTGGAGACGGAGGTGCCTAGACAAGGGAAGAAAACTTCACTAGGGGGCCTTGCCCCGGAGGGCGTCCTCACTGCGCCATGCCCGCAAACGGACCAGCCCTTCGCCGAGTTGTAAGTTAATCGTAAATACAAAGCTACTGTTTCCTCCTCCGAGAACTATAACCAGGATCCATTCTTTGCAGTCCGGCTAGTAGCTCTTCTCGACAGAGTTCGTCTTCGGGGGATCTTCTTCCTGAGATGATGGAGAGTGAAACCACACCTGCCTCTCCGCCTCATGGGGCGGGTGACCCCGAGGTGTCGTCACGTAGGAGTCCAGATTCGTCGAGGCCAGAAGCTAATACTTCGGCCGCCCTGAGCCCGGAGCGTTCGGCTCCCACGGGGGGCAATAAGAAGGGTCCGGCACAGTTCGGCAACCGGCCGGACACGCTGACGGGCCTTCTGGAGCAAGCTGCTCTCTCGGAGGATCACCGTTCCTTAATGGGCATGGTGCTTGAGAAGATTTCATCCGCTACAAGCGGGTTGAATGAAGTTTTTATGAGCCTGCTCAAAGGCTTTGAGGTACATAATGAAATACGTAATTTTTTGGTTGTACCGCACGCGCTAGGTGTGCTCCGTATAGATAGTAGCCCCTGAGACTCTGGTTGCCAGCCCTAGGCGGCAAACGGAGGATCACACTATTAAGTAATGATCGCACTGCATTCATGCGCAGGTGGCTAAGGGTCTGGTGGTAGACCGGACCGCTGAATTTGCCGAACTGAGGCGACAGATTGAAGTGGTGGACGCCGACATCACGCTTGTGAACGAGCGGCGTAACGAGTCACAGAGTATGTTCTCTATTTTCCTTATTTATTATAGGAAATATTAAGAGGAGCATAATGTTAATGTGATATGCTTCGGCTGCAGGCGGAGCTGCTGCCGTGGAGGCCCTGAGGGCGGAGCTTGCCCTAGCCAAGGAACAAGCCTGGGCTAGCAATGCGGCTGCCCTAAAGGCGGCCGAAGATTTGAGAGCCGAACAGGCTGCTCATCGCCGAAGTGAAGATAAAATAGCCGAGATGGCTGTGGAGCTGAGAGAGCCGCCGACCGGTATGAGCTCCTTGAAAAGGAGAATCAGGCGAAGTCCGCTGACCTGAAGAAGGCCCTTGATGCGACCAAGGAGACGCGTTCCGAAATTAGGGATGCGCGGGAGGAGCTTCGACAAGCCAGAGAAATCACGGCTGGAAGCCCCTATTTGTTGCGGATGAAGTTCTTAGATCCAAAGTACGCTCCTCTGGATCGGCGCTGGAGCGCTACAGACGCGTATGCGGATCTGGCAAAAAGTACGGCTGATGCGACCAAGTTTTTCGAGGATAAAAAAGATAGTGAAGTTGAAAGGCTGTTCTGGTCGCAATTCAATGCTCCAACGCGCCCGTTGCCGTTGAGGGAAAGGATGGCCGCTATGGCCGAGCTCCATAGGTTGTCCGGTCTTGCAATGAGGTTTGTAATAGACCATCTATGGCCGAAGGGGCCGAAGCCGGATAGTTATTTTGGTTTAGTGCAACAATTCCTTGGCGCCGTATCACGAATCCATGCCATGAAGAGGTCGGCATGCATAGAGGGTGCGTGGATGGCTCTTGCCCGTGTTAAAACATATTGGGCAGATATGGAGGCCACCATCATTGCAACCCAGAATCCGGCGGGAAGCCAGGATCCAGCCGAGCACTATTTCGAGCAGGTAACAGGAGGTGCTCGTTTAATAGAGGCTCAGTGCTCGAAGAGTGTCATGTTCGAGTGACAAATCGTTCCGTTGTAAAAACAATTGTATTTTAATTGTAGAGGCTATGTTTATACTTTCGCCCGAAAGTGTTATTGTGCCTCCTGTGCGGCCGTTTGATGTATATATAACCTGAAATTTAGTAGTCGTTGGCTTCAGCCCCCACGCATACAATGCGGGGGTGTTCGCAAAAATGTGCGTAATCACGCTTGATCCAACGTCTTGGTCCATTAAGGAGGTGATCGCACGTTGAACTAGGAAACCGGACTATAAAGCTTTAACACTTTCACTTAGCCATAGGAGTTTGACGGTGGGGCTACTAGGTAGCCCCTGGTACCTTCGCGTGCATCCGGATACGGGCGCGTGTGTACATGACCAGGAAACGGCCCTTCGTTAATGTGGAGGAATCCTAAAGATTCCAATGAGTCCTCGAGTGGTTGACCAGTCTCTCGCTATATCATGACAGTCAGTTTTCGGCTTTCTCTACTGAGGTGCTCATCTGGAATACTAGGGCACAATCGCAGTAGTTCTCCTTTGGCCGCCTTAGCTGATAGAAGCGGAATGTAAGGCAGCAAACCCAGGAGTTGGGCAAACCCAACATTTGACCAAAGACATGATTCGAAGCTGATGCATATAAGGCCAAACTCGCGATGCCAAACACTCCCGAAGGTATTCGAACTTTATAACATATACTGGGCTGAGTAACGCCCTTGATTATGAACCCTGTATTTTTAGGTACGTGTGTTAGTTTGTCGTGGCGAAATGCCAATAACGCCAGTATCCCCTATGGGTGTATTGAGTACCCATGGGATGTCAAGCAACAAGAGACCATAAAGAAGGTTTACACAGGGGCTTAATCTAAAGAGAAACCTTTGAGCGGGGCCCTACTGCACGTCTGCGCCTTTGTCTCCGTTGTGCCGTGTCCTGGTAGGGCGTCGCATGAATGGTGTCTGTAAAAAGGAAAACTCGTGTAGAAGAGTATGGCGTAAGCGTGCGAAGAGTTGGTTATTATCAATGGATAGTAGAAGTGTAAGACATTGGCCTATTAATCAGGTCAAGCCAAAAGGTGGGCTTTATTGCATGTTTACAGCCCCTGATGCCCTCTATGGGATTATGTGTCTAGTACCCAGCTCAGGTTTATCTGGGCTATTACCGACGATGGTGTGTCGGACTCGTCTAACCGTGTCCATGGTCTTAACGACCGATCATGCGTTCTGATAGGAGAGGCCGCTTAGTGTCCGACTGCTAGAGCCGCCGCATACTCTTCCGCACGTAAGGAACGCTCTGTATTTCCATTAACAGTGATGACGCCACGTGGACCGGGCATCTTGAGTTTAAGGTAGGCGTAGTGCGGTACTGCGTTGAAGCGAGCGAAGGCCATTCTTCCGAGAAATGCATGATAACCATTTCGGAGGGGGGTGATGGTGAAGAGTAATTCTTCACTTCTGAAGTTGTCTGGGGAACCGAATGTCACCTCTAATACGAGGGAGCCCCTGCAGCGGGCCTCAACGCCTGGTATCACCCCTTTAAAGGTGGTGTTACTTTGGCTGATTCTGGATGGGTCTATCCCCATCTTGCGGACATTATCCTGATATATTAGATTGAGACTACTGTCGCCGTCCATTAGGACACGAGTGAGATGGTATCGATCGATTATTGGGTCGAGCACCAAGGCAGCCGATCCTCCATGCCGGATACTAGTCGGGTGGTCCCTGTGATCAAAGGTGATCGGGCAGGCCGACCAGGGGTTGAGTTTGGGGGCGATGGGCTCTACAGCGTATGCGTCTCTGAGCGCATGTTTGCGCCTTCTATTTGGTATGTGAGTCGCGTAGATCATGTTTACTATTTTTAACTCTGGTGGGAATTTTTCTGTCCCCCAGTGTTCAGGTGGCGAGGCTCATCCTCGTCTTCACTTGGTGTTTCCCTTCCCTTGTGTTCGACACTTAACTTGCCGGCCTGCTTAAAGACCCAACATTCTCTATGAGTGTGGTTTGCAGGTTTTTCGAGGGTGCATGAATTTGGCACAATCTATCCAGGACTTTGTTCAGGCCGGACGGTCCCTCTTTGCTGCCTTTAAATGGCTTCTTTTGTTGACCGCGTCAAGAGCCCCTGAAACCGGCGTTGACCGCCATGTTTTCCGGACTTTCTTCCTTGTTTCGACGCTTGTTTTTATTGCGTCGTGGCTTCCCATTCTCATCCCTAATTTCGGATGTGCCCGGGTCGTTGGTGCCTCTACGGGCCAACTAGCTGTCTTCACCCATGCAGAAGCGGGTCATAAGGCTTGTCAAGGCTGCCATTGTCCTCGGCTTTTCTTGGCCGAGGTGTCTAGCGAGCCACTCGTCTCGGATACTGTGCTTGAAGGCCGCTAGGGCTTCGGCATCCGGACAATCGACAATTTTATTCCTCTTAGTGAGGAATCTGTTCCAAAGCTTACGGGCGGACTCTCCGGGCTATTGAATTATGTTACTTAAATCGTCAGTGTTCAGAGGTCGGACATAGGTCCCTTGAAAATTGGCCCTGAAAGCGTCCTCAAGTTCTTCCCAACTTCCGATTGAATTTTCGAGGAGGCTTTTCAACCAGTGCCGAGCTGGTCCCTTCAACTTGAGGGGAAGGTATTTGATGGCGTGGAGGTCGTCCCCATGAGCCATGTGGATATGAAGGATAAAATCCTCAATCCAGACCCCGGGGTCTGTCGTTCCGTCGTATGCCTCTATGTTCACGGGTTTGAATCCATATGAAAATTCGAGATCCTGTACCTCTTCGGTGAAGCACAGAGGGAGCGCAACCCCTCTGTATCTGGACATGTTGTGGCATGCTGTCGACTGTTGTTGTGTCCGGTGTTGATTCTGAACTGGTATCCGATCAATCTGATCGTTTTGATGACCATAATCCTGCGCCGGAGCATGTCCTCTAGATCCATAGATGGACCTGGTTGCGCCGGCCTTTTTGTCCAGGAGCTCACATAAATCGTGTGCGGTGTCAATAGCTGCTCTATCGCGGTCATGAAGTGGTTGGTCCGGCCTACTGGTCGTATTGTTCCCTGACGGAATGGCCTCATTGTCGAATTCTGGCAGCAGCTTGCGCTTTGGGTAGCTCTTTGTGTGGCGATCGTCGCCATATTTTTCTTAAGTGTCTAGCACTTTGTTCCATCTGCGGTTGAGCATTTCCTGCGCGGCCTTAAGCCTTTGCTTCTGCTTCTTTAGGCTTCTCGCAGTGGCCATAAGCCTTCTGTGGAGTTTATCTCATTCCAAACATTTTTCCGGGATGATGAATGCATCGTCATCCGGACTGTACTCTTCTCCGGAGGTAGGTTGATGAGTTCGGCCCTGGGGGTCGTTGTGATCGGGCGTCTGCTCCGGGCTGTGTTCTGCGTGACCTGGCTCATCCTACTCCATCGCTGGGTCTATATGGTCGTTGTTGCCTTTGGAGTTGACTGGGGCGTCGATTTTTCCAGCATTGTTATCGCTATTTTTACTATGGTTGGACTTAGAGCGGCGTCTGCGCCTCGTTTTGGCTTTTGTCTAGGAGTTTTATCCTCCGTTGTGTCCTTTTTGTTGCCATTGTCCTCCTTAGGCGTGTCCACCATGTATATATCATATAATGAGGTGCCAGTCCAGCGCCCCGTGGGCGGTGGTTCCAAATTGTCCCCTGCGTCCACGTCCATACCGTCGGTGTCGTCGGAGTCGAAGTCAAGCATGTATGTTACGTCATCGACAGTAGCTATTAAGTGGGTGGTGGGTGGGCGGAGATTTTCCTCGTTGTCCGAATCCCCCTCTAGCCGGACATAGTTCGGCCAAGAGTCCTCTGAAGGAGAGAGACCTTAAAGAGTTTAGCACGTCGCCAAAGGGTGGGTGCTAAAAGATATCTGCAGCGCTGAACTCCATTACCAGAGCCCAATCGGGTTCGACGGGCCCGGGTGCGTACGGTCTGGAACCTACAGCTAGACACAAGTCCGGGGGTTCGGTGACACAGACTTCCTTAGAGGTGGAGTCTATGTTCGGCTCTACCGCCGATGAGTATGCGGCGGGGTCCATCCACCCGTCCTCGGACGACGCGATCTACCCCGGATTTAGGTCCGAAGCTACTACATGTGCGATATTCCGAATATTGTCGGACATCAGATCTAACCCGTGCTCGTCGTGACTATTTGACGCTCCTGGCGCAGGCCTGAATCCGTCGAAGATCAAGTGTCCATGGATGTCGGCCGTGTAATTCCAAGTTCCGAACCTAACCTGATGGCGAAGGGCGTAGCTGTCGATCAGCTCCAGATGGCCAAGCCAATTGGCCCGCAGTGCGAAGCCGCCGAACACGAAGATCTGACCGGGGATAAAAGTCTCACCCTGGACCGTATTGTTGTTGATGATTGAAGGAGCCATCAAGCCTTGCTGCGACGACATAGAGGAACTCTCAATGAAAGCACCAATGCTGGTGTCAAAACCGGCGAATCTCGGGTAGGGGGTCCCAAACTATGCGTCTAAGGCTAATGGTAACAGGAGGCAGGGGACACGATGTTTACCCAGGTTCGGGCCCTCTCGATGGAGGTAATACCCTACTTCCTGCTTGATTGATCTTGATGATATGAGTATTACAAGAGTTGATCTACCACGAGATCGTAGAGGCTAAACCCTAGGAGCTAGCCTATGATTCTGATTGTTGTGGTCCTACGGGCTAAACCCTCCGGTTTATATAGACACCGGAGGGGGCTAGGGTTACACAGAGTCGGTTACAAAGATGGAGATCTATCATCCGAATTGCGAAGCTTGTCTTCCACGCAAAGGAGAGTCCCATCCGGACATGGGACGAAGTCTTGAGTCTTGTATCTTCATAGTCCAACAGTCCGACCAAAGTATATAGTCCGGCTATCCGGATACCCCCTAATACAGGACTCCCTCAGTAGCCCCTGAGACAGCCTTCAATGACGATGAGTCCAGCGTGCAAATTGTCTTTGGCATTGCAAGGCGGGTTCTTCTCCAAATCCAGTGTACCTGTTGTAGCGAACAGTGTTCGGCTTCCCATCAATGTTGTATTTGTCGGCTTCTGTGTTTCAATAATGGCTATCTCCATGTGTCGAGCGAATACGAGGAGCCGGAGCATTTTTACATTTGCCACCCCGACCCTACAGGCAAACCGTCTATTTGAAGAGACGGGGATCCTCAGATCCAAATCTCACCTTCTTCCCTCAAGCAAGCATTCAACAGAGCGCATCCGGAAAAAACCATTCCATCATGGTCGGTCGCCGCAGCTCCTCTTCTCGCTTCCCTAGCTCTAAGCCAGGCGATTGGGAAAAATGTTCTGTCCCCCACAGCCATTTAGTAGAGTTGCAGACCCAAGGGTTTCTTCCACCGGCGTACATGGTCCCCGTCCGAACCGGACTAGCCACCTACAACGGCGGGGCACAAGTGGAGAGATCTGCCAACCCATCTCAGGGGGAGCAGGTATGATTTGTCCAATATTTGCTAAGAGGTGTCGGGTTTCCAATCCACCCATTCCTCCGCGGGCTCCTGGAGTTCTACGGCCTCCAGTTGCATAAGTTTACCCCCGCCTCCGTGCTGCATATCGCATGATATGTTGCCCTCTGTGAATTATTCCTGGGCTGCGAGGCTCACTTCGAGTTATGGAAGAAGTTATTCTGCCTCATCCCCCGTAATCAGGGGGGATCTATATATCAAGTGGGCGGAGCTGAAATATGGCGCATCGCCCAAACTGAATACCTGTCTGGCACTCCAAAGAAGGCATCTAAAGACTGGCCCTCGGAGTGGTTTTATGTAGATGATGTTCCCCTTCCGGATCCAGTCCGGACGGGCCTTCCTGAGTTTAATAACGCTCCATTGAAGAAACACTAGAGTTGGTGCCCTCGGAGCCCTCAAGAGGAAGATGCCAGAGAAGTCCACTTCTTGATGAGCGGGATAAAGACACTGGCCCAATCAGGACTGACAATAGTCGAGGTTATGTCAATATGCATCATGCGAGGGGTGCAGCCACTTCAATATCGGGGGAAGCCCATGTGGCACTTCAACGGGGAAGACGATGCCACCCGCTGCGGTCGTAAAGGTCCGGACTCTGCCTCTGCTCTAGCGAAAATAATGTCCGATTTGTATGAAGGAGAAGAAGAGGAGTTCCTCCGCATCAAACCACAGGATGGATTTTCCATGTACAACTCCCCAAGCTGGGTGAGCCGTTACTCTTTACTCAACTCTATCCATTCTTGCGCCCTTCATCACAATCATTTACCTTGATATTTCTAAGCAGGAACTGAGGAAGGCCGTGAAAGAGTTCAACAGCCCCTCTCCGCAGCCATAGGATCCTGGCCGGGCCCTCGACCCCAGACTTGAAGAAGATCCGGATATATCTATGGAGCTTGTCGACGGGACATTTTATCAGGCCAGCTACGACGGCGCCTTGGTGGCCATTATCGCTGATTATCCTGGACTGCTCCCTGCGTCGCGTGTAAGCAAAGCTGAAGCCTTAGCCTCTGAAGAGGATTCCTTTCTTATACCATGCCTTATGCACAAATATCATATTTTTATAGAGACGGCCATCGGAATGCGGTGCCGAGCCCCTGGGGGCTCGTCAGGAAAGGGCATCCGGGCCGGGCAGGCTCAAGAGGAAGGCGGTTAGGGTCAAAACTCCATTGCAGAGGTATAGTTAAAATCCGCTCTATGATTATCATGTTTGAAATGTTACAGCATCCATCGTGTCCTGGCAGAAAGAGTAGTCACTAGACTATATCCGGAGATCCTGCCTGTCACGCCTCCACCAGCCGGATTCCAGAACCGGCTTCAAGAGAGGAGGCCACTGCGGGGCCGATGCCGAATTGTCCTTCAATAGAGGACGCGGATAGGCTCTCCGCCACGAATTCCGAAGTAGAAAGCGCCATGAATCACCAGCGCCGACGGGCCATACTTCGTAATGGTATCTTTTCTGAAGAGGTATTCAATGCCTTCAATTCAGGAGATGCATACATCCGAGCTCCCCAAGATGGACTCACCCGAGCGACGGACCAGTATGCAAAAGATATACGAGTAAGAAAATCTGATAAGCATGTGTATCAGTAGCCCCTGAGACTTGAAACAGTTGGAACAACTGATTTAAAGATCATTGTATGCACAGGTTCTTGTAGAGAAGAATACCCATTCGTCTCGAGAGCTAGAGGAGTGCAAGACCCAGCTAAGGGCCGCGGTTGCCAAACTAGAGGAATCCCAGAAGGCCTCATCTGGTAACGTTTGTCTCAATAAAGAAATTTCAAGGACATATACCAGTTAGTATTTGGCTTGCTTTCTAAGTCTAACAGAAAATTCTGTAGACAATCTCGGGGAGAATCCGGAGATCGGAAAAAATAGTGAGTCACATCTCCAAAGACAGCTAAAGGCTGGCGAGCGTGTGCTTATGCAAGTTAGGCAGGAGAAAAATAATCTCCAAGATGCCAACATCCGGCTGGGTGTCGAATTAGCAGATGTTCGAGCTCAGCTTGCGGACTCCGTGAAGGAGAACAGGAGGCTTCATCGCGGCATTTATGGTAAGTGCTTAAACGAACTGTAGTATAGTTCGGTGAGGAAGCGTATTAAAAGTGTTTATGTCTGTAGGTATGCTGACGGGCCATCCTAAAGAGGAGATGCCCGGGTCTGCAGGCGATTTGCTGCAAGATCTGTCACAACTGCACGGACGAGCTCGGCAGGTGATGCAGGGTATTGCCCAGGCCTTGTGGCCATCCGCTTCCCTGCCAGGAGGCATGGGGGAGCTCGTGGATATGCTCAAAGGAGCACGGCAGCGCTTCCGATTATGGAAGGTATCAGCCTGCCGACAAGGTGCACGGGAAGCCTGGGCCATGGTGAAGACGCGATACGCCAAGGCTGACCCGAACCATATGGCCGAAGTCGGATCGGTGGGGCCAGATGGGCAAGAGATTCCTGTAAATCTGGTGTATGACCAAGTAGCATTAGCCGCAATGTATTCCCAACAGGATTGTAGGCTAGATAGCCTATTGGATGGTATAGAGGAAGAATATAGCCAGTCCAAGTGACTATGTAATTCAATGGACATATGTAGTCCCTAGCCAGATTAAAAATCATTTGTCATGGCGGACCTTTTCGCTTTAGCCCCCGGACCCGACAGTCCGGGGTGTATCCAAATATCCGCTTAGTTATGTAAAACCGGGGTATGTGTGGAAACCAGGCGTAGGGGTCATAAGTGCTTGAATAGAAAAGTATCCAACTAGTTATGTTATATTACATGGGTAGTAAGAAACATCTTCCAGAGAGAATAGTTCCGTTAGGGGTTCCTTTCCCTGGGTATGCATGCATCGATGTGCATGTACGAACTATGAACAAAAGCGCAGGATACAAAACATCTGGGGATTTACGTTGTAATAAACGAGAAAAAAACATCTTTTATTCACCGACCGATTATTCCCTTAAGAACGCTAGCTTTCGGCTTCACCCAGTCTGAGGTACACATCCGGCTGAACCGGCAGTAACAATCGCAGAGGTGCTCCCCTTATGCCCTAGCCGAATAAACGGGAACGTAGGGCATAAACACAAGAGCCAGGCAACCCAGCATGGACAAATCTTAAGTAATATCGATGCATATAGTGGTGAAGAAAAGGCACATATGGAAAAAGGACGCATATGTGGTAGGCAGGAAGCCATAAAAGTAATTGTATTTAGCTTCCATATAGGAAGCCCCCAGGTATGGTGAGCACACATAGTGCGGCCGGAGCAATCCTAGCATCCACACTCTATTTTGTGTGAAGAAGGTAAAAAGAGCGAGAAGGGAAAAGTGGAGAACATAATTGAAAGAGCGGGGGTAAGGAGATGAACACTGAGTTCGGCACTAGGCGTAGAATCTCCGGAGTCTAGCTGCGTTCCATTGCTTCAGCTCGAGTCTGTTATCGGATACATTGCACAGACGCTACGCTCCTCCGGTGAGAACTTTATCAATGATGAAGGGACCCTCCCACTTGGGTTTGAGCTTGTCCTTCTTCTTCTCCGGTAGGCGTAGAACGAGTTCGCCAATGTTATAAGTTTTGGCCCGCACTTCTCTGCTTTGATACCTTCGATCCTGCTGCTGATAGAATGCGGAACGGGCTTTTGCGACGTCGCGCTCCTCCTCCAGGGCATCTAATTTGTCATAGTGATCTAGCTCGGCTTCCTTCTCTTCGTAAATGCGCACGCGAGGTGAGTCATGGATTATGTTGCAGGGTAGTACTACTTCTGCGTCGTACACCATAAAAATGGTGTATATCCGGTGGTACGATTCGGCATGGTTCACAGCCCCCAGAGTACGGAGTCAAGCTACTAGACCCAGTGTGTGTACGATTCTGTCAAGGATCGCACTAGTCTGCGTTTGATGGTGCTCATGATGAGACCATTTGCACGTTCGACCTGGCCGTTTGTTTGGGGATGATAGACGGAGGCGTAATCGAGCTTAATGCCCATGTTGCCGCACCAAGTTTTCACTTCATTGGCTATGAAGTTTGAGCCATTATCAGTGATGATGCTATGGGGGACACTATAACGGTGTACAACCCCTGATATGAAGTCTATCACTGGTCCGGATTCGACCGTTTTAACTGGTTTGGCTTCTATCCATTTGGTGAACTTGTCCACCATGACCAACAAGTATTTTTTCTTATGGCTTCCCCCCTTTAAGAGGTCCGACCATATCCAGCACCCAGACCGCGAAGGGCCAAGTTATGAGGATTGTTTGGAGAGCGGTAGGGGGCATATGGCTCTGATTGGTGAAGAGCTGGCAACCGACGCAATGTTGGACAAGGTCCTGTGCATCTGCCCAGGCTGTCGGCCAATAAAAACCTGTATAGAAGGCTTTGCTGACAAGTGCCCGAGCCGCAGCGTGGTGCCCGCCGAGTCCGGCATGGATTTCAGCCAAGAGCTGCCGCCCTTCCTCTTCGAAGATGCATCTTTGGAGCACTCCGGTGGCACTTTTCTTATAGAGCTCTCCCTCATGGACTTTGTAGGCCTTGGAACGCCGCACAATACAACGTGCTTCATTTTGGTCCTCGGGGAGCTCTTGCCTATTCAGGTAGGCCAAGAAGGGCTCGGTCCATGGGGCGATGACAACCATGATTTCGTGGGCCGAAGGTGTTATTTTGGTGGCAGAGCCCCCGATTACGTCAGATGGTTCTGAATCTGGGGTTGTATTCGGAGTCAGACTGGGGTTGCCGGACTCCCCTTCCCATACCACAGATGGTTTGAACAGCCTTTCCAAGAATATATTAGGTGGGACGGGGTGGCGTTTAGCGCCAATGCGGGCGAGGATATCCGCCGCTTCATTGTTTTCTCAGGCCACATGGTGGAATTCGAGCCCCTCGAACGGAGCTGACATTTTGAGGACGTCATTATGGTAGGCCGCTATTTTCGGATCCTTGGCATCAAAATCTCCGTTGATTTGTGATATTGCGAGGTTTGAGTCCCTGCGCACTTCTAGGCGTTGAATGCCCATAGAGACTGCCATCCAAAGACCATGCAACAAAGCCTCGTATTCGGCCGCGTTGTTGGAGTCTGTGTATAATATTTGGAGTACGTATTGGAACGTGTCTCCGGTGGGGGATGTCAGGACTACACCCGCTCCCAATCCGGCCAGCATTTTAGAGTCGTCGAAGTGCATGATCCAACTGGAGTACGCGCCGTACTCTTTAGGGAGTTTGGCTTCTGTCCATTCGGCGACAAAGTCAGCCAGTACTTGCGACTTAATGGCCCGCTGTGGTTTGTATGTTATGTCAAACTGAAGGAGCTTGATAGCCCATTTAGCAATCCATCCCGTGGTGTCGCGGTTGTTTATTATGTCATTGAGTGGTACTTCGGAGGCCACCGTAATCTAACACTCTTGAAAGTTGTGTTGTAGCTTCCGGGATGCCATGAAGACCGTGTATGCTATCTTTTGATAGTGTGGGTATCGGGATTTGCATGGAGTGAGGACAGTGGACACATAATATACCGGCTTTTGGAGTGGGAACTTGTATCCATCTGCTTCTCGTTCGATGACAAGCACTGCGCTTACAACCTGATGTGTTGCAGCTATGTATAATTGCATAGGTTCGCCAGTATTTGGCGCGGTTAGTACTAGATTGCTGGCCAATAGGGTCTTTATTTCATCCAGTCTGGCCGTGGCCGCATCCGTCCACTCGAAGTGTTCGGTGCATCGAAGAAGGCGGTAAAGAGGTAGTGCCTTTTCTCCTAATCGGGAGATAAAGTAGCTTAAGGCAGCCACGCATCCAGTTAGTTTCTAGATATTCTTGAGGTCTGTTGGGATAGCCAACTGCGACAGAGCTCGGATTTTCACCGGATTTTCTTCCATTCCTCTATTGGAAATGATGAAGTCGAGCAACTTCCCAAAGGGTACGCCGAAAACACATTTTTCTAGGTTGAGCTTGATGTCGTATGTTCGGAGGTTGTCGAACATGAGTCTCAAGTCATCTATTAAAGTTTCGGCGTGTCTTGTTTTTATGACCACGTCGTCCACGTATGCCTCTACTTTGCCGATTTGCTTCTCCAGGCATGTTTGAATCATTCGTTGATATGTTGCGCCGACATTTTTGAGCCCGAAAGGCATAGTGTTGAAACAGAAGGGGCCATATGGCGTTATGAAGGCAGTTGCGGCTTGGTCGGATCCCGCCATCTTAATTTGATGGTATCCGGAGTATGCATCGAGGAAACATAGTGAGTCGTGTCCTGCGGTGGCGTCGATGATTTGGTCAATGCGAGGGAGGGGGAAGGGATCCTTGGGGCAGGCCTTGTTGAGGTCTTTGAAATCGACACATAGGCACCAGGATTTGTCCTTCTTTGGTACCATTACCAGATTTGCCAGCCAATCCGGATGCTTTATATCTCTGATGAATCCGGCCTCAAGTAGCTTGGCTAGCTCTTCTCCCATGGCTTGCCGTTTAGGCTCTGAGAAGCGCCTAAGAGTCTGTTTGACTAGCTTGTATCCTTTCAGTATATTGAGGCTGTGTTCAACCAGCCTGTGTGGGATGCCTGGCATGTCTAAAGGATGCCAGGTGAAAATGTCCCAATTCTCGCGTAGGAAGTCTCGCAGTGCGGCGTCCATTGTGGGGCTCAACTGTGTCCCGATGGAAGTTGTCTTTGTGGGGTCCGTTGGATGGACCTGGAATTTGACTATCTCGTCCGCAGGCTTGAATGAGGTGGACTTGGGTCATTTGTCGAGTATCACATCGTCTCTGTCCACTATGGTGTGCAACGTTGTTAGTTCTTCGGCCGCTAGGGCTTCGGATAATGCTTCCAGGGCTAGTGAGGCAGTTTTATTTTTGGCGTGGAGTGCGACGTCCGGATCACTGGCTAGAGTGATGATTCCATTGGGTCCGGGCATTTTGAGCTTCATGTACCCGTAATGGGGTATAACTTGAAAGCTGGTGAATGCGTCCCACCCTAAAAGGGTGTGGTATCCGCTGCCGAACGAGGCCACTTAGAACGTGATTTCTTCGGACCTATAATTCTCCGGCGTGCCAAATACCACATCCAGTGTGATTTTTCCCGCACACCGTGCCTCCCGACTAGGATGATTCCCCTGAAGGTCGTGCTGCTTTGCTTAATGCGGCTTTTATCAATTTCGATCTTGTTGAGCGTTTCTTCATAGATCAGGTTTAATCCACTTCCGCCGTCCATGAGTACTTTAGTGAGACGGAAGCCGTCCACGATTGGGCTAAGGACCAAAGCTGCTGGTGCCCAGACTGTTTGGAATTGAGGTTCGTCACTGGCACTAAAGGTTATAGCAGTGTCGCTCCATAGATTTATTTTTGCCATGTGGCAGACTTCAGCGAAACTTCGATGAGCTCGCTTGCGCCTATTATTTGAGGCGAAAGTCTTGAAGACTGTCAGTACTGCATTGTTGTCTTCGGCGGGATGTTGCTCTGCTTTATGGTTTACAAGAAGATCCTCGCCGCTTTTCGCTACCTGCCGGAGTATCCAACATGCTCTAAGGCTATGCGTTGGCGTAGTATCCGGCGTGCTGTGAATTTTGCATGGCCCATTGAGCCATTCTTCCAATATGGTTCCATGCCCTGGAGTGGGCTTTGGTTTTTTGGGATTTGGATCGGGTAACATATGAGAGTTTGCCCTTTTAGTTCGGACGAAGGGTTTATTGAGAGCCGGATTATCCCAGAAGTATGTTTGGGTTTTCGAGGCACTTTCCATCGCACAGTACTTCTGTACTATGGCTGCTAAGTCAGCAAAGTGTACTATGTCACGGCGACTTATAGCATTGAGGATCCCTTTGTTCTTGCAATTTTTGCAGAAAAGTGAGATTGCGTCTTCCTCGCGACAGTCCATGACCCTGTTTATCACAAGGAGGAATCTGGCCCAGTAGCGATGTATTGTATCTTGGGGCTCTTGTCTGATATGGGAAAGACGGCATAAGTCTGGGTGGGTGGGCGTAGTTATGTCCGAATTCTGACCCGATTTGACATCCAGGGGCGGAGGAGCTTCCGGGCTTGGCAGCTCGGACTCCGGGATGCTGCCCAATTTTTTTGGCCCGTTGCCCGATTCTAAGTCCGGGGTCTGGGTCACGTCCTCCCACGAACGGGTATCCGGCTCAGAGAGCTTGGTAATCCAGACATAGTTCGTCCTCAAAGTAGAGGGATAATCCATGTGTGGCTCGTCCACTACCGCTATCTCATGGGTGACCGGTGGGGATTTAATATCCCTTTGGTCGGGTTTAAACCCAATCCGATCGTAGTCTGTAGAGACTCCCAGAGCGGTGATGCAGTCCAAGAGATCAATAAGGGAGGAGAGCTCCATTGGATCCATCTGTTCAGCGAGTTCCTAATTGACGTGGAGGCTGTTTTTGATGACTCGAGAAGTCATCATCAGCGCGGCAGCCGATCGGGCGGTCATGACGAAGCCGCCTAATCGGAGAGTTTGGCCTACCGCCAGGGCTCCCCCAGAGGTGATTTTGTCCTTGTCAATGAGACGAGCCATCAAACCTTGTAGCGACGACACAGAGGAACTCTCAATGAAAGCACCAATGTCGGTGTCAAAACCGGCAGATCTCGGGTAGGGGGTCCCGAACTGTGCGTATAAGGCTAATGGTAACAGGAGTCAAGGGACACGATGTTTTACCCAGGTTCGGGCCCTCTCAATGGAGGTAATACCCTACTTCCTGCTTGATTGATCTTGATGATATGAGTATTACAAGAGTTGATCTACCACGAGATCTTAGAGGCTAAACCCTAGGAGCTAGCCTATGATTCTGATTGTTCTCGTCCTATGGACTAAACCCTCTGGTTTATATAGACACTGGAGGGGGCTAGGGTTACCCATAGTCGGTTACAAAGAAGGAGATCTATCATCCGAATCGCCAAGCTTGTCTTCCACGCAAAGGAGAGTCCCATCCGGACACGGGAAGAAGTCTTTAGTCTTGTATCTTCATAGTCCAATAGTCCGGCCAAAGTATATAATCCAGATGTCTGGATACCCCCTAATCCAGGACTCCCTCAGTAGCCCCTGAACCAGGCTTCAATGACGATGAGTTCGGCGCGCAGATTGTCTTCGGCATTGCAAGGCGAGTTCCATCTCTGAATACTCCAAAGTGAATCTCGAACACTTAAATCGTGTCTAGCTATGCAAGATGATTTTCACATACCACCATAGAGAGAACGATATTCCACAAATATAATCTGCTGACAACTTTAGATAACGTGACATCACACCATGGCCGAGTCATTATTCCCAACCAGCCACCGCTCATATTGTGAGGCGGTTTCCTCGGCACGTCTTGTCGAACCAGAGACCATGTCCCCTTATCACGGGATCCTCATTAATAGGGGTACGGGTAACCCAACCGTGGCGCTCGGAAAATAAGTGATTTTATCAGGCAAGCGGGGAGGCGCACCGTTTTCGCTACCTCTATAAAGGGATAAGGATCTCCCATTCTTACCCACGCCTTCTTCCTCCTATGCTCATCCATTCTCGCACTCTCGAGCTCCAGCGCCCTAGTTCTCGCCTTCTCCGCACAACCAAACATGTCCAGAGTGGGAGGCAAGTGGGTGGCCTCTTCAGTCAAGGAGGAGAACATTACGAAGCTCCGGGCGGCCGGATACTTGGCCGCAGATAGTGTGCACCGGCTTCCGGATGCAGGGCAGATAATCCCGACTCCAGGACCCACGAGAGGGTCGTGTTCCTCGCCCACTTCATCCGTGGACTGTGATTCCCCCTCCACCCATTTGTCCGCGGGCTTCTGTTCTATTACGGGCTGGATTTTCATGATCTGGCCCCTAACTTCATCCTAAACATCTCGGCGTTTATCGTCGTGTGCGAGGCTTTTCTCCGCATCAGGCCCCACTTTGGCCTATGGCTAAAGATCTTCAACGTGAAGCCAAAGATAGTGGTCGGCCAGCAGGCGGAGTGCGATGGCGCCATGGTGGGCAAGATGCCCAACGTCACCTCGCTCGAAGGCTCCTTTGCGGAGACCGTGAAGGGGTGGCAATCGGGGTGGTTCTACATCACCGAGCCGCGCGACGCCAACTGGGTGGCGGCCCCCGAATTCCGATCCGGTGTCCCTGTGCGGCTCACTTCCTGGAAGAGGAAGGGCCTAGCCTGGGGCGCATCCGCGGAGCTGACCGGACTCTAGAAATGCGTCAAGAACATGATAACCAAGAATATCAAGCTGGTCAATGTGGTCCAGGTCATGCCATTCCGCCGGATTCTCCCGTGTCAGAGACGGGCATTCAACCTGTGGGAGTTCGATGCGGCCCAACACCAGACACTGCAAGAGCTCTTTGACACGACGCATAAAGACGCCTGGAAGGTGTTGTTCAAGGCCAGCGAAGTTCCTCCTCCCACCTCCGACGACCGTGGACTCAACGCCAAGCGCCAGGCCAATGCGGTAAGCATTATACACTTTGCAAGATGCGCCCTTCCTTAGTATATTCATGGGAGAAACTTAGGCCACTGTGCTGATTTTAACTGGAATATGCGGTGATGGCGGAGCGGATCGACTGTCCGGCTCCATTGCCTGAGGACCCAGCAGACAAACTCCTGACAGAGATGCTGGCTCCGGCACCCTACGAGGTGCCGGAGAAGAAGGCCAAGAAAAAGGCCACGGGGACAAGAACAAGTTCCCGGTGCAACATGGTGCCGGACTCATCGTCCGAAGACACCGGGGAGCACTCCTCCAATGATAACAAGGAGGAGGAGGAAAACCCTCTCCCCCAAAACGAGGGGGGAAGAAGAGGAAGGCCACCCCTTCTAGGGAGGCTGAAGTGTCCAAGAAGGAACGAACCCTCCCTCCGGACCACTCCACAACCGCCGCCTATAGTGAGGAGGAGTGGCTACCCAGGGGCAAGCCCCTGGCGAGATCGTAAGTATCCGCACTCTGTAATACTTCTCGTGCAACTTGACTTCATAGTTTGTTATAACGCCGCCCACGCATATGCAGTCCTGCCAGGTCCCATCCCGAGGTATCTTCTTCGGATGGGTCTCTGTGTGATTCGGCAATGAATTCGCTCCCGACGGCCACATCCCCTCGGCCTGCGGACGACATGGAGGTGTTGTCCCAAAGGGTACCAGAGCAGGGGGAGGCGGCTCTAGCGACGCCCCAAGGCAAAATTCCAGACACCGGGCACATGGGGGGTAAGATCCCCATAGATTATGTTGACAAGAGCCGCAGCAAGTTGGGCTCCCAGCCGAACACTGCACTGGAACCTCCAAAGGTTCCGAATTCGAGTAGGTAGCCCCTCACTAGGGAGGGCGAGTGTCGGTGTCAAAACCGGCAGATCTCGGGTAGGGGGTCCCAAGCTGTGCGTCTTAGGATCGATGGTAACATGAACACGGGATTTTACCCAGCTTCGGGCTCTCTTGATGAGATAATACCCTACATGCTGCTTGATTGACTTTAATGAGTATAGGGGTTACAAGAGTTGATCTACCCTAAGATCATATGTTGTTGTCTAAACCCTAGAGGTATGATGAGTAATGTCATAATGATCTATCGACTAGCCTGGCCTTGGTTTATACAATGTACCAGAGGCCTAGGATAACAGGAGTCCTAGCCGAATACGCCGGTGGGGAGGAGTCCTTGTCTTGATCACCAAGTCTTGTAGAATATTCCTTGTATGTGACAGCCGTCCGAACTGGCCCATGAGTATACAGTCACGGGGGTCCTCGGCACAATCTAACTGATTGGGAGATGACGTGGTGAGTACCCCCTAGTCCAGGACAGCGACAGTAGCCCCCTGAACCGATCTTCAAGTTGGGGACGCTCCTCGACTCTTCCGAACTGTTCTTCATCTTCGATCGTCGGTCTTGAAAATTGGTTCAACAAATCTTCTTATCTTTGATTTTGAGGATCGCCGAAGTAAATCCGAAGAGTTTACACGTCGGGCATCCATGGAGCCCCTTTAAGTTACCGGCCTTTATCAATGCCCTATTATTTTTATGCCACACATCGGGTTTGAAGTTGTTCCCGGGCGGCAATGTCCTCTTGCGTCTGAGCTCCAATGCTGGACTATATTCGAGGTATCTTTTGCAGCCGAGCACCAACGCCGGGCTGTAACCGAGCTCCAATGTCGGATAGTGTCTGAGCTCCAACGCCGGACTATATCCAAGCTCCAATCCTGGACTGTATCCGAGGTGTCATAGAGCACCTTGGTTCTAAAAAGTTGAAGGAGTTTAGCCATGCTTAATGCCGGAAATGATGGAGCCAGCCACTGGCGCCCGAGCTTTATGCCGGACTGCTTCCGAGGTGGTGCACCACCCCTGACTACAGGCTGATTTTTTGATTGGTGCAAATTATTCTCTACTGAGATATATAGCCAGTAGCCCTCAAGGTGTGTGTGTCGGTCTAAAACCCGAGATGCACCTGAAGGAAAACATGAAACTGCTGATCCTAGTATCCCCTGAGACTCAGGTCGATGCGCGAAATCGGCCTGAGGATCAACTCCTAGCTCGGCAGCATACATGGGAATAGAAACACAGTGTAATATATTAGAGATAATAGTGATCAGTGAACGAGCCCTTGAGAGAGGGTCTTGATAAGTTGCCGCACTATATTAGCTTGACGCCAGATAGGTCCATATGGTACCTATTGTTGTCCGAAGACGCGTTTGCGCCTAGTTCGGTCAAGCCGAATACTGAGCACTTTGAATTTTTTGCATTGAATAGGCAATACAGTAGCCCCCGAGACACTGGTCGGGTGGCAACACCAGATCGGGGGATCGATGTGCCCCTTTAATATTTGTAAATAATAAGCCCGAAGCCCAGTAGCCCCCGAGCCTTAATGCAGGCACGGGTGGCCGAATTAAGGATCGATATCCATAGTATAATCACAAATTATGTGTAATGACTATATGTATCCAAGTAATTTACATCATTAATGCTCGGATCCGCATTGTACAAAACTTTGTTGACCGACCATCGGCTTCAACCTCTTCGGCCAGTAGCTGAGGAGTGTTTTCCTACTTTATGAAGTCGCTATAAGGGCAAAGATTTATGGAAAACAAGTCAATCCGGCCATATGGTTTCATAAACGAAGGTACGCGGAGAGATATGTTATATTACTTTTTAATGTAAGAAACATCTTCCAAAGAAAATAGTCCCGCTATCGGTTCCTTTCTTTGGGTTGTCATGCTAAGCATGATCATGAAGCCTCAACTTGGATCAATGTGGGAGGAAAATATTGAGGACTTAGTTTGGGGAAAGTTTCGCGAACTCTATGGTATTAATGAAACAAAATTTTAACTTCCGTCATTGCCGACAAATGTGATCCTTTAAGATTGCTAGCTTTCGGCTTCACCCAGTCTGAGGTACTAACTCGGATGACCCGGTAGTAAAATCACAGAGGTGCTCCCTTTACCGCCTAGCCAAACAATCGGGAACGTAGGGGTAAGCACAGGAGCCAGGCAACCCAGCTTGGCCAAAATCTTAAGTCAAATTGATGCATATTTATGGATTTATAACAATAATTACGGAAGGCAACGCTTGTATAATAACTACAAATGCTGATGATATATACTTATTTTGACTCCATTGCGATTGTTTATCAGTTGAGAGTGCCCATCGTCGGCTTCTACCCCTTTGTAGATACTACGCAGGGTGTTTCTGCAATAACCAGACAACCCTTAGCCGACGTCTCGGTGCCCGGAGGAGGTTGTGTTAGCAGATATCAGGCAATCAGATATCTTGGCTTTATAACTTTCACTTAGTCATAGGAGCTTTAAACTGGGGAAGCTAGCTACGAGCCCCCGGTAGTGTTCGGCGCCAGCTGAGGTCAAGCCGTAAACACTTCAGCCAATGTTATGAACGGCTCATCATTTAACACGGTCATCGGATCGCTGACCAGTTTGCGCTTATTGTGACAGTCAGTTTTCGGCTTTCTCCACTGAGGTGCTTAACCATGTGAGGTGGAAGCACAATCACAATGGTTCTCCCATTGCACACCTAGCCGAACAAAGCGGAACATAGGAGGCAAGCACAGGAGCCGGGCAACCCAACTATTAACCAAAGACACAATTCGAAACCGATACATATATAGCAACATCCGAGATGTTGTTGCCGAATCTCTAAAGGTGTCCGGTGTTGCACTGTGAGACTTATGCGAAAAACACACAAATAGGTTAAAAGTGCCAAAAGCTTGGAAAACCAAAAAAAGTCAGTAAAAACATGACGTCCGAGCAAGATCAAGTGTTCGGTGCCAATCCGAAAATTGGAAAAAAATTGTGCTTCTGTCGACCAAGAAGAAACCACATTTACAGCTCATATATGAATTTTAAGAGCCCCCAAGTGACTTGGGTAAAAAGAATTTTATGTATAGTGATTGTATGTACCGAAGTACTCATACCATATTTGTGTTCACCCGAACTTTATACGCATCTTAACTGACCGGCGGCTTCTCCCTCTTCGGTCAAGGACCGAAAAGTGTTATGTGCTCCCCCCGTCGATAATATCGAAGGTGTTTCCGATAACCAGGCAATCAGGCCATAAGGCTGTAACAGACAAAGCGCGCTCAGGGAACTTATGTTATATTACTGACAAAGTGTAAGAAGCATCTTCGAAGAAAATAGTACCCCCACTGATACCTTTCTTCGGTTGCTCATTATTATTATGAGACTTGTGCAATAGATTTTTTGTACTGATGAGTTTTGTTGTGTGCCGACCATTGTTGAAAACAGTAAGAGTGCTAGCTTTCGGCTTCACCCAGTCTAAGGTCCGGCTCGGATGAACCGATCGTGACAATCGCAGAGGTGCTCCCTTTACTGCCTAGTCGAACGATCGGGAACGTAGGGGTAAGCACAGGAGCCAGGCAACCCAGCTTGCAAATCGCTTAAGTCAACATAGTCCATATTGTGGCGTAATACACGAACAAGGAACGAAGCCGTACAAGTATAATCATATGCAAGAGGGAAAGCTCCATCAAGGGAGCCCCCAAATAAACGAGGTATTTGAATATGTGCGTCACAAACAAAGTTTTGACAAGGAACTTTGTCACAAATAACTTTGTGCCAAAAAGTATAATGCTTGTTCGAACCGAACAAAATTTAAAACTTAAAGTTTTTGAGCATGAAAGCAACTTAGCTGGTTAATGTGCTCGGTGTTGATGATGCAATTCGGGCTTGTGGCGGGGCGAAGACGCCCATTGATCTGCGACAGATCCGACAAGGTTTGTAGTCCTCGGCATGGCCGAGTTCCTAGCCCCTAGGCCCGAGGTGTCCAAGCAAGGAGTTCGGTACTCCAGAGTAGTGACCACGTAATGCAGTCAAAATCGATTACCTGCACACATAAAACAATGCGGTCCAGGAAATAATAATAATATATATAATCCTTGAAAAATTGCTTTATGCGAGAATAATTTATTTAAAGAGATGTGGCCTGGCGCCGAAGCCAATGTCGATGCAGGGCGTCGGCGTGACGCAGTGAAGGCGTGACAAAGCCTGAATTTGCAAGGTGGTCTGAGTTTCGGTTGCGGCATTCGCCGAACTGTGTACGAAAACCGACCGAACCACCATGCGACCATTTTTAATGTGGCCGCCATTTGATAGACCTGTGTACAGATGATGGAACAAACCAGAGTAATAATACTTTAAGGAAAATAAGCCCAACAAGCAAGAATTGTTAGGATTAATAGCACCTGGTTTATTTGTTGTAGTAGTCCAAAGAAAAGCGACTCCCAAAATTGGAATTCGATCCGCACACCCATTGCCTGATGGGCGATAAAGCGACGGCATGGCGATGCCGGCAAAGGTTGGCTTGCCAAGACAAAGCCCCCGGTCCAGCTAACGTGACGAAGCTGGTCGGTTGGTGACGCCGAAGTCACCGGAGTATGTCTAGCCGAGGTGACGGAGCAGGCCGGTGAGGAGTTGTTGCAGCTGCCACGTCAGCCGAGGTGTTGAAGTAGTTTGGCGTGACGGATATTGGCTCGAAGAGGCAACAGTGCGGCCATGCCGACCCAGGTCGTCACTTGTGACGTGGTCAATGCTGGCTTGATGAAGTGATCATGCGGCGATGCCGGTGTGCCCGCTCCGTGTAATCCGTGTAGCGATGATGTTGGTGACGATTTATTCTTAGCGATGCCGAACTATTGTTCGGCTGGCCGAGATGATGATCCGAAGAAGTTGAGCTCGGCTCAACAAAGCGACGACGTGTCCAGCGCAGGTCGGCCGCCGTGGAGTGATGTCGTCGAGCCGGTTTGACACCGGCGCGATGGTGAAGATCGTACTGTAAAAATACTTTTAATATTAATGATTTGTGTTCGAGAATAAAACACAATACCCCATACGAAAACGTCCTTCAAAAAGGATGTCCGAAATCCCGTTCGTAAAGGAGATGAACTCGGGTCAGGTTCGTTCTCACGCAGAAAACAGATCCAAAAAGCAATGCACTAATCGGAAGGTTCCCGGAGTTTGGACGCTCGGATCGAGCTGAAGTTTTGGCAGGTGGTAGATATTGGAATTCCACAGCCGATCAACGGTTGGATCTTCCAAAGGACGTCCGAGCTAGATGCTGGACATCCCACTCCAAACGCATCCGGATTCTCGTCCAGATTCAACAGGGCTCCGGTATATCGGAAATTGCCGGAGATTCCTCCATCGGAACTCAACGAAATTTTTGCAGGGTTGTTGTAGACTTAATTCCGCATAATTCCACCAAAGCAATCGTTTAGGCGACACTCGAGGAGATGGTGGCGGCGGATACGAGTTTGCTGTCTAGAAAAACAGCACGGTCGCCCAAGGGCAATGTTGACGTTGAGCCCCCGAGCTCCATGGATGACTCCTTCATGATCTTGATAGAGATTGAAGTTGATGTTGATGAAGGCCCTCATCCGAACATGACAATCGGAGGTAGGGCGCAGTCCTCGGTCAAGCCAAGGTGACCAACCGACGTCGCAGTTGACCTGCAGTCGAGAAATTGAGCCTTTCGCCAATCACACAGCGGAACTCTCAATGAAAGCACCATTGTCGGTGTCAAAACCGGCAGATCTAAGGTTGGGGTCCCAAGCTGTGCGTCTTAGGATCGATGGTAACGTGAACACGAGATTTTACCCAGCTTCGGGCTCTCTTAATGAGATAATACCCTACATGCTGCTTGATTGACTTTAATGAGTATAGAGGTTACAAGAGTTGATCTACCTTGAGATCATATGTTGCGGTATAAACCCTAGAGGTATGATGAGTAATTTCATAATGATCTATCGACTAGCCTGGCCTTGATTTATATAATGTACCAGAGGCCTAGGAGAACAAGAGTCCTAGCCGAATACGCCGGTGGGGAGGAGTCCTTGTCTTGATCACCAAGTCTTGTAGAATCTTCCTTGTATGCGGCAGCCATCCGAACTGGCCCATGAGTATACGGCCACGGGGGTCCTCGGCCCAATCTAACTGATTGGGAGACGACGTGGTGAGTACCCCCTAGTCCAGGACACCGACAACGAGCCGGCCATGCCGATGACCTCCGTCGCGCCGGAGGCGTCAGATAGTCTGCTGGAAGTGCTTCGCGGCGCTTCCATTGATGAAGAGCACCATACTCTTATGAGTACGGTGATTCAGAAGGTTCGGTCCGCCAAAAGCGGATTGACCGAAGCCTGCACCAGCCTCCTAACAGGCTTTGAGGTAAGTAGTCAAAAGTGTGAGAAATTATCACCCCATAGATGGTAGCCCCTAATACTCTGTTTGGTGTTCGAAAAGAAGAGCCAAACAGAGGGTCAACTCTAAGCCACAGGAATCTAACAGTATGTGTCTATGTGAATAAGCAAGCGGTGCTGCTTGCCGCTGCTGCCCACACAGCAGAGGTCGCCGGACTCGAATGGGACCTGAAGCAGGCCGAAGAGGAGCTTAGCCTCACGAAGAGGCATCTCGAAGAGACCACAGGTGAGTGATACCCCGTCCATGTGTCATATATAGGAGAAAAAATTGGTGATGCTAACAAAAAGCGTCATGATTTTTTAATAGGGACCACGACCGAAGTGGCGGCCCTGAAGAAAGCACTATCCGAGGTCAAAGACAAGGCGGCCGCGGAGCGTATTGAGCGTGAAAATCAAGATGCTAGGGTGGGCGAGGTACAGCAAGAGCTCCAGGAGCTCGGCAAGAAGTTCGAGTCCTTGAAGCGTGACTTCAAGACGCAAGAGTCTGAGCTTGCAAAGGCCCTCCAGGGTGTGAAAGACGCCAAGGCCGAAGCCCAAAAGGCCCAACAGGAGATCCATGCGGCCAAGAAGGTAGCGGCAGTAAGGCATTCATTATGAAAAGCAAGCATGTGGAGGAGACATTTCTTTTACTTACCCGAATTCAGAGCTCTCCAGGGGCATTCGCAGATCTGCCACACAGCATATCAGATGCCATGGAGTTCTACCGCGCCAAAGAGGGGAGCTCGACAGAGAAGTTGTTCTGGTCCCAGTATAGTGGAGCCGGACTCCCAATGCCTCTGAGTGACCAACTGAAGCAATTGGTTGAACTGCATAGGGGAAGTGGCCGTGAGGGACTTCATAGTCCGGATGTGGCTTGGTGAGCCCCTGCCCGACAGCTACTTAGGCCTTATAAAGCGGATGGTAAATGCCTGTCCGTGGCTTGAAGTTATCAAGCAATCCATTTGTATTGAGGGTGCCCGCCGGGCCTTTGCCCGTGCAAAGATTCATTGGGCCAAGCTGGATGCAGAGAAGCTGGTGAAGGATGGACCACCGGAGGGCAAGGCGCATCGTTACCCCAAGAAATATTATGATGGTGTTATGAAAGGCACTCGCCTCATGGCCGATGAATGTACCAAGGACATAATCTTTGAGTGATTGTACTCATGTCGTCTTTGTAATATGAAAACTAGTTCGTTTGCGCTATATGGCGCTTTGTTGGTTTAAAATATTACCTTCTGTGCGGTTGTTTATAAAATTCTTAAAGTAGGCCAGTCGTCGGCTTCCGCCCCCATGTGACTAGTACTGGGGTGTTCGTGGAAACCCAAACACTCTTTATCCAAAAAATTTGGTCCTTTAAGGAGGTGTTTGGTGCAGCGAACAAGGCAATCGTACTATGAGGCTTTATAACTCTCACTTAGCCATAGAAGTCTACAATTTTAAATTTCGGTGAAGCCCCTAGAATTCGGAAAGCCGAATTGGGGAGCTATACACGCCTAAATCGGAACATGCCAATTCCTCGCCTGAAGCAGAAAAAATCTTTAAGGATTTGAGACCTCTCAAACAGCGACCACCTCTCGCCGCATCATGACAGTCAGTTTTCAACTTTCTCTACTGAGGTGCTCGTCCGGAAAAACCAGGACACAATCGCAGTAGTTCTCCCTGTGCTACCTTAGCCGATATAACGGAACGTAAGATACCAAAACAAGGGAGCCGGGCAAACCCAACTATTGACCCAAGACATGATTCGAAGCTGATGCATATAATGCTATAAGTTGGGGGTGCCGCACTGTCGAAAGTGTTCGGACTTATCTTGCCGTATTATGGGGCGCCATAAGAAGCCCCTGGCAAACTGAACGTACCAAAGTGTACGGATGCAATATTAAGTAAACATTATTAGGAAGAATGTGAAGATAGGAATAATAAGTTGACGCTATATATTATTTCCCATTGTTAAATAATACGTCCAAGCGTAGGTGTACAATTAATGCGTTTAAGCAGAAGCAAATAGGACTATTTGACATGTCATATCCAAGGGCGAGCCGCATGCGGGTATATAAAACATGTATAACGATCATTGATAGATACCACCTGGGTATTCCCTTTGTGCGTGAAGCCTTTTGCCTCCTTGGTCTTCCCTCCTGTGATAAGTCCGATGATCCGGTTCTCTGAAGGGGCTGCCCGAAAGTAGGGTCCTAAAAGAGAAAGAAGGTTATTAAAGTATGCGGGTCTTGTGGCAGTTGAGCCGCACTATGGACCGCATCACCGTTTCACCTCTGCCAATGCCCATGGTATTTTGAGTGCGTAATTGTGTACGCACGGCACAAATGCTGCCTGAATGGGGCTATGGCGGAGGCCGGACTGCTAGTTGCGCTCTTGGCGTGCCAGGCGATCCTGTTGCAGAGTACTCCGGACTCGCTTGACGGTGTTCGGGGTTGTTGTCGCCGAATTGGCGGTTTGCCGGAGAAGGCTGCTTTGTACTTCTGCCGCCAGGGTCGCAGTGTGCTCTTCTATACGGAGAGAGCGGTCTGTGTTTCCATTGACTGTTATAACCCCGCGAGGTCCTGGCATCTTGAGCTTGAGGTATGCATAGTGTGGTACCGCGTTGAATCGAGCGAATGCGGTTCGTCCAAGCAGTGCATGATAGCCACTATGGAAAGGGACGATATCAAAGATTAACTCCTCGCTTCGGAAGTTATCCGGGGATACGAAGACCACTTCCAGTGTTATGGAGCCTGCACAATGATACGTCTCCAACATATCTATAATTTTTTATTGTTCCATGCTATTATATTACCCCTTTTGGATGTTTATGGGCTTTATTTTACACATTTATATCATTTTTGGGACTAACCTACTACCCGGAGGCCCAACCCATATTGCTGTGTTTTTTGCCTATTTCAGTATTTCGAAGAAAAGGAATATCAAACGGAGTCCAAACGGAATGAAACCTTCGGGAGCATGATTTTTTGAACGAACGTGATCCGGAGAGCTTGGAGTGCAAGTCAAGAAGCTTCCGAGGAAGCCACGAGATAGGAGGCCGCCCCCCCCCTATAGGGCGCGCCCCCCTGTCTCGTGGGCCCCTCGGGTGGCCACCGACGTACTTCTTCCTCCTACATATACCTACGTACCCCGAAAACATCCAGGAGCACCTCGAAACACAATTTCCACCGTCGTAACCTTCTGTATCCGCGAGATCTCATCTTGGAGCCTTCGTCGGCACACTGCCAGAGGGGAAATTGACCATGGAGGGCTTCTACATCAACATCCTTGCCCCTCCGATGAGTTGTGATTAGTTTACCATAGACCTACGGGTCCATATTTATTAGCTAGATGGCTTCTTCTCTCTTTTTGGATCTCAATACAATGTTCTCCCCCCTCTCTTGTGGAGATCTATTCGATGTAAACTCTTTTTGCGGTGTGTTTGTTGAGATCCGATGAATTGTGGGTTTATGATCAAGTTTATCTATGAATAATATTTGAATCTTCTCTGAATTCTTTTATGTATGATTGAGTTATCTTTGCAAGTCTCTTCGAATTATCAGTTTGGTTTGGCCTACTAGATTGGTCTTTCTTGCCATGGGAGAAGTGCTTAGCTTTGGGTTCAATCTTGCGGTGTTCTTACCCAGTGACAGAAAGGGTTGCAAGGCACGTATTGTATTGTTGCCATCGAGGATAACAAGATGGGGTTTATATCATATTGCATGAGTTTATCCCTCTACATCATGTCATCTTGCTTAATGCGTTACTCTGTTCTTATGAACTTAATACTCTAGATGCAGGCATGAGTCGGTCGATGTGTGGAGTAATAGTAGTAGATGCAGGTAGGAGTCAGTCTACTTGTTATGGACATGGTGCCTATATACATGATCATGCCTAGATAATCTCATAACTATGTGCTTTTATATCAATTGCTCGACAGTAATTTGTTCACCCACCGTAATACTTATGCTATCTTGAGAGAAGCCTCTAGTGAAACCTATGGCCCCCGGGTCTATCTCTTATCATATTTGCTTTCCATCTACTTTTATTTGCATCTATATTATAAAATACCAAATATGTATTTATCTTATCATACTATCTTTATTAGATCTCACTTTCGCAAGTGGCCGTGAAGGGATTGACAACCCCTTTATTGCATTGGTTGCGAGTTCTCAGTTTGTTTGTGTAGGTGCGTGGGACTTTTGAGGAGCCTCCTACTGGATTGATACCTTGGTTCTAAAAATTGAGGGAAATACTTACGCTACACTTGCTGCATCACCCTCTCCTCTTCGAGGAAAACCAACGCAAGCTCAGGACGTAGCAAGAAGGATTTCTGGCACCGTTGCCGGGGAGGTCTTCGGTCAAGTCAACATACCAAGTACCCATCACAAATTCATCTCCCTCACATTTACATTATTTGCCATTTGCCTCTTGTTTTCCTCTCCCCCACTTCACCCTTGCCGTTTTATTCGTCCTCTCTTTCCTAATCTCCTCCTCTCTTTTTCTCTTGCCGTTTTTCTGCTTGCTTGTGTGTTGGATTACTTGTTGCCATGGCACAAGATAATACCAAATTGTGTGATTTCTCGAATACCAATAATAATGATTTCCTTAGTACTCCGATTGTCCTCTTAATGATGTTGAGTCTTGTGAAATCAATACCGCTTTGCTGAATCTTGTTATGAAAGATCAATTCGCCGGCCTTCCTAGTGAAGATGCTGCTACTCATCTAAACAATTTTGTTGATTTGTGTTAAATGCAAAGAAGAAAGATACGGATAACAATATTGTCAAATTGAAGTTATTTCCGTTTTCACTTATAGATCATGCTAAAGTTTGGTTTTCGTCTTTGCCTAAAATAGTATTGATTCTTGGAACAAGTGCAAAGATGCTTTTATCTCTAAGTATTTTCCTCCCGCTAAGATCATCACTCTTAGGAACGATATTATGAATTTTACTTGATCATGAGCATGTTGCCCAATCTTGGGAAAGAATGAAATTGATGCTTTGCAATTGCCCTACTCATGGTTTTAATTTATGGATGATCATACAAAATTTTTATGCCGGTTTGAACTTTGCTTCTAGAAATCTCTTAGATTCGGCCGCGGGAGGCATGTTTATGGAAATTACGTTAGGAGATGCTACAGAACTACTTGATAATATTATGGCTAATTATTCTCAATGGCACACCGAAAGATCTTCTAGTAAAAAAGTGCATGCTATAGAAGAAATCAATGTTTTGAGTGGAAAGATGGATGAACTTATGAAATTGTTTGCTACTAAAAATACTCCTCTTGATCCCAACGATATGCCTTTGTCTTCTTTGATTTAGAGTAATAATGAATCTATGGATGTGAATTTTGTTGGTAGGAATAGTTTTGGAAACAATGCTTATAGAGGAAACTTTAATGCTAGACCGTTCCCTAGTAATCCCTCTAATAATTATGGAAATTCCTACAATAATTCTTATGGTAATTTTAATAAGATGCCCTCTGATTTTGAGAATAGTGTGAAAGACTTTATGATTTCTCAAAAGAATTTTAATGCTTTGCTTGAAGAAAAATTGCTCAAAGTTGATGATTTGGCTAGGAATGTTGATAGACTTTCGCTTGATGTTGATTCTCTTAAACTTAGACCTTCTCCTCCTATGCATAATATCAATGATTCCCTCAAAGTAATGAGAATTTCCATTGATGATTGTAAAGAAAGAACCGCTAGATTGTGTGCTAAGAAAGATAGCTTTATAAAAGCGTGTTCTTCTAGTTTCCGTGAAAATAATGATGAGGATCTTAAAGTTATTGATGCGCCTCCTATTAGATCTATGTTTTGCAATATGAATTTTGATGATTATTGGACTGATGATGAATCAACTTTGCCTAGAAGGCGTCCCAAGAATTCAGAATCTTTAGATCTTGATGCTAAATTTGGTAAAAGTGAGATAGGAGAATCCTCAACTTCTAATAATATTGAACCTACTATCTCGGATTTCATGGAATTTGACTATGATAATTGTTCTTTCAAAGGTTGTATTTCCTTGTTGCAATCCGTTGTTAATTCTCCTCATGCTTATAGTCAAAATAAAGCTTTTACCAACCATATTGTTGATGCCTTGATGCAATCTTATGATGAAAAACTTAATTTGGAAGTTTCTATACCTAGAAAACTTAATGATGAGTGGTAACCTACTATAAAGATTAGAATTAAAGATTATGAGGGTTTTGCTTTGTGTGATTTGGGTGCTAGTGTTTCCACGATTCCGAGAACTTTATGTGATATTCTAGGTTTCCATGATCTTGATGATTGCTCCTTAAATTTGCACCTTGCAGATTCCACCATTAAAAAGCCAATGGGAAGGATCAATGATGTTCTTATTTTTGCAAATAGAAATTTGGTGCCCATAGATTTTATCGTTCTTGATATAGATTGCAATCTTTCTTGCCCTATTATTCTTGGTAGACCTTTCCTTAGAACGATTGGTGCGATTATTGATATGAAGGAAGGGAACATTAGATTCCAATTTCCCTTAAAGAAAGGCATGGAGCACTTTCCAAGAAAGAAATTCAAATTACCTTATGAATCTATCATGCGTGCTACTTATGAATTTAGTGCCAAAGATGGCACTCGTTAGATCTATCTTCGCTTTTTATGCCTAGCTAGGGGCGTTAAACGATAGCGCTAGTTGGGAGGCAACCCAATTTTCTTTATGTTTTTTGTTTTTGCTCCTGTTTAGTAATAAATCTTGCATCTACCTTCTGTTTAGATGTGTTTTTATCTTTTAATTAGTGTTTGTGCCAAGTAGAACCTATAGGATAACCTATGATGATAGTTGATTTGATTCTGCTGAAAAACAGAACTTTGCGCACACAAATATAATTTTGTTAAATCATAGGAACATTATTTTGTGTTGATTATTTTTGCTGCTCTTGAATAGACAAATTGTCCAGGACTTCCTATTTTTGTAGGATTTTTAGATTCTAGAAGTGTGTGTTAGTTACAGATTGCTACAGACTGTTCTCTTTTTGACAGATTCTGTTTTTCGTGTGTTGTTTGCTTATTTCAATGCATCTATGGCTAGTAAATTAGTTTATAAATCATAAGGAAGTTGGAATACAGTATGTTAATCACCAAATTAAATAAAGTATGAGTTCATTGCAGTACCTTATGTGGTGGTTCTGTTTTCTTTCACTAAGGAGCTTATAAGATTTCCGGTTGAGTTTTGTGTTCTGAAGTTTTCAAGTTTTGGGTAACGCTTTTATGGACTATGGAATAAAGGGTGGCAAGAGCCTAAGCTTGGGGATGCCCAAGGCACCCCAATATATTCAAGAATAGCCAAAAGCCTAAGCTTGAGGATGCCCCGGGAAGGCATCCCCTCTTTCCTCTTCATTCATTGGTAACTTTACTTGGAGCTATATTTTTATTCGCTACATGATATGTGTTTTGCTTGGAGTGTCGTGTATTATATTAATCTTTGATTTTTAGTTTACCACAATCATCCTTGATGTACACACCTTTTGGGAGAAGCCTACTTGATTAGAATTTGCTAGAATACTCTATGTGCTTCACTTATATCTTTTGAGCTTGATAGTTTTGCTCTAGTGCTTCACTTATATCTTTTAGAGCACGGTGGTGTATTAATTTTGAAGAAAATGCTAGTCTCTCATGCTTCACTTATATTATTTTGAGAGTCTTTTATAACAGCATGATATTTGCTATTATCATAAAGTTGGTCTTAGAATGATGAGCATCCAAGTTGGGTATAATAAAAACTATCATAGAAAAAGAATTGGATGCTATGATCAATATGATGCTTGATAATTGTTTTGAGATATGGAGGTAGTGATATTAAAGTCATGCTAGTTGAGGTGATTATGAAAAGTACTTGTGTTGAGGGTTGTGATTCCCGTAGCATGCACGTATGGTGAACCGCTTTGTGATGAAGTTGGAGCACAATTTTATTTATTGATTGTCTTCCTTATGAGTGGCGGTCGGGGACGAGTGATGGTATTTTCCTACCAATCTATCCCCCTAGGAGCATGCACGTAGTGCTTTGGTTTTTGATGACTTCTAAATTTTTGCAATAAGTGCACGAGTTCTTTTGATTAATGTTGAGTCCATGGATTATACGCACCCTTTCACCTTTCCACCATTGCTAGCCTCTCTTGTACCGTGCAATTTTCGCCGGTACCATACACCCACCATACTCCTTCCTCAAAACAGCCACCATACCTAGCTATTATGGCATTTCCATAGCCATTCCGAGATATATTGCCATGCAACTTCCATCATCATCATGACATACATTACTTTTGTCATATTGCCATTGCATGATCATGTAGTTGACATCGTATTTGTGGCAAAGCCACCATGCATTATTTTTCATACATGCCACTCTTGATTCATTGCACCATCCCGGTACACCGCCGGAGGCATTCATATAGAGTCATATCTTGTTCTAAGTTTCGAGTTGTAATCCTTATGTTGTATTCAATAGAAGTGTGATGATCATCATTATTAGAGCATAGCCTAACTATATGATTTTGTAGGGATGAACTTTCTTTTGCCATGTTATTTTGAGAAGACATGATTGCTTTGATTAGTATGCTTGAAGTATTATTATTTTTGTGTCAATATGAACTTTTGTCTTGAATCTTTCGGATCTGAGATATATTGCCATGCAACTTTCCACCGTTCCGTTCATATCACACGCATTACTTTTGTCATATTGCTCTTTGCATGATCATGTAGTTGACATTGTATTTGTGGCAAGGCCACCCTCATAATTTTCATACATGTCACTCTTGATTCATTGCATATACCGGTACACCGCAGGAGGCATTCATATAGAGTCATATCTTGTTCTAGCTTTGAGTTGTAAATCCATAAAAGTGTGATGATCTTCATTATTAGAGCATTGTCCTAGTGAGGAAAGGATGATGAAGACTATGATTCCCCCACAAGTCGGGATGAGACTTCAGACTTTACAAAAAGAAAAAAAAGAAAAAAAAAAGAGAAAGGCCAAAAAGAAAAAAAAAGAAGGCCAAAGAAAAAAAAGGAAGAAAAATAAAAAAGGAAAAACATAATAAAATGAGAGAAAAAGAGAGAAAGGACAATGCTACTATCTCTTTTTCCACACTTGTGCTTCAAAATAGCACCATGATCTTCATGATAGAGAGTCTCATATGTTGTCACTTTCATATACTAGTGGGAATTTTTCATTATAGAACTTGGCTTGTACATTCCAATGATGGGCTTCCTCAAAGTGCCCTAGGTCTTCATGAGCAAGCGAGTTGGATGCACACCCACTTAGTTTCTTTTGTTGAGCTTTCATAAATGTATAGTTCTAGTGCATCCGTTGCATGGCAATCCCTACTCACTCGCATTGATATCTATTAATGGGCATCTCCATAGCCCGTTGATATGCCTAGTTGATGTGACACTATCTTCTCTTTTTTTGTCTTCTCCACAACCACCATTCTATTCCACATATAGTGCTATGTCCATGGCTCACGCTCATGTATTGCCTGAAAGTTGAAAAAGTTTGAGATTATTAAAGTATAAAACAATTGCTTGGCTTGTCATCAGGGTTGTGCATGATTAAATACTTTGTGTGATGAAGATAGAGCAACAGCCAGACTATATGATTTTGTAGGGATAACTTTCTTTAGCCATATTATTTTGAGAAGACATGATTACTTTGATTAGTATGCTTGAAGTATTACTATTTCTTATGTCAATATGAACTTTTATTTTGTATCATTTGGATCTGAACATTCATGCCACAATAAAGAAAATTACATTGAGAATTATGCTAGGTAGCATTCCACATTAAAAATTTCTTTTTTATCATTTACCTACTCGAGGACGAGTGGGAATTAATCTTGGGGATGCTTGATACGTCTCCAACGTATCTATAATTTTTGATTGTTCCATGCTATTATATTACCCCTTTTGGATGTTTATGGGCTTTATTTTACACATTTATATCATTTTTGGGACTAACCTACTAATCGGAGGCCCAGCCCATATTGCTGTTTTTTTGCCTATTTCAGTATTTCGAAGAAATGGAATATCAAACGGAGTCCAAACGGAATGAAACCTTCGGGAGCATGATTTTTGGAACGAACGTGATCCAGAGAGCTTGGAGTGCAAGTCAAGAAGCTGCCGAGGAATCCACGAGATAGGAGGCCGCGCCCCCCTGTAGGGCGCGCCCCCCTGTCTCGTGGGCCCCTTGGGCGGCCACCGACGTACTTCTTCCTCCTATATATACCTACATACCCCGAAAACATCCAGGAGCACCATGAAACACAATTTCCACCGCCGTAACCTTCTGTATCTGCGAGATCTCATCTTGGAGCCTTCGCCGGCACTCTGCCGGAGGGGGAATCGACCATGGAGGGCTTATACATCAACATCCTTGCCCCTCCGATGAGTTGTGAGTAGTTTACCACAGACCTACGGGTCCATAGTTATTAGCTAGATGGCTTCTTCTCTCTTTTTGGATCTCAATACAATGTTCCCCCCCCTCTCTTGTGGAGATCTATTCGATGTAAACTCTTTTTGCGGTGTGTTTGTCGAGATCCGATGAATTGCGGGTTTATGATCAAGTTTATCTATGAATAATATTTGAATCTTCTCTGAATTCTTTTATGTATGATTGAGTTATCTTTGCAAGTCTCTTCGAATTATTAGTTTGGTTTGGCCTACTAGATTGGTCTTTCTTGCCATGGGAGAAGTGCTTAGCTTTGGGTTCAATCTTGCGGTGTTCTTACCCAGTGACAGAAAGGGTTGCAAGGCACGTATTGTATTGTTGCCATGGAGGATAACAAGATGGGGTTTATATCATATTGCATGAGTTTATCCCTCTACATCATGTCATCTTGCTTAATGCGTTACTCTGTTCTTATGAACTTAATACTCTAGATGCAGGCAGGAGTCAGTCAATGTGTGGAGTAATTGTAGTAGATGCAGGCAGGAGTCGGTCTACTTGTTATGGACGTGATGCCTATATACATGATCATGCCTAGATAATCTCATAACTATGCGCTTTTCTATCAATTGCTCAACAGTAATTTGTTCACCCACCGTAATACTTATGCTATCTTGAGAGAAGCCTCTAGTGAAACCTATGGCCCCCGGGTCTATCTCTTATCATATTTGCTTTCAATCTACTTTTATTTGCATCTTTACTTTTTGCATCTATATTATAAAATACCAAAAATATATTTATCTTATCATACTATCTTTATTAGATCTCACTTTTGCAAGTGGCCGTGAAGGGATTGACAACCCCTTTATTGCGTTGGTTGCGAGTTCTTAGTTTGTTTGTGTAGGTGCGTGGGACTTTTGAGGAGCCTCCTACTGGATTGATACCTTGGTTCTCAAAACTGAGGGAAATACTTATACTACACTTGCTGCATCACCCTCTCCTCTTCGAGGAAAACCAACGCAAGCTCAAGACATAGCATACAACGGGCCTCTACTCCTGGAATTACACCTTTAAAGGTGGTTTTGGTGGGTTTGATCCTTAAGGGATCAATGCCCATTTTTGCGCACTGTGTCCTGATAAAGCAGGTTCAGGCTACTGCCACCGTCCATAAGGACACGCGTGAGGTGGAATCCGTCGATAATTGGGTCAAGGACCAGTGCGGCTGAACCGCCATGACGGATGCTAGTAGGGTGGTCCCTACGATCAAAAGTGTTCGGACAGGCTGACCATGGGTTGAACTTTGGGGCGACTAGCTCCATCGCATAGACGTCCCTTAGTTCTTGCTTTCGTTCCCATTTGGGAATGTGGGTGGCATATATCATGTTTACCGTTTTCACCTGGGGAGGAAATTTCTTATGTACCCCCGTGTTCGGACGCCGGGGTTCCTCGTCATCGTCGCTGTGCAGCCCCTTGTCCTTGTTTTCGGCATCTATCTTGCCGGCCTGTTTGAACACCCAGCAATCTCTGTTAGTGTGGTTGGCTGGCTTATCAGGGGTGACGTGGATTTGGCACGAGCGATCAAGTATGCGGTCCAGACTGGACGATCCCGGATTGTTTCTTTTGAATGCCTTTTTCCGCTGACCGGATTTTGAGCCACTGAATCCGTCGTTGACTGTCGTGTCTTCGGCGTTGTCGCCATTGTTTCGACGCTTATGTCTGTTGCGCCGTGGTTTGCCGTTACTATCGCAGACATCTAAAGTGCCGGAGTTTCTTGGCATGGTGCTACTGCGAGCCAACCAGCTGTCCTCGCCCGCGCAAAAGCGGGTCATGAGTGTCATGAGGGCCGCCATGGACTTCGGTTTTTCTTGGCCGAGGTGTTGGGCGAGCCACTCGTCGCGGATATTATGCTTAAAGGCCGCCAAGGCTTCGACATCCGGATAGTCGACAATTTGGTTCTTTTTAGTTAGGAACCGAGTCCAGAATTTCATGGCTGACTCTCCTGGCTGTTGGGTAATGTGACTCAAGTCGTCAGCGTCCGGTGGTCGCACGTAAGTGCCTTGGAAGTTGTCGAGGAATGCGTCCTCCAGGTTTTCCCAACTGCCGATGGAATTTGCCGGCAGGCTATTCAGCCAGTGTCGGGCCGGTCCTTTGAGTTTAAGGGGAAGATACTTGATGGCATGTAGATCATCACCGCGGGCCATGTGAATGTGGGAAGGAAATCTTCGATCCATACCGCGGGGTCTGTTGTGCCATCGTATGATTCGATGTTTATGGGTTTAAACCCTTCTGGGAATTCGTGATCCATTACTTCGTCAGTGAAGCAGAGGGGGTGTGCGGAGCCTCTATGCCGGGCTATGTTGCTACGCTGTTCGAATAAGTCTGGTCGGCTATGTTCGGCCCGGCCGGACTCATTGATAATGTATCCGGCATGACGATCATCATCCCGTGTTGGGGCGCGCCCCCGCGATCCGTAGATCGTCTTGGCTGTCCTGCCTTGTTTTCCAGTATGTCTCGCAGGTCCTTCCTATTGCCCCGGGCCATAGTGTATTGGCGTGGGGGTGCGGGCTGGTATTCGGGCTAATACGCCATTTTATCCCGGCCATGAGGTGGCCGGTCAGCCTCGTCCTATGCTGGTAGCGTGGGCTTTAGGGCCTCCTCCTCGAGTTGAGGTAGCAACTTGTGCTTTGGGTAACCTTTGGTGTGGCGCTCGAGTCCATATTCCTTGCCTGCCAGGACCTCAGTCCATCTGTCTGTGAGCAGATCTTGATCAGCTTAGAGTTGTTGCTACTTCTTTTTCAGGCTTCTTGCAGTGGCCATAAGCCGGCGCTTGAAGCACTCCTGCTCTAGGGGATCCTCAGGCACGTTGAATTCATCGTCGCGAGGCTCACCTCGTCTTCGGAGGGGGCATGTAGTTATCCTCCTCCAAGTATCCGTCCGTCGCCTGTTCGTCTGGGCTAACCTGCCCATCTTCCTGTCCGGCCGGCTCGGAGGCAGGCTGATCGGGGTTGTATTCATCTTCGGCACCATCCGTATTGTTTTCATCTCCTGTGCCGGCATTGATGTGGCGGGGCTTAGAGCGGAGCCTACAGCCGGACGCAAGTACGGGGGTCCAGCGACACAGATTTACTCGTTCGGCTATCATCGACGAAAAATAACAGGAGGTGTGGGTGAGTAGAGGAATGGCCTGGCCAGCAATGGAGTAGGGTGGGGCGGTGCGGCCTGTGCGGCAACATAGCCGGCCACAGGAGGCGGGAGCAGGCAGTCCCACCGGCGCTGGTTTGGGCGACTGGAGCAAGAAGATCAGATATTGACGAAGCAGCACGGCCGTTGGATTAACATCCAACGGTCACTACTGCTAGAATAGTTTGTGGACTAAGTTGACAAAGCCTTTCATACACGTCAACCTAGTAGACCCACAAGTCAGCCTCCAAATCTGTCCCAAATAGCATACAACCCAAAATTTCTAGCCAGAATCAAATTAATTTTAAAACTAAATATACCTTAATTTAAATCCAATGAAATTTTACCCGCACAGAAACAATGAAATTTATAATATCAAAATCCGAAAGAAAAATAGTATTTTGGAACTAATTGCATGTATGCTGTATTTTTTTCATTTTATAGCCCATTTATTATTACTTATTGCCCATTTCTTATTACTTACAGCCCATTTTCTGGGCAAAATGCATCCCTCCTCGTCTTGAAAGATTTCCGGCCCTGCAGGGCGTAGAAAAGCAAGTAGGCCTGGTTATTTTACAAAAAACAAAATAGCTGGCTAGCCATTTTCAGAAAGGAAAAAAACGGGCTGGTCATGTGCTAAACATATGAAATAAAAGCCTGGGCTAGATGGGCCACAACTCCCCCACAACCCAGTTGATACCCTTCTCCGTCCCAAAAAAACAAAATTACTGCGCACGCTGCTGGGTCCCTACTGACATCCTCACCATGTACTGTCACCTCCTTATTCCTCTCGGTGTTGACGATGTTGACAACACAGGAGGGCAGCACCGCGGCAAGCGAACCAAGGAGAAGGACGATGGTGAGGCCTAGGACGGGAACGAACAGGAGTCGGGGAAGATGTGCAGAGTTTTAGAGTGCGATGTGGCCATGATGCGTGCATGGCAGCACAGCCAGCCGTGGAAGGCGGGAGCAGGCGGTCCCGCTGTCGGTGTCAAAATCGGTGGATCTCGGGTAGGGGTTCCCGAACTGTGTGTCTAAGGCTAATGGTAACATGAGACGGGGGACACAATGTTTACCCAGGTTCGGGCCCTCTCTACGGAGGTAATACCCTACTTCCTTCTTGATTGATCTTGATGAATATGAGTATTACAAGAGTTGACCTACCACGAGATCGTAATGGCTAAACCCTAGAAGGCTAGCCTATGAGGATATGATTGTTGTGACTAAACTCTAGAAGTCTCCCTTTAATACCCTAGCCGATATAGCGGAACGTAAGTTAGTAAGCATAGGAGCCGGGCAACCCAACTATTGACCAGATACATGATTCGGAGCCAATCCTTATAATGCTATAAGTTCGGGGTGCCAAACTGTACTATAAAAGTGTTTGGACTTTATTGCCATATTGTGGGGCGCGATGACGCCCCTGGCGAAGTAATGCGTACCAGAGTGTACGGATGCAATTGATAAAAATACAAAGACAAGGAAAAGATCAAGTAATAAGCTGACGCTGCAAATTATTTTCCATTGTAATTTGATTAATACGTCGAGGCATACTTGTACAAGTAATGCGATAAGTGAGTAAGGCTATTTAACATGCCATGACCAAGAGCGAGCTGCATGTGGGTATGTAAAATAGGTATTGCGATCGTTAGCAGAGATCACCTGGGTATTCCCTTGTACGTCAAAGCTCCTTGCCTCCTTGGTGTATCCGTCCCGTGATGGGTCCGATGATCAGGCTATCAGAAAAGCCTCAAGGAGAGAAAAACCTAAAAGAAAGAGGAAAAGTAAAGGTATGCGGACCCAGGGCGGTTGAGCCGCATTGTGGACCATGGTCTAGCTATGCCTCCGTCCGTGCCCATGGTATTTTAAGTGCGTAGTTATGCACGCGCGGCACAACTGTCACCGCTTGATCGGGACTAGGACGGAGGCCGGATTGCTAGTCAAGCTCTGGACGAGCTAGACCATCCTGCCGCAGAGTAGTTCGGACTCGGTTGACGGTGTCCGGGGGCTTTACTGCTGAATTGAGGTTCTGCCTAACAAGGTGATTATGTACTTCTCCTGCAAGGGCCACGGTGTGCTCCTCGGTATAGAGGGAGCGCTCCGTTTTTCCGTTGACCGTTATTACATCGCATGGTCCGGGCATCTTGAGCTTGAGGTAGGCGTAGTGTGCCACCGCATTGAATTTAGCGAATGCGGTTCGTCCGAGCAGTGCATGATAACCACTGCGGAAAGGGACGATATCGAAGATTAACTCTTCGCTTCTGGAATTATCTGGGGGATCCGAAGACCACTTCCAGTGTGATTGAGCCCGTACAATAGGCCTCTACACCTGGTATGACACCTTTAAAGGTGGTTTTTGTGGGCTTGATTCTTGAGGGATCGATGCCCAGTTTGCGCACTGTCTCCTGATAGAGCAGGTTCAGGTTGCTGCCACCATCCATGAGGACTCGCGTGAGATGGAATTCATTAATAATTGGGTCAAGGACCAGTGCGGCTGAACCGCCATGATGGATACTGGTCGGGTGATCCCTGCGATCGAAGGTGATCGGACAGGAGGACCATGGGTTGAACTTTGGGGCGACTTGCTCCATTGTGTAGACGTCCCTGAGTGCACGCTTGCGCTCCTTCTTGGGGATATGGGTGGCGTATATCATGTTCACCTTTTTAGCTTGGGGGGGGGGTGAATTTCTTCTATCCCCCTGTGTTCGGTGGTCGGGGTTCCTCATCATCGTCATCACTTTACGACCCTTTCTCCTTGTTTTCGGCATTTAACTTGCCGGCCTGTTTGAAAACCCAACATTCCCTGTTGGTATGATTGGCTAGTTTATCAAGAGTGCCATGGATTTGGCATGGTCGATCGAGTATGCGGTCCAGACTGGATGGGCCTGGATTGTTCCTTTTAAATGGCTTCTTTCACTGACCGGACTTGGAGCCACTGAATTCGGCGTTGACCGTTGTGTCTTCGGTACTATCATCGTTGTTTGGACGCTTATGTCTATTGCGTCGGGGCTTGCCGTTGCTGTTTCTGGCTTCAGAAGTGCCAGGTTTGCTTGTTGTTGTTGCTACGGGCTAGCCAGCTGTCTTCGCCCGCATAGAAGCGAGTCATGAGTGTCGTAAGGGCTGACATGGACTTCAGTTTTTCCTGGCCGAGGTGTCTGGCCAGCCATTCGTCGTGGATGTTGTGCTTAAAGGCCGCTAGGGCTTCGGCGTCTGGACAATCGATGATCTGGTTCTTTTTAGTTAGGAACCGAGTCCAGAATTTCCTAGCTGACTCTCCAGGCTGTTGGATTATATGACTTAGGTCATCGGCATCCGGAGGTCGGACATATGTGCCTTGTAATTTGTCGAGGAAGGCACCCTCCAGTTCCTCCCAGCTGCCAATGGAGTTTTCGGGCAGACTGTTTAACCAGTATCTAGCTGGTCCCTTGAGTTTGAGCGGGAGGTATTTGATGGCGTGAAGATCATCGCCGCGGGCCATATGAATATGGAGAAGAAAATCCTCAATCCACACCGCGGGGTCTGTTGTGCCATCATATGATTTGATGTTTACGGGTTTAAACCCTTATGGGAAATCATGTCCCATTACTTCATCAGGGAAGCAAAGGGGGTGTGCGGCGCCTCTATATCGGACCAAGTCGTGACGTAGCTCAGATGGAGCTCGTCTGTGGTTTTCATCCCGGACGTGGTTATGTTTGTCATGTTCAGCCAGATGGCCGCCGTCGTGCGTCGAGGCACGCCCCCGTGATCCATAGGTTGATCTTGTCTGTCCTGTCCTCTTTTCCAAATCGCGTCGCAGGTCATGTGTATATCCCCGAGCTGTTGTATTTCTGTTTGTTCGGCGAGGTAGTGCGGGCTGGTATTCAGCTTGAGGTGCTGCTTTGTCCCGGCCACGTGGTGGTCGGTCAGCCGTATTGTACCTTGGTAGGACGGGCTCCAGCACCTCATTGTCGAACTGTGGTAACAGTTTGCGCTTTGGGTAGCTTTTGGTTGGGCACTCGAGGCCATATTCCTCGGCTGCCAGGACATCAGTCCATCTTTCATTGAGCAGATCTTGATCAGCTTGAAGCTGCTGCTGCTTCTTTTTCAGGCTTCTTGCAGTGGCAATTAGCCGACGCTTAAAGCGTTCCTGTTCAGCAGGCTCTTCAGGCATAATGAAATCTTCGTCACCGAGGCTAACCTCGTCCTCGAAGAGCGAAAGGTAGTTGCTATCCTCTGAGTCTTTGTTCATGGCCTGTTCGCCAGGGTTGGCTCGCCCATCATCCCATTCCTCCTGTTCGGAGGTTGGCTCAACGAGGTCTTCATTGTTTTCGGCACCGTCTGGAGTGTTATCTTCTCCTGTGACGGTATTGTTGTTTTTACTACGGCGTGACTTAGAGCGGCACCGCTGACATCGGCGCTTCGGCTGTATCTCAGGAGGTTTATCCTCGACTGGATTTTCATCATTATCGTTATTTTCTTTGGGTGTATCCACCATGTATATATTGTACGAGGAGGTGGCTGTCCAACGCCCTGTCGGCAGTGGTTCTTGCTCCTCTCCGGCATCGTCGTCCATACTGTCGATGTCTTCAGAGTCGTAATCAAGCATGTTGGTTAAGTCATCGATAGTGGCTACAAAGTGGGTGGTGGGTGGGAAACGAATTTCTTCATCATCCACTTCCCATTCGAGCCGGACATAGTTCGGCCGGGAGTCCCTTGACAAGGAGAGGGATCTTAATGAGCTTAACACATCGCCGAAAGGCGAGTGCTGGAAAATGTCTGCGGAGCTGTACTCTAAGACCGGTGCCCAATCAGGTTCGATGGATGCAGATGCACGCGGTCCGGAGTCCATGGCCGGAGACGAGTCCGAGGTTCCGGTAACACAAGCGCAGCCTGATGTTGGGTCTGTGTGCGGCTCGAGCGCCGCTGAGTCTGCAGCCTCCGCGGCGGGGTTGATCTTCCCGTCTTCGGACAATGCAGTCCGCTCTGGCTCTAGGGCCAGGGCGGTCACAGGCGCTATCTCCTGTGTGAGGCAGATCACAGATCTAGGTCACGTTCATCGTGGTGGCAGAGGACAGCCATCATGGGCTCGAATCCGTCCATGATTAAGTCTCCGCGGATATCGGCCACAAAATTTAGGCTTCCAAATCTGATCTGATGGCCAGGGGCGTAGCTATTGATCTGCTCTAGATGGCCAAGCGAGTTGGTCCGAAGTGTGAAACCGCCAAATACGAAGATCTGTCCAGGGAGGAAGATCTCCCCCTGGACTGCATTGTTGTAGATGATTGATGGAGCCATCAAGCCTATCTTTGGCGACACAGCGGAACTCTCAACGAAAGCACCAATGTCAGTGTCAAAACCGGCGGATCTCGGGTACGGAGTCCCGAACTGTGTGTCTAAGGCTAATGGTAACAGGAGGCGGGGGACACAATGTTTACCCAAGTTCGGGCCCTCTCTACGGAGGTAATACCCTACTTCCTGCTTGATTGATCTTGATGAATATGAGTATTACAAGAGTTGATCTACCACGAGATCGTAATGGCTAAACCCTAGAAGTCTAGCCTATGAGGATATGATTGTTGTGACTAAACTCTAGAAGTCTAACCCCTCCAGTTTATATGGACACCAGGGGGGCTAGGCTTGTACAAAGTCGGTTATAGAAAGGAATCTACATATCCGAATCGCCAAGCTTGCCTTCCACGCAAAGGAGAGTCCCATCCGGACATGTGACGAAGTCTTCTATCTTGTATCTTCATAGTCCAACAGTCCGGCCAAAGTATATAGTCCGGCTGTCCCAGGACCCCTTAGTCCAGGACTCCCTCACCCGCCGGCGCTGGTTTGGCTTTGGCAGCTGGAGGAAGAAGAGACTGAAGAAACACGACAGACGTTGAATGTCAATCCAACGGTCAAGGTTGGCACAATCATTTGTTGACTAAACCGACACCAAGTAGCATACTTTTGTATATATAGGCAGAAAAGAAAAACTGGGCTCGTTCGCCTGATAACATTCCCGAAACTACGACCGTTCGATCTTGCATCGCAACTAAAAATGCGAGGAAAATGCGTTCGTTTGCCGTCCTCCTCCCAGGGAACGTTCACCACATAAGTTACTAGCACCCTTGGTTTTCAACCGAGAGGTCTTGGGTTCAAGTCCCAGGAACTCTCAATTTTGTCCTCCTTCCTTCCTCACAAAAAAAGAAAGAAAATCAAAGACTTGAGAAGCCGTACAGAACAAGCTAGTGTACCAGTAAAGAGACGTTGCTGAGTTTTAGAAAAAAGAGAGACGTGCTCCTGTAGCTGGTTCGAATTAAAACCTAGACTATGACTATATATGGTGCTATCCTACTCTGCAAGTAATGAAACTGACATATCCAACGTTCGCTTCTCCTATTCTGTACTTACTCTACCTAGCATCAGAAGCTCTGGCCGCATAAACCATGTCCGCTGGTTGCTCATCCACCTGCTCTTCAGCATGCAACAACTAGATATGCGCCAAGTAGCCACCTGTACCATCACCTGTGGGTATCATCATACCTCAGCCGGCACACACGCCGCAACCGGTTGCTCATCGCAACCCGCTGCCGTTGGTGTGGTGCCACTGCTGCAAATCACGTAGAGTCATTCGTCGCATCTCAACCACAATCCTCAACCCTGGCTGAGTCTTCTACAAATGCCCGAATCATGGGGTAATACTATGTTTAAGTGTTGTTCTGCTGCTTTCAGTTGCTGATTTTTTTAATAGTTTGGTTGGTGATCTTCCAATTTGATTCATGCAGAAAAGGGAAGATTCGTGTCATTTGTATTTCTGGGAAGTTGTTGATGTGGGGGAATGCAACTATGTTGATTATTTGGTTAGCCGAGGAATCCCAGTACCAGCAGGTTGGGGTGTTGGACAAGTAACTAAAGGAACCACAGAAGAGGAAGATGCAGAGCAGAAGGTTAAATATGTAGTTCCTATGATCATGGCGAAACAACAACTGATGAACAACCTTGACAGCAACGAGGAGATGAAAGAGCTTGTGAAGATAATGGGCAAAATCGATGTGCTCTGTAGGATGATTGTCTCTTTATTTGCACTGTATGTAGCACTCGTGATGTATTTAGTGGCTATGACATGAGCACTTTTCTGAAACTAGTAATGAATGAAACCTATGTAGCAGGCTGGGCGTAGTTTTGTGAACATATAATGATTTCTATTAACAGAAATCGGGAGGTATCCCCTTTTGCTCATAAATAAATAAATAGCAGAGACCCTTTTGGTAATAAATAAATAAATTAGGAGAGGCCCTGTCGGGTCAGCTTTGTTCCCATTCATCGAGCAAATTGCAGTCCAACAGCAAACCATGTCATCAAATTCAAGTTCCACAGCCAAATATGAGTACAACTAAACAACAATGTCATCATGTTTTAGTCGTCATACAAACACCAAACACAAATCAGCATACATAACAAGTGATGTTCTCACAGCAAAATACTAAACAACACGTTCATCAGGTTTCAGTTCTCATAGCAAACACAATTCACATAGTAGATTAAAAAACATCTTCTGATAGGCAAATACGACAAAAGCAATCTAATCATCATCCGCAGCAGCAACGTCAACACCTTTGCCATGTGCATCAGTCTGAATCGTAAGTCCCCACATTGTCATCTTCTTCTTCATCCTCGATGTCCTCGAACGTTGGCTTCTTCTTGATCAACTCTTGTATGTCCATAGCATGATGCAATCTTTTTGCCAGCGTGATTAACGTGATGGTTCTCAAAGATATTAGGAACATCTGTGGAATCTTGTACATCAGGAGCAGTGTAAGCATCATCTTGTTATGCAACTTCATTAAACGAATTCCTCTTCTCAAACCTTTGCAATACTCTCCAGTCATTGCTACGTGCAAATGTGTCTTCCAATAGAAATATCTGTGTTGCTTGATTTGCCAAAATAAAAGGCTCGTTGGTCTGGTACGCCGCCTTGACATTGATGGATTTGAAATAATCATCAACCCTGTTTTTTGCGATCCTAGAAAATAGGTTATACCAACGACAGCACAACAGAACCACACACCGATGATCCTCGAAACTGGAGATATACTGCAACTGAACAGTGTCTGTAATGTTAGCATACATTTCAGTTATCTCTTTGTCGTACGTATCCGTGCTCACGATGGCACTGTTTTGTGTCTTCCTTCCTTTGTCGCGTGAAAGGGTGTTGTGGCGCACTTCTCCAACAATGCAAGATTCATAATGTCTTACCCGAGTATCAGGACCCATTGCTAGTGAGTAAAGGGCATCGTCAACTGTCTGCCCATCCTCCTGCATCTTCTTAACATATGGTTACAAAATAGACAAGCTGATCATCTTATGTACTCAATATATTAAAAAAATGATAGTGCAATTAAAAATCATACATGGCTCTTGAACCATTTCGCAAATCCTGCCATAACCAGTTTTTCAATGTTTCTTGGATTTTGCGGTAGTAACTCCTTTTTGTAGATGTTGCACAACATAGTGACCGCGTCAAACATCTAAATATATAAGAATGTGCTGCAAGTTTAGTAGATTACGATGTATAAGCTGCAGTACTTAGCACTTACTTGATATAAGGTAGTATCTCAGGACATTTATTCAACACATACCAAACCATTTTGTCCAAATATTTAGGTTCGTCCTCTTGTCGACTCTTCCGTGTAACTCAAACAGAATAATCGAAAACATTGAGCCCGGAGTGTCTTCACCCATCTCTTTGCTAAGCTGATCAGCTGTTTCAACGTATTTTGAGGAGAATGTCAATGCTTCTGTAGCAATGTAGGCCTCTGCAATGGAACCCTAGGGTCTAGCTCTGTTCCTAACATAGCCCTTGAAAGTGCCTAGCCGCCTTTCAATAGGGTACATCCAGTCATATTGTACTGGACCTCTAAGTAGTGCCTCATCAGGTAGATGAACAGCCAAATGCACCATCACATCAAAGAAGGTTGGAGGATATATCTTCTCAAGGTCACATAGGACAATTGGTATCTTGTCTCTAAGACGCTCCGAAGCATCTATCCTTATATTTCTACTGCAGATTTCCCTGAAGAATTGTCCCAACTCTACAACTGCTCTGTATAAGTCAGGGCGGCCCAATCCTCTAAGGATAACAGGTAAAACCCTTTGAAGCAGGACGTGGCAGTCATGAGTTTTAAACCCTTGTACCTTGTTTCCATCATGGAAGCACCAAATTATAACAGCACGCAGAAAGAAATCAGCTGGTGGGCTGCTATATAGGTCTCGAGTGAGAACACCCCTCCATAGCTGTTGAATTTCCTCCACAAGAGGCTCCGTGAATAAATCAAAATCATTTCTAGGACTTTTTGGACCTGGGATGAGCAAGGCCATCATGTAGTTTGATTCTTTGGTGTAGACATTTGGAGGCATGTTGTAAGGGATAACAAGCACTGGCCACATGCTATATGTGGCACTCTAGTGGCCAAATTGGTTAAATCCATCTGAAGCTAAGCCAAGTCTAATGTTTCTCGGGTCAGCAGCAAACTTTTTGTGTTTCTGATTGAAGCTTTTCCACTCACTACCATGAGATGGATGGCTCATTACATTCGGATATCTGTACTCCTGGTCCCTAGAATGCCACAATACATCCTCTCTTGTTTCAGCATCATGAAACAACCTCTGCAATCTTGGTATAATTGGAAAATTTGTCAAAACATTATGAGGAATCCTCTTCACAGCATCGCCATCTTTCCATCTTAATGATTTGCATTTCGGGCATTCACTTAAGTTGGCATAATCCTTCTGGAACAACACTCAATTATTCTTACAAACATGGATCATATCATATCCAACTCCAACTGCACGAAGGAAATTCTTCATTTTACTGTAGGTGTGTGGCAGCTCAGATGCATCTAGGAAAGATTTGTGGAAAGCAGCCAACATCGCATCGAATGATTTATTGGTCATCCGCTCAGATGTCTTCACCTAAAGAAAGGTGACCATAGCTGAGAATACTGACAGCTTATTTCCTGGAGTGACAGCCACGTTGCATTGTTCCAACATGCGGGCCCATCATTTTCTTCTACAGGTGAAAGTTCATGAAATGCACGAGCATTTCGTAGCATTGTTTCAACGCTGGTCAAACTCACTAGCTTCGCTACCACCACCTCCTCCACCACTTCCACTTGAGCATCAGGCAGATCAAGATGGTGATCTGCTGCTTCCACGTAGTCAGTAACATTGCGTTCACAGCTTCACCATGCTAAACCCATCTAGTATATGTGACCGACATCCCATAAAAGTGTAGATGATTTTGCACAGTTGACCGGGGTCTTGTAACTGAATTCATACAACTTCTACACGGACAGAGCACATCTGATTTCGGACCACCGTACTCAGCTCTGATAAAGTTCTTGAAGTTTTCAATCCCCTCGACATATGCAGTGGAGAATCTTTGAGCAGAAGTTATCCAAGTCCTGTCCATCTGTTAGACATAAAAATTAGTTCTTCTACTAGATATTACAGGAAAAGCATGTATGCTTTTTTATGAAGTCCAAAAAAAACCTAGGTTGATGTCTAAAGCTATGGCAAGATATTTGGGCGAGCAGATCTAAGTAATGAAATATATGTAAAGCTAATTCAGCAAACAGATTTGAGTGCTAAATTATGGTAGGCTGTTTCAGCAATCAATGAGGCCGAGCACACAGCCATCAAACTATCAAAGGCCATCGTAGCAACAAAGATCGAGTATAAAACGGTGTAGAGCTATTTCACCTAACAGATTGGCTACTAGACCATGGAAATCTACATCACAATAAATATATGGTAGGATATTTTAGCAACTAATCGGCCTTGGCATGCCATCTCAGCTAAGCAGATTGAGTGTAGAACAGGGCAAGGAAGCTTCTTAAGCAGAGCATATTGACTGTAAACTACTTCAGCAAACAGTGAGATTAACAACGTCTATCAGCTAACATTCAGTGCTACACCGACATGCAAGGGGCCTAAGTCTAGAATTCGCGTACCATGGGAGAAGCTGACCGTCGTGTGTCTCCACACGAACGTCACCAGCGGTGGTGGCGCTGACCACCGTGCGCCTCCACAAGAATGTCGCCAGCGGTGGCGGCGCGGCTAGAGGATGACAGTCTATGAGAGCGCACTGCGGGAGCGAGAGGATCGCCATGCATCCCCTCGACGAACCACGGTGCCGACGTATCGGCGCGGTGGGGAGGGAGGCTTTGGCGGAGCGAATGGAGTGGAGGGGGATGGGGGAAGGGTGTTTGGGGAATATTATTGGCTAGTTGGCCGAAGGGCGGTTGAATTAGGGATTTGGTGGAATTTTGGGGGGGGGGGCTAGGATTTTCACGCGGTGGGCGGGGGGAGTTTGGCGCATGGTTAGTTTCTCCAAGTACAGTCCCACGTGTCAGTGAAGAGGCAAGCCGAAGCACGTTCCGTTTGCGTGAGCCGTGTGCAGGACCGAACGTGTGTGGGGTGCAATGCGACCGCGACACGGGTGTTGTGAGTGTACCGCCTTTTTACCTTTTAAACTAGGTGCTTCACCCCCTAAAAAAACTTGATGCTTCGCGCGATCCATCGATACTACTAGTAGTAATCCGGTAATCCTAACTAAAACGGCACGGCCGGGTCTTTTCCCATACGATATGCTGGGAGGTTGGCTTAGTTGGGTTTTTAGGACGAGTAAGTCTACACCTACGTAATCCCTGTTACGTAATTAACGTAATGTGAAACGTGTGAGTTGTTCATTGTAGATTGGGGGGAGGGAGGAGCCCACCACCATGAAAATCAGGGAGGAGAGAGAGAGGCAATTTACATTAACCCTTTTGTAGGTTCCCGTAGATGTAGAAAGATGTGAAATGCGTGTATGTGTAGTGGACGTACTATTGGAGTGCCTAATATAAATTGTGTGTGTAGACCCTATGTGTTTATTTACTTCACATGTTAGCTTTGTCTCGGTTCAATAAAAAGCAGAGTTGGTGATGATGGTGAGCCTGTCATCCTGCAATATAGGCCGTCCGATCTATATCTAACGGATAGGAAGGAAACTATGACAATTTACCGCACTCCTCTCCACATTTGCAGATAAGGCCTTCCCTTGTTCATCTTTTTCTCCCACAAGATCTTGATGTTTCGTGCAATGCACGGGCATCTTGCTAGTACTCCTACAATATACTATATTATTGTGAAAGTTCCATCGGCCGAGACTAATGCAAACACGGTAGATTTTCATTACATTTCGAACTTTTATAGGACAGAAAAATAAAAGAAACCTGACCCTAAACCTATTCTCACTACAAAAAAGACACATCCGTGACATTTTGGGCCGAACGAAAAAAAATTCTGTCATACATATGACACTTCTATGACGATAATTGTGACAAAACCCGGTATCATCATAGATGTCGTGGGCTCCTACTTCTATGACAAAAAATCATGACAGAAAATGGGCTTTTCGTCCTGGGCGGGCCGGAGACGCAGCTGCATGACATTCTTTGGGCCGTCCATGACGGAAAAAACCATGGTAGAAGCGAGGGGAGGAAAATTTTGGGGAGTTGCCGGTTACGGTGGGAGGTCGGGGGCCGAGCGATGCGCGTTTCTCTCATGCACGTGAGAGGCGTTGGCTCTAACTGAACCCGAGCGAGGCATTGGGCTCTAACTGAACCCGAGCGATTGCACTGCAGGCTACGCGTTACTGAACCCGAGCGATCGATCGATGGTTGTTATGTGAACCCAATGGAGCGATTCCTTTGCTACTGCTGCTAACTGAAGCCGATCGATGCTGCCTCTGGGATGAACAGTGAGCTTTGCGGGGGGGAGGGGGGTTGTATGAACAGTGAGCGGTGGCGTTGCCTCTGGATGAACAGGAACCCATGGTGTGGAGGGCTGGATGAATAGTAGACGGTAGAGGGGTGGCCGTGGAGGGGTGGTTGAACAGGACCCCGTGGTGTGGAGGGCTGGATGAACAGTAGACGGTGGAGGGGTGGTTGAACAGTAGCCGGTGGAGTAGCGCGTGGTGGAGGCTGGATGAACAGGAGCCCGTGGAGGCTGGAGGAGGTCGACGGTAGCCCGTGGAGGCTGGAGGAGGTCGATGGTGTAGATGAACAGTATCCCGTGGAGTCTCGTTTTGCGGTACGCCACACCCCTCCCGATGAACAGGACCCCCATTTCGACCGTAGCGCTCCAACACAAGTCCGTTTCATCTATTTTGCGGTACGCCACACCCCTCCCGATCAACAGGACCCCCGATTCGACTGTAGGAGGTCTGTTTCCTCCGTTTTTGCGGTACGCCACACCCCTCCCGATCAATAGGACCCCCGTTTCGACCATAGGAGGTCTGTTTCGTCCATTTTGCGGTACGCCACACCCCTCCCGATCAACAGGACCCCTGTTTCGACCGTAGGAGGTCCGTTTCCTCCGTTTTGCGGTACGCCACACCCCTCCCGATCAACAGGACCCCCGTTTCGACCGTAGGAGGTCCGTTTCCTCCGTTGTGCGCTACGCCAGGCCTCGTTTCCATTGCCTGTTCCGTCCAAGCCATCCCAATGAACACGACCACGCATTCCGTTCCGACCAAGCCGGTTGGCTCCCCATGAACACGACGACGATGCTGTTTCTCCGTTCCGACCCAGCCATGTACGTATGCACGAGTAGGCGTTCGAGACCCCGCCCGTATGTACACATACGTGGCCGTATTTTCTTTCTTGCACCCTGGCCGCTGTACGTACGTGTACATGCTACGTGAGCGCCTCTACTGCAACACGTGCACGCCTCTACAACGACCAGTATGTACGTACACGTTCGCGACCAGAATGACAATGCTACGTACGCTTCGACCAGGTGGGTCCCGACTGTCAGGCACTTCCTTGCGTGCGAAAATGTAGCTGGTGGGTCCCAGCAGTCAGAGGGGCGAATTGTTTTTTTTTGCCCGGACACACTTCCTTGCGTGCGAAGGTGTAGCTGGTGGGTCCCAGCAATCAGGGGGAAACTTTTTTTTCGCAAATACGGTGGCCCGTCCGGTGGGTCCCCGCTGTCAGGTGGAGGAATAATTATTTTCCGCGTAATAAGGAGGCACTTCCTTGCTGCGGCCGTGGACCCAGCTGTCAGCCTCTCCACATACAGTCCACGTCTGATGGAAGTCGTTCCTTTACCACGTTGACCATGCCGTGCTGAGAGCACCAGGGCGGTTGACGACGGCGAGGCCTAGGAAGGGGACGACGGGGAGCCGGGGAAGACGCGGCAGTGGAATCCCGCGCCGAGAGGAGTACGAGGGTTCACTGGTTCGGCTGCGGTGTGAGGCTGCCATCGCCGCAGGGCCTGGCCAGCGGTGGGAATAGTAGGGGCGGTGAGGCCTGCGTGCAGCACATCCGGCCACGGGAGGCAGGAGCATGCGGCACGACCGGCGCTGCTTTGGGCGGCTGGAGCAAGAAGACCAGAGGTTGAAGAAGCACTATGGCCGTTGGATGGACATCGTACGATCACTGGAGCTAGAATTGTTTATATTGACTAAGTTAACAAAGCCCTCCGTCCCCGTCAACATAGTAGGCCCACAAGTCAGCCTCCCACCAAGGTGGGTCCCAGCTAGCAGGGGGTATTCATTTTTTTGTGCGTAATAAGGAGGCACTTCCGGTGGGTCCGAGCTGACAGCAGGGGGAACGTTTTTTTCAAGAAATATGGTGGCCCATCGGGTGGGTCCCAGCAGTCAGGGGCAAATGTTTTTTTCACGAAATACTGGTGGCTCGTCCGGTGGGTCCCTGCTATTAGGTGGAGGAATAATTATTTTCCTGGTAATCAGGAGGCACTTCCTTGCGGCTGCCGTGGACCCAGCTGTCAGCCTCTCCACATACAGTATTCTTCCGATGGAATTCGGTCGTTGACCACATTGACCACGCCACGCCGAGAGCACCACGGTGGTGGACGACGGCGAGGCCTAGGAAGGGGACGACGCGGAGCCGGGCAAGGCGCGGAAGTGGATGCCCAAACGAAGAGGAGTACGAGGGTTCACTGGTTCGGCTGCGCTGCCATTGCCGCAGAATAACGGGGGGTGTGGGTGAGTGTAGTGGAGGGATGGCCTGGCCAGCGGTGGGAGTAGTATGGGGGTGATGTCTACTACACAACCTTCTTCTTGTAGACGTTGTTAGACCTGCAAGTGCACAGGTTTGTAGGACAATAGCAAATTTACCTCAAGTGGATGACCTAAGTTTTATCAATCCGTGGGAGGCGTAGGATGAAGATGGTCTCTCTCAAACAACCCTTCAACCAAATAACAAAGAGTCTCTTGTGTCCCCAACACACCCAATACAATGGTAAATTGTATAGGTGCACTAGTTCGGCGAAGAGATGGTGATACAAGTGCAATATGGATGGTAGATAAAGGTTTTTGTAATCTGAAATAATAAAAACAGCAAGGTAACTAATGATAAAAGTGAGCGTAAACGGTATTGCAATGATAGGAAACAAGGCCTAGGGTTCATACTTTCACTAGTGCAAGTTCTCTCAACAATAATAACATAGATAGATCATATAACAAGCCCTCAACATGCAACAAAGAGTCACTCCGAAGCCACTAATAGCGGAGAACAAATGTAGAGATTATGGTAGGGTACGAAACCACCTCAAAGTTATTCTTTCGGATCAATTTATAAAAGAATTCATACTAGAATAACACCTTAAGACACAAATCAACCAAAACCCTAATGTCACCTAGATACTCCATTGTCACCTCAAGTATCCGTGGACATGATTATACGATATGCATCACACAATCTCAGATTCATCCAACCAACACAAAGTACTTAAAAGAGTGCCCCAAAGTTTGTACCAGAGAGTCAAGAAAATGTGTGCCAACCCCTATACATAGGTTCATGGGCGGAACCCGCAAGTTGGTCACCAAAACATACATCAAGTGGCACATGATATCCCATTGTCACCACAGATAAGCCCGGCAAGACATACAACAAGTGTTCTCATAAAAGACTCAATCGGATAAGATAACTTCAAAGGGGAAACTCAATTCATCACAAGAGAGTAGAGGGGGAGAAACATCATAAGACCCAACTACAATAGCAATGCTCGGGATATATCAAGATCGTGCCATAGAGGGAACACGAGAGAGAGAGAGAGAGAGATCAAATACATAGCTACTAGTACATACCCTCAGCCCCGAGGGTGAACTACTCCCTCCCCGTCATGGATAGCGCCGGGATGATGAAGATGGCCACCGGTGATGGGTTCCCCCTCCGGCAGGGCACCAGAACGGGCTCCCAAGAGGTTTTTGGTGGCTACAGAGGCTTGCAGCGGCGGAATTCCCGGTCTATCTTCCGTTCTGGAAGTTTTATGATACGTAGGTATATATGGGTGAAAGAAGTACGTCAGTGGACCTAAGGGGGGGGGCACGAGGCAGGGGGCGCGCCCTAGGGGGGTGGGCGTGCCCCACCCTCATGAGCACCTCCCTTCTTTCCTGACGTGCACTCCAAGTCCATCGGGTGGCTTTCCTTCCAAAAATAACTTCTCCAGTTGATTTCGTTCTGTTTTGACTTCGTTTGATATTCCTTTTCTTCGAAACACTAAAATAGGCATAAAACAGCAAATCTGGGCTGGGCCTCCGGTTAAAGGTTAGTCCCAAAAATAAAATAAAAGTGGATAATAATGCCCAATATTGCCTAAAACAGTAGATAAAGTAGCATGGAGCAATCAAAAATTATAGATACGTTGGAGACGTATCAAGCATCCCCAAGCTTAATTCCTGCTCGTCCTCGAGTAGGTAAATGATTAAAAGAGAATTTTTGATGCGGAGTGATACTTTGGCATAATTTCAATGTAAATCTTCTTAATTGTGGTATGAATATTCAGATCCAAATGATTCAAAATAAAAGTTCACATTGATAAAAGAAATAGTAACACTTCAAGCATACTAATCAAAGTAATCATGTCTTCTCAAAATAACATGGCAAAATAAAGTTCATCCGTACAAAATCATATAGTTAGGCTATGCTCCATTTTCGTCACACAAAGATGTTCCCAACTTCTATACCCCCGATGATAAGCCAAGCAATTGTTTCATACTTAAATAATGTCAAAGTTTTTCAACTTTCACGCAATACATGAGCGTGTGCCATGGATATAGCACTATGGGTGGAATAGAATATGATGATGGGGATTGTGTGGAGAAGACAAAAAAGGAGAAAGTCTCACATTGACGAGGATAATCAACGGGCTATGGAGATGCCCATCAATTGATGTCAACATGAGGAGTAGGGATTGCCGTGCAACGGATGCACTAGAGCTATAAATGAATGCTCAACAAAATAAAACTAGTGGGTGTGCATCCAACTTGCTTGCTCACGAAGACCTAGGGCATTTGAGGAAGCCCATCGTAGGAATATACAAGCCAAGTTCTATAATGAAAAATTCCCACTAGTATGAAAAAGACAACTTATGAGACTCACTATATGAAAAACATGGTGCCACTTTGAAGCACAATATATGAGACTCACTACATGAAGAACAAGGTGCTACCTTGAAGCACAAGTGTGGAAAAAGAGATAGTAACATTGCCCTTTTTATTTATTTTCTTTTCTTTTTTTTCTTTTTTTTTTCTATTTTTCTCTTTTTTGGGGCTTTTTTTGGCCTTTCTTATTTTTTTCTTTTTTTTCTTTGGACAATGCTCTAATAATGATGATCATCACACTTCTATTACAACATATGAATTACAACTCGAAACTATAACAAGATATGACTCTATATGAATGCAATGAACAGAAGGTGGCTTTGCCACAAATACGATGTGGGATGGTGCAATGAATCAAGAGTGACACGTATGAAAAATAATGCATGGTGGCTTTGCCACAAATACGATGTCAACTACATGATCATGCAATGGCAATATGACAAAAGTAACCTATGTCATGATGATGATGAACGGAAGGTGGAAAGTTGCATGGCAATATATCTATGGAAATGCCATAATAGGTAGGTATGGTGGCTGTTTTGAGGAAGATATAAGGAGGTTTATGTGTGATAGAGCGTATCGTATCACGGGGTTTGGATGCACCGGCGAAGTTTGCACCAACTCTCAAGGTGAGAAAGAGCAATGCATGGTACCGAAGAGGCTAGCAAAGGAGGAAAGGTAAAAGTCCATGGACTCAACATTAGTCAAAAGAACTCATATACTTATTGCAAAAATTTAGAAGTCATCAAAAATCAAGTACTACGCGCATGCTCTTAGGGGGATAGATTGGTAGGAAAAGACCATCGCTCGTCCCCGACCGCCACTCATAAGGGTGCACAAGCCAGGTACACTTCATGTTTCAAATTTGTACACAACTTTAACCATACGTGCATGCTACGGGACTTGCTAACTTCAACACAAGCATTCTTTAAATTCATAATCACCCAACTAGCATGACTTTAATATCACTACCTCCATATCTCAAAACAATTATCAAGCATCAAACTTTTCTTAGTATTCAACACACTCATAAGAATTCTTACAAATCTTTTATGCTTAGCATATTAGGATTATTTAAGCAAATTACCATGCTATTTAAGACTCTCAAAATAATCTAAGTGAAGCATGAGAGACTAGCAATTTCTACAAAATATAACCACCGTCGTGCTCTAAAAGATATAAGTGATGCACTAGAGCAAATGACAAACTACTCCGAAAGATATAAGTGAAGATCAATAAGTAGCTAAATAATTATATAACTATGTGAAGACTCTCTAACATTAAAGAATTTCAGATCTTGGTATTGTATTCAAACAGCAAGCAAAGCAAAACAAAATGACAATGCAAGGATAGCACAACTCATGTGAAGAAGCAAAAACTTAGGCTCAACCTATACTAACCGATAGTTGTTGAAGAAGAAAGGTGGGATGCCTACCGGGGCATCCCCAAGCTTAGATGCTTAAGACTTCTTGAAATATTATCTTGGGGTGCCTTGGTCATCCCCAATCTTGAACTTTTGTGTTTCCTTAATTCCTCTCATATCATGGTTTCTCTTTTTATCAAAAGCTTCATCCACAACAAACTCAACAAGAACTTGTGAGATAGGTTAGTATAAACCAATGCAAAACCTTATCGTTTCCTACTGTAACAAATCACTAAAATTATTACTCAACATTGAATACTAAATTCCTCTGCATATTTAATACTCCTATCTTCAAATAGAATCATTAAACAAGCAAACATATGCAAACAATGCAACCATAACAGCAATCTGCCAAAACAGTACAGTCTGTAAAGAATGCAAGAGTCATCATACTTCCCTAACTCCAAAAATTATGAACTAAAATTCCCACTGTGATAAATTTATCATAGCTCAATATGCAAAAATATTCAACATTATACCACTCTCTGACTCTTCTAGGGAATTTTTGCAACAGCGGTAAACTTTCTGTTGCAATATGTATACTAGCAAAATAAGCATGGCAAAGGCTATCCTTGACTTCTTTATTGAAACTAAAGATGCAAAATATTAATATAATTAACATCGAGCAAATAATAACAAAATAAAATGACGCTCCAAGCAAAACACATATCATGTGGTGAATAAAAATATAGCTCCGAGTAAAGTTACCGATGAACAAAGACGAAAGAGGGGATGCCTTCCGGGGCATCCCCAAGCTTGGGCTTTTGGTTGTCCTTGAATATTACCTTGGGGTGCCTTGGGCATCCCCAAGCTTATGCTCTTGCCACTCCTTATTCCATAGTCCATTGAATCTTTACCCAAAACTTGAAAACTTCACAACACAAAACTCAACAGAAAACTCGTAAGCTCCGTTAGTATAAGAAACTAAAACAACCACTTAGGTACTGTAATAAACTCATTCTAAATTCATATTGGTGTAATATCTACTGTACTCCAACTTATCTATGGCTCATACCCTCCGATACTACTCATAGATTCATCAAAATAAGCAAACAACATAAAGAAAACAGAATCTGTCAAAAACAGCACATTCTGTAGTAATCTGTATCAAACGTATACTTCTGGAACTCCAAAAATCCTACCAAATTAGGAAGTCCTAAGAAATTTGCGTACAAATCCAGAGCAAAAAGAAACATATCAGAAGCACGTTTCTGTGAATTAACAAAACTAATTTACTGGGTGCAAAAGTTTCTGATTTTCAGCAGGATCAACACAACTATCACAGTAAGCTATCCTAAAGGTCTTACTTGGCACTTTATTGAAACAAAAGCTATAAAACATGATTACTACAGTAGCATAATCATGTGGACACACAAAAAAGTAAGGATAAATATTGGGTTGTCTCCCAACAAGCGCTTTTCTTTAATGCCTTTCTAGCTAGGCATGATAATGACAATGATGCTCACATAAAAGATAAGAATTGAAACGTAACCGGAGCATCATGAAGCATATGACTAGCACATTTAAGTCTAACCCTCTTCCTATGCATAGGGATTTTGTGATCAAACAACTTATGGGAACAATAATCAACAAGCATAGGAAGGCAAAACAAGCCTAGCTTCAAGATTTTCAGCACATAGAGAGGAAACTTGACATTATTGCAATTCCTACAAGCATATGTTCCTCCCTCATAATAATTTTCAGTAGCATCATGAATGAATTCAACAATATAACCAGCACCTAAAGCATTCTTTTCATGATCTACAAGCATAGAAAATTTACGGCTCTCTACATAAGAAAAATTCTTCTCATGAATAGTAGTGGGAGCAAACTCAACAAAATAACTATCATGTGATTGAAAATTAAGATCAAGATGACAAGTTTCATGGTTATCATTATTCTTTAAAGCATACGTGTCATCACAATAATCATCATAGATAGGAGGCATGCTTTCATCATAGTAAATTTGCTCATCAAAGCTTGGGGGACAAAAAATATCATCTTCATCAAACATAGCTTCCCCAAGCTTGTGGCTTTGCATATCGTTAGCATCATGGATATTCAAGGAATTCATAATAACAACATTGAAATCATGCTCATCATTCACATATTTCATGCCAAGCATTCTATGTAATTCTTCTTCTAGCACTTGAGCACAATTTTCCTTTCCATCATTCTGACGAAAGATATTAAAAAGATGAAGCGTATGAGACAAGCTTAACTCCATTTTTTGTAGTTTTCTTTTATAAACTAAACTAGTGATAAAACAAGAAACAAAAAGATTCGATTGCAAGATCTAAATATATGCCTTCAAGCACTCACTTCCTCGAGAACGGCGCCAGAAAAGAGCTTGATGTCTACTACACAACCTTCTTCTTGTAGACGTTGTTGGGCCTGCAAGTGCACAGGTTTGTAGGACAGTAGCAAATTTCCCTCAAGTGGATGACCTAAGGTTTATCAATCCGTGGGAGGCGTGGGATGAAGATGGTCTCTGTCAAACAACCCTTCAACCAAATAACAAAGAGTCTCTTGTGTCCCCAACACACCCAATACAATGGTAAATTGTATAGGTGCACTAGTTCGGCGAAGAGATGGTGATACAAGTGCAATATGGATGGTAGATAAAGGTTTTTGTAATCTGAAATAATAAAAACAGAAAGGTAACTAATGATAAAAGTGAGCATAAACGTTATTGCAACGATAGGAAACAAGGCCTAGGGTTCATACTTTCACTAGTGCAAGTTCTCTCAACAATAATAACATAGATAGATCATATAACAAGCCCTCAACATGCAACAAAGAGTCACTCCGAAGCCACTAATAGCGGAGAACAAACATAGAGATTATGGTAGGGTACGAAACCACCTCAAAGTTATTCTTTCGGATCAACCTATAAAAGAGTTCGTACTAGAATAACACCTTAAGACACAAATCAACCAAAACCCTAATGTCACCTAGATACTCCATTGTCACCTCAAGTATCCGTGGGCATGATTATATGATATGCATCACACAATCTCAGATTCATCCAACCAACACAAAATACTTCAAAGAGTGCCCCAAAGTTTCTACCGGAGAGTCAAGAAAATGTGTGCCAACCCCTATGCATAGGTTCATGGGCGGAACCCGCAAGTTGGTCACCAAAACATACATCAAGTGGCACATGATATCCCATTGTCACCACAGATAAGCACGACAAGACATACATCAAGTGTTCTCATAAAAGACTCAACCCGATAAGATAACTTCAAAGGGGAAACTCAATTCATCACAAGAGAGTAGAGGGGGAGAAACATCATAAGATCTAACTACAATAGCAAAGCTCGGGATATATCAAGATCGTGCCATAGAGGGAACACGAGAGAGAACACGAGAGAGAGAGATCAATCACATAGCTACTGGTACATACCCTCAGCCCCGAGGGTGAACTACTCCCTCCCCGTCATGGATAGCGCCGGGATGATGAAGATGGCCACCGATGATGGGTTCCCCCTTCGGCAGGCACCGGAACGGGCTCCCGCGAGGTTTTTGGTGGCTACAGAGGCTTGCGGTGGCGGAACTCCCGGTCTATCTTCTGTTCTGGAAATTTTATGATACGTAGGTATATATGGGTGAAAGAAGTACGTCGGTGGACCTAAGGGGGGGGGGCACGAGGCAGGGGGCGCGCCCTAGGGGGGTGGGCGCGCCCCCACCCTCGTGAGAACCTCCCTTCTTTCCTGACGTGCACTCCAAGTCCATCGGGTGGCTTTCCTTCCAAAAATAACTTCTCCAGTTGATTTCGTTCTGTTTTGACTCCGTTTGATATTCCTTTTCTTCGAAACACTGAAATAGGCATAAAACAGCACATCTGGGCTGGGCCTCCGGTTAATAGGTTAGTCCCAAAAATAATATAAAAGTGGATAATAAAGCCCAATATTGCCTAAAACAGTAGATAAAGTAGCATGGAGCAATCAAAAATTATAGATACGTTGGAGACGTATCAGGGGGCGGTGAGGCCTCCGCGGCAGCACAGCCGGCCACGGGAGGCAGGAGCAGGCGGCACGACCGGCGCTGCTTTGGGCGGCTGGAGCAAGAAGACCAGAGGTTGAAGAAGCACTACGGCCATTGGATGGACATTGTACGGTTAGTCGAGCTAGAATCGTGCATATTGACCAAGTTGACAAAGCCCTTCGTCCCCGTCAACTTAGTAGGCCCACTATACTGGGTCCCAGCTAGCAGGGGGAGTATTCTTTTTTTGGGCGTAATAAGGAGGCACTTCCTTGCGTGCGAAGATATAGCTGGTGGGTCTGAGCAGTCAGCGGCGGTAACGTTTTTTCGCGAAATATAGAGGCCCTTTCGGTGGGTCCCAGATGTCAGGTGGAGGAATCATTATTTTGCACGTAATAAGGAGGCATTTCCTTGCGTGCGGCTGTGGACCCAGTTGTCAGCCTCTCCACGTACAGTCCACTTCCGATGGATGTCGTTCATTGACCACGTTGACCAAGCCGCGCCGAGAGCACCAGGGCAGTGGACGAGGGTGAGGCCTAGGAAGGGAACGACACGGAGCCAGGGAATACTCGGCAGTTGTTTCCCACGCGGAGGAGTACGAGAGTTTACTGGTTCGTCTGCCGTCGCCGGAGAATAACAGCATGTGTGGGACTGAGGGTGAGTAGAGGGATAGCTAGGCCAGCGATGGGAGTACGGTGGGGTGGTGAGGCCTACGCGGCAGCACAGTCGGCCGCGGGAGGAGCGAGCAGGCAGTCCCACCGGCGCTTGTTTGAGCGGATGGAGCAGGAAGAGCAGAGGTTGAAGAAGCATGAGGTCCGTTAAATGGACATCCAACAGTATACATGCCATCTGTGGAAAGCCTCAAATCTATGGAAAACATCATACAACCCATCTGCCATTATTTCAAATAGTTTACATCCCATTTTCTAATTCTTACGAGTTTTTTTGGATCCCATATTCTTTTTGTTAGCATTACAGCCCATATTGTGGCCGCGGTTAAAAAATTATACGAAATTTTGCATATGTCGGTGCGGTCTGAACTGTTTTTAATCCCGAAATTTCGAGTCACATTTAGACTGATTTTAAAAATAAATGTATATCAATATAAAATCCAATAAATTGTCCACGCATAAAAATCAATGCAATTTAAAATCTCAAAATGAAAAAAAGATATTTGAAACTAATTGTCGGTTTGATGTGTTTTAAAAATGTACAGCCCATTTCTCATTACTGATAGGCCATTTTCTCGGCCAGCCGAATGAAGCTCTCCTCGTCTAGCCCAACAGGCGTGATAAAATGACTTACTTGACAAATCACAAAAAAACTGGGCTAGCCGTTTTCAAAAAGAAAAAAAACTACTGGGCTGGTCTGTGGTAAACATAAAAGAAAAAGTTGTCTAGACATGCTAGAGTGTCCCGCACAGCCCAGTTGACACCCTGCTTCCGTCTCAAAAACAAATTAGATAAATGCCACTCCAATTATGGCGATTCATAAAAATGCCACTGCAATTTCCAAACTTTGAAAAATGCCACTGCAATTTTTGCAAACTTTGAAAAACGCCACTGCAGTTTGCAAACTTTGAAAAACGCCACTCTAGACTTCAAAAATGCCACTAGAAATGGCATTTTTCAAAGTTTGGAAATTGCAGTGGCATTTATCAAATTAACCCAAAACAAAAATAACTGGGCGAGTTGCTGGGTCCCTGGTGTCAGCCACTCGTTGTGCAATTCTCTCGTTTATTGACTACGTTGACAATGGCACGGGACCCAGATGTCAGAAATCCACTAGGAGGAGCCATTTTTTATTGGCTTGAAATAAGGAGGCACTTGCTTGCGTACTGCCGTGACCTTGGCGGGTCCCTGCTGTCATCCTCTCCACGTACAATCATCTCTTGATTGTGTACGTGTCAACTTGCTAGGCCCACAAGTCAGCCTCTAAACCCATGGAGGACAAATACAACCCATTTAAAAAAATAACAGCCCATTCCATACGTTCAAACAGAAAGTTCAACATTCAGAGCAAAGTAAAAGGTCTGATCCACATATAGAGTACTGAACTTCCACGTTGACAACCATCATAGCCAAGTTAACTATCTACTCCCACTAGACAAGTACTAACTTACTCTTAGCTAACTAGATGATGCCGGCGGTACACGCTAAACGCCGGCACCGGCATCCTGCGCCTCGTCTCGGACTTGCCAGCGGTGCGATAGGGAGCATTGCTCGCGCGCGTTGGCCCTTTCCATGCCCGCGTTGGCCCTTTCCATGCCGGCGTGGTCCACCTAAGCTTCGGCTTCCAAGCAGGAAACCCACTTGACGAGCTGGTAGTAAAAATCGGCATCGTGAACGCGTGCGTGCCCAACAGCCTCCAGGGCTATTTTCCGGGTGCCGGCCTCCACGTAGTTGGCCGAGTTGTGGGCGCTTTGCTCGCGACCCAGAGCGTTGGTGCGCTGCTGCTCCATGTCCTGCTGGCGGCGCAAATCAGCGATACGCTGCTCCTCCGCCAGGCGGTCGCGCTCCAACAACTCCTGCTCCTCCGCCATGCGGTCGCGCTCCAACAACTCCTCGATCTGTGCATTGCCATCTAAATACAGATAGAATGCCTCCTCCCTTCGTCTGCCTTCCGGTGAAAAACCGAACACTAGTTTCGGCGGTGACCGCCTCCGACGTCGCCTACCGGGGACGGGCGGGGGCATGGCGGATGTGGCGAGCGACGTCAGGCCAGTGGGGGCTTATGAGGATATGGCGAGTTGGGTCACGGTGGCACTGGAGAAGGCCAGGAAACAGTACTTATAGGGGAAGGTAGCGCGACGGTCATCGGAATTCAATGCATAATGGCTTAGTGCGCCCGCTTGCCGTGGAAAACTAGGGAAACTGAAATTATGACGGTGTCGTCCCATCCCGTCTGGGTCACACACCGGCATGGCGGTCAAACGAGTGCACTCGAATCATCTCCCTCCTTGTCAATAATGATTTCACGGATTTAAAAAGCCAGCAACAATTAAAGTGTGTCTTTTTTCGCATCAGTTAGTTTCCTTAATTATGGCCGGCTGCATGCAGGCACTCAGAATCGCTCGCAGGCAGTACGCGAAGCAGCATGCAACGAGTCACAGCCGAGGGCACGCATGTAGCCACTTAAATCGCTAGAATTAATTAGGCTTAAACTTCTGCATGCCGTTCATTATTGCCATGCCTTGGTCTTGCTGCTTTGCTCACGGGACTAATAAACCCGGACGGAGGGAGTACCTTGGTTGGTGAGAGGTTTGAATTAAGCCCTGCAAACCGGAAAGGAGGTACTAGTACGTGCGTGATCCGCTATTTATTCGTGTAGGATCGAGTAGGTCGTTTCTTGAATTGAGCCCTGTAAACCGGAAAGGAGGTAGTACGTGCGTGATTCTCTATTTATCCATGTAGGATTGATAGTGTAGCTTGTTAGTTTCTTCAGAGGTAGGCATTTTTATCCGTGTAGGATCGATAGTGTAGCTTGTCAGTTTCTTCAGAGGTAGGCATTTTTATTCAAAAAACTGCCACTTCGCATCTTGCATCGCAAATAAAACTGCCAGGAGCGCATTTGTAGGCTAGCTAATGATCGATCAGTAAGTTGTAAACACTGAGCGAATAGAAATAAGTAACTGTTAATGCATCTCAATGATTCATAGATCATATACATATATGTAGATCCAAAAGCAAAGATCAGCCACTTCGGATCTTGCGTCGCAACTAAAACTAACTAGTACGATTTCCATACATAAGATCAACATGTTAATGCATCTCAATGATTCACATATCATATACAAATATGTAGCTCCAAAAGCAAAGATCTAGAAAAAACATTTGTTCTTCTTACTAACATGGATGCTTCTCTTGGACAACATTTAGTACAGACTGAAAGACAAATTCGTTTGTGAAGTCTACAATTCCTCTTGCAAACGTAAGTGGTTTCACAAATAGCTGGAACCATGAGAATGAACCACACATGATGGAGGAACATCCACTGCAATATGATTTGGTCTTCTCTTGATCACACCGCGAGACTATTTTCGGAATACAAACTTTAACTTAGGGAAAATGATGCCCATTGTATAATCAGACCAAAGCAATGAAGCACCTAGTGTTGGCCAGTAAATAGTACAGTACTACTTTTCTGCAGTCCATGAAGTGACTATCCAATCTTTGTGTCTATTTTCAAATGGCACTACATGCAGTGACTATACTATTCTCTTGTGCAGTTCAACCAAAATTGCAGAAACTTTGTTTGTTTCCCAAATAGCAACGGGCAGACATCTCTGTCTGCACAAATATCAAGCAGCTAGTAAACATATACCACACCATATTCGCAGTGATGGAAGAGGTGAAATTGATACAACCAAAATTGAGCATCCAATCATTGAATCATGTCCTGCACCTCCAATGAAGGTCCACCCTGCCAATAAATTCACATGCAAACCACTAGTATTACTATCTAATGATAGTACAAAAAGAGTAGCAAGATAGTAGCAAACTATGTACCTTCGTAATGAATAGCTCATAGTGCCACCAATTGGATATAAAGGTTTGGAAAAAAACATGCTCCTAATGTTGAACCAGTTGGACTTTTTGTGCAGCTCCAGTAAAATCGAGCATCCCTGTTTGCATAGATATTGAAAGTGTGATTACTATAAAAGTGACACTAGTTGAAGCATAGACTCACAAATATAAGCATTCCAATTTCTTAATGGGAAAAGGTAGCAAGACTGTTTCTAACCACCTGTTGGAAGGAATAAATAAAGCAATAGCGGCTGATGTTAGGAAGGCATACATAGTTTTTTCTGAAAAACTGAGCCATTCCTGACCTTTCCTCTTCTTTTAAGCAAATTTTGTGCAGTTTTACTAAAATAAAATGCCATCACCGCCTTGACAATTTAGTGACACTGTACAAAAGGAAATGACTTAACATTACATAATGATGTCGGGTATGTAGTAGACAGGCATTAGAGACAAACATACAGACCTCCTCCGATAACATAATGATCATTAATTTTAACAAATGTGTGACTAGCTTTACCGGGATAATTTGAGTGAACTCTACACCCTCTGTTCCTTAATATAAGATGTTTTCACGGTTCAATTTAAAGTACCCAAACGTCTAGTATTTAGAAAAACAGGTAGTAGTTTTCTTGAGCACATATCTGGGAAAGCTTGCCACACTTTATTTATGTCCATACGCTAATGCAACACCATTTGAATACTACAAATATACACTAATACAGTGGCTAGTGCAACAGTAGAGTAGTTAGTTTATTACAGGGTACAATACACTGGTTTTACTGAACAGATTTCAATAAACTCTAGCACTGGAAGGTTTCTGACAGTATAACAAAATTGCAAACCATGTACCTCCAAGGTAAATATCATTTCGAACTCAGTGGGGCCTTAAAAATTGCTATCCCAATCTTGATAATCGATCAAACATAAAAACTTGATCGAATGAATCAAGAGAACAGCCGTAGGAGGCGGTGCCCACTCTTGACCTTTCCTCTTGTCTTCATAATTGTCTGTGCAGTTTAACCAAAATAAAATCACATCAGCGCCTTGGTATTTTGGTGACACTGTACAAAAAATTAACTTATCTCATGAAAGTGAGGTATGTAAACTATAAGCATTAACAGTGCAAAAATCTGAAGGTAGTAACAAGTTTCATCGTTGGTATACTGGTTGTGCAACAACATTAGAATGCCTTAGCTGAAAAATCTTTAATACATCCACAATCAACAGCTAACCTTGAAATGATCCAGTGACATTAAACGACACTGCTTAAATTTATCTGTGGCATTAGACTAAGAGCGGCATTAGTTAAATGTGGCATCACTTTAGCAGTAGCATTGCTTGACTTGACTGCTGGCGTTATACTAACAGCAAAAAAACTGGCAATAAGAGCATGGGAGGCCCATTCGGACAGTGGGCGCACCAGTACGATGTACCTCCACGGCCGCAGAGTGGTGAGGGAGGTATGGTTGCCCAGAGCAACAAATATCCAGGTAGCATATGTGGATTACGTCCAATTTTTGTTCTCTTTAGCCACCTTTTTCCTATGTGAGGACAACAAACTGATCGACCTGGCCATTCTCTATTGCTTTATCATGCCTTTCTACCCTTCTTCAACCAAGAGACACGAGACTCGTTCCTTAGCTACTGATTTTCCCCTTCTCAACCTAGATGCGGGTTCGATGCCTACTCTCTTGGATAGTATAGTCTCCCTTCCTTTCCTTATTCAACCCAGACATGCATTAGTTTGCATGAAGTAGGGTTTCCTTTAATAGTGCAAATTATGGTTTTTGTTTGCGTGGCCAGCGGAGCAGAGGATAGCAAATTGGGAAGATGGTGGAGTGGCAAACTGGCAACCGTCCACCGACTCTTCGCCTTTCCCTCTCGATTTGGAACTGCTGTCGCACTCTCTTCCTCTCCCTCCTCCATTTTCCTTCAGCCCTTCACCATTTCTTCTGCCATTTTTCGATCGTCTTCTCCATGGAGGGAACATGATGGAAACGACCCCGTTATTCTTGCCCCGATCTGAAAGATGACGTGGTGGAGGAACTCATTGATCGGTGCGATGTCATCACCTCGGCTAGCATGGCAGGTTCGTTCAAGCCCATTCTCGACTCAACTAATAACATCATCACAAGGAACCCAAGAGTCAAGGAGCGGTTTGATCTCCGCTATCTTCTTCGCCGTGACCCTGATGACTGGCGCCATCACGACGGAGGCCTCGCCCTGTGCAAGTTGATGCCACTTGATCATGATACGTATGATGTTAAGATGCCATCGCTTGAGGGCAAGGCATGGGCAGGCGCAAATGGAGATTGGGTTGTTTACATTGGGTCCAACTGCGAGTGGGAACTTGTGACTGTGTACACTCGTGACCGGGTTCCACTTCCAAAAATCTAAGCAGACTGCCCAGAGGTTGAGCACACCGGTATTGTACGCACGTTCAAATACAATCATGGTGTCTGTCTTCTATGGAAGATAGCAATTTCTCGAGTCCCCAACCGCTCTTGGAATTACAACAACTATGAAGTTGTTGCTATCTTCGACAAGCTTGTTGCCGTCCTCAGTGGTTTGACTGGATGGATATTGCTCAAAAATCAGTTTCTGTACACGGATGAGTACGGTGATGCAATTCAATACGAGGGCCTTGTGTTTGTTGCCACCACTCGTGGCACTGTTTTTGCATGGCATCCTCGTTGTTTCGGTACGTTTGTCTTCCACCGTAATTATAATTGTTTCATCCACATGCATGCGGGTTAGCAACTTTCCCTTTAGGCTGGTCATAGTGGGGAGTAACTTAGACTAGTAACATGCATATGTTACTATTTTATGTTACTATCTCTATAGTGCATAGTATCTTAGATTACTATCATAGGTAGTCTCATTTATTGCCATGCATGACACATAGTAGCATCACATTTATTATGTTACTAATTAACATAATAAACCTTCTTCTTGTGTTTCCAAGGTCCTGTGAACATTCCACCACCTATACTTGAAGATTTTTATAACCAAGGGGGAGATGATGATGGTGATGATCACGAGCATGAGGACGAGCAGCGCCCTTATACTATTTGGCGCCTGGCAACTAATTCCGATGGATCACCTCTTCTCGTGTGTATACAGCCCACTGATGATGTTACTGCTAAGGAAGAAGGTGTAGTCTCCCATGGTCGCACTCTCCGGACCTATTCCAACACCCGTTGCATGGTATTCTGGATGGATACTAGTGTGCTAGCGCCAACTCCTTCTCCCTAGTACAGAATTGATAGTCTTGGAGAAAACTCGCTCTTCCATGGACAAAACTATCCAATGATGGTGAAAGGCGATCCAACTGCTGTTGACACAACGTTACTACCATTTATGAGAAGCAACTGTGTCTATACCTCGGACATTTGGGTGGTTCCCTACCCTAGTACTGATATAGTAGGCCGTTTCAGCCTGGATGATCAGTGCTGCGTTGGTCTCCAGATCGACAACAGATGGCCCGTCTCAGAGAATCACTTGTGGTTCAAAGCAAGCGTTTCCAACGCCGAGGAATGGTTGAGTTGAAGTTCATTTCATTTCTTGTTATTTGTTGTGTGGTGAAAACTTTAGTATTTATAATGTATCCTCGTTGTCGATGTGGGTTGATGACCTGTTATATGTAATAAAATGATATGCCTGTGATAAACTTACTAAATTTATGAATGGCTTTCGAGTTACTTCTGTGAGTGAGTGGTGCAATGAGGCAAAAAAATATTTTCCAAATACATAATTGTACGTGCATTGCAACAGGTTATCGGATGAGGCCAATCAACAATAGTAGTACACTATTTGTACTAGCTTCACATGCTTCGTGCGTCATGCGGGTGTTTTTACTATAGCCATATTGTACTACGTAACCAGCACCTCGAATCCTCGATACTAGTAGTACTATATACTAGTAAGTAGTAGGAGTAGTAGGGTGGCATGGGCCAGAACAAGCATTCACGTCCAGGTGTACGGCACACGCCACCAGCATGACTTCCATCTGACACCATATTTCTTGGAGTCCGTGCTAGAGCAATCTCTTCAACCTCATCGTTTCTCTAACTCAGCCATCATGCGGCGGGCGAGGTGGGGGTTTGCCGATAGTCGGTTTCCTTAACTATGGTCCCACTTGTAAGGCCAACTGCAACGCACGACCCCAAACGGACCTCCGTTTTGCATGAACTGCAACGATAATTTGACTAGAAAAGCAAGACCAAAGAAAACAAGAACTACAAGAATACATTTTACTACTCCTGTAAGTTGGATTAGTGCCTTCTCGATGCATCCATTGTTGATCTGCGGAGGCTCGATCTTGCGTGTTTCTTTCTTCTTCGAGTGTAAAGAAGTAGACGTTGCTTCCTCGCATCTACTAGTCTCATGTCTAGCCTCTATTCTAGTACTGCCTCCGGTCCGTTTTTCTCTGCATCTAAGCAGCAACACGCATACCAAGTAGGAGTATCAACAAGTGCACTAATCTCATCTATAGCCTATGTTCTAACTAAAAGTGATAGAACATGTACTAAATTACGCTCTATCAATATATTGATGCACTCTTCTTCCCAATACAAAAACTTGCATCCATTCTACTCCCTCCTTTGCACAATACATGCCTTCTATTTGTCAAAATATATATGTATCTAGATATGTTTTAGTATATAGGTACATCCATTTTTGGACAAATGGAAGTCAAGTATTTTGGAACGGAGGGAGTACACAACAATTTTTTTAAGTTAGCACAACTAGTCTAATCCGAGAGCACAACCAAATATTTGGTCGGGTTCTTCCTCCTTTTGCCGACACGTGGGACATCCAGCATCCAGGTCATGTCATGAAAGAAAATAGAGTGGTAGTTGAAGCCACGAGATGTGCATCTTGGGTTAAACTGTAAATAGAATCTTACTACTCTTGAGTAACTCCAAAAGTGGCCACCGAAGATCTTTCTTGGATTTGTTTTTCATCACCAGCATGTCGAGGTGAAAGATGTGCAGGTTCAGTGGGTCCTCTTGCGTTTTCACTGACATGTGGCACCGCATGTGAGCAAACAGACGATGGGCTCCATGCGTCCGCTGGCTGGCTGAGAAGAGAGATAGAGGAGTGCTGAGCACGGACTGCAAGAAATTTGTTCTACGTACCTCGATATAGGCTCGATATAGTGGGGTGGCATGGGCCATAACTAGCATTCACGTCTAGTAGTACGACACACGCCACCCACACGAGTCCCATCCAACACCAATTTTCTTGGAGTCCATGCTACAGCCATCTCTTCTCCCTCCTGTTTTCTCAGCCATCACGCGGTGGCGGGGTGGGGGTTTGCCGATAGTCGGTTTGCTCAACTATGGTCCCACTTGTAAGTGAAAATGAAACACCGCGGGCATTCCCGCTTGAGCGGCGTGCCAGACCAACCGTGTCGGGTGTGACGCGAACACGGCAGGCTTTTCCTTTTGAACTTGTAACTTGTATAATTTGGTTCTGCTCCATGACGCGATCGATAGATAGAAAATAACGATTTTGCCTAGAGTAATGAGAAGTTTGGTTCTGGCACCGTTCATGGAGGGAGTACGTACAAAAATTATGAAGTTGATGCGAAAGGTAAGATAATTACTGTAGTATCATATACTACTACATGGATTTGACGGAAAGATAAAAATACATACGGATCCATCAACGATATCCTCATGCCCTAGTGCGCTGGGTCACCAACCGACGTGTGAGGAGCAGCGGCGTTGACGGCAAGCTCAACGTGCTTCTGAATAGTGCCGTCCAAGGTTGCCCTGCAGTCCAAGAAGGCCAGTGTCCTATCGTCCTCCTCTTGCATGCGCGTAGACGTGGGTGATTATGTCGATGGTGTCTTGCTGCACCAGGCGTTGCACGGCGAGCGCGACCTCGAGGTGGACATTCTTCGGCGCGACGGCGGGCAGTCGCAGGGTCACCAGTGCGTCGAAGAGGTTGTCACCATAGTGGCCATTGAGGGTGGCGGGCATCGCAGAGCCTGGGCGCGTCGGCTGGAGGCTTACGTCAAAGTCGTCCGCGAGCTTCTTGACGACGGTGAACTTGTTGAGGAAACTGATGAGGACCTCGTCGAACAAGGAGACGAAGCTGTTGTCCAAGCGGCCCCTCGCCCTACTGGCCTCAAGCAATACTACCTAGAGACGTTCCTCGTTGCCGGGCCGTAGGCCGACGTCGTGGACCATCTGGCACAGCCGGTTGATGCTCGCGCTCATCGCCTCCATGGGTCTAGCTTAGCTTCTACTACCTCCGTCCTGGTTTATTGGTCCCCATTGTAATCTGTGTCAAATTTTGACCACAGATTTAACTAACAAAATGTTTACGCATGTTACTAAAAATTATATCACTGAAAACTATGTTCAAATACGAATCCAAAAATATAATTTTTGTTGACATGCATCAACATTTTGTTAGTTAAATCTTTGGTCAAAATTTAGCACAAATTACAAAGGAGACTAATAAACCAGGATGGAGGTAGTAGTCAATTGATCTTGCGATTCGAGTGATCACTCTTGCCCTTGGTTAGCGTGCGTAGGTGCGTAGGATTTCGTACTACTCCTTGGCCCTCTACTGCACCTGCCTTTGGCTGTATGATAGGTGGGCCAGCCACCCCCGGGCCCACGTGTCATTCACCCAAAGGCAGTTGCGGTAAGTCAATGAAGTTGCGCCCCCTCTATGCCGGTGCAGTATAGTCATCTCACCGGACCTCTAGTTGGGGCCAAACGAGAGAAGTTTGATGTTTACTGGTTTATTGGTCCCCTTTGCATTTTGCGCCAAGTTTTGATCTTTGATTTAACTAATAAAATGTTAATGCATGTAAACAAAAATGTTAATGCATGTAAACCAAATAATCCCAAAACATTGAGGCACGGTGCATTAACTCCCTCCTTGTTTCTTATTTCGTGACATATCAACCAATGAGAGATGTGGGCCGTGCATGCTTTCAATGACTTGAGACTACCAAACATGACATGCAGTGTTTAGTTCATTGCATGTAATCCTATTAAGACTCTAGTTAGCAAAAAACATTAAGTTCTCTCGCTGATAGGAATAAAATACAATGTATTTATTTACAGAGGGAGTAGCACATTTTTTGTGACATGCATTACTAGATATTGCTAGTCAAATACTAAAATCCAGATGGACGTGGTAGTACTCCTAAATCCAGACGGTGGTGCTACTAGTACTAGTAGTAGTACTACCAATGTAGTACTCCTAGGAGTACTAGCACTGTACTACCCGTTGGTCAAATTATTATGTGCTGCTCCTCACAGTGAAGTGACAAGACCCTGCGCCGGAGATGACACCTGAGTATAGGCGCCGTGGTCGGCATAGCATAGTTAGCCTCACCGTCTGCAGTCACTATCATCATGGCTGTAGAGATAGCCTGCTTACAACTAGCCCTGTTCGACATAATTTCCCGTGCGTAGATGCCCGTGCATTGCATGGAACACCAAGATTGGGGGTGGACGGCTCCGGCAGCGGCCATCGCGCCAGATTTTTCCACGGCCTTCTAGATGTGGTGGGGAGGAGATAAGGCTGATTGTGAGAGATAAGGAGTTGTTTGTAAATAGGGAACAAGTGCGGGCATCTTTTTGCAAAAATGGAGAAGCTTGGTTTGTATGCGTCAGATCTAGATCCGACAGCTAGTGGTGAAAGATGGGAGGCACAACATCATCACCAACTCAGGACCTGTTTGATTCGCAGGATTTTGAAAATGCAGGAATAGGACACGGCAATATTACAAGTTTCAAACTGATATTACAAATGTTAGGAGTAATGCTGCACCTAGGAAGAGGGAATTACTAGGAAGTTTACGTAAGAACTTTCGTTACTTTAGGTGGATGCAGCGTTATCGTACAAACTAAAATCCACTGCCCTGACAAGTCACTAATGGGCAAATAAGTTTTCGAGTCTCTGGTCACTTGATGTTTCAAAAACAAATTCAGCTTCTGCGGAGACTTTGTCATTTAGGCTTAGACGCTTGCGGTGATCAGCACGCCATTCATTGTTGCGCCAGAGAACGCCAAACCTCATTACCTTGAGCACACTTGCCTCCAGAACAAAGATCTGGCCAATTTAATCTCAGATGTGCTGCCTCGGTTGTCGATCAAATCAATTTCTGTAAGATGGAGATCAAGGCATTCGATGAGATTGTTATAGTGCAGCACATTTTTCACTTTTGGGTCTTTTTTATCTGCAAAAGAAGAGAACATATTAGAGCAGCTGGCTGCATAAGATTGCCGTGTCATCAAGAGGTACCAATATCATTCGCTCATACGATAGGGTTGGCTGGCTAGTGATATTTTTTCACTCTCTCTCTCTCTCTCTCTCTCTCTCTCTCTCTCTCTCTCTTTCTGTTTCCTCTCATTTAACTAGGAGCACGTGAAGAGCTTGGGCATTTGTTGCCTTCCACTATGTGGCCGATGCCATATTTCGCAAAAGTATGCCACATAATACACATCTATCTCAAATCAAAAGATTTTGGCACCGCTCTCGCGATGTGAGAGAGTTGGCACCGCTGTGCACACAGACCCACATTTATAAACAAATCAATCAAACCAACTATACCAGCCTCTCACTCTCCCAAACAAGTGTTTTTTTATTGCCTCGGACCTCTCTCTCTCTCTCCCATGCAGTCTTTTTTCATTGCGTGAGTTAATTTGGCACCGGAGCAAAAGTAGGTGACCCAGATTGGGGCACCAGGTGAGCAATGGAGGGGCATCGATGCCAAATGCATCACAAGTGAATTTGGCACATATTTTGGCCTACATAGCCCACTTTTGTACTCCCTCTGTCCCAAAATTCTTGTCTTAAATTTGTCTAAATATGGATGTATCTAGTTACATTTTAGTGTTAGATACATCTGTATCTAAACAAATGTAAGACAAGAATTTTGGGATGGAGGAAATACTACCTCGTATTTAGTATAAAATTTTGACCAAAGATTTACCTAAGAAAATGCCAATGCATGTCACTAAAAATTACACCATTTGAAATTATGTTCAAATACGAATCCAACGATATAGTTCTTAGTGACATGCATTAACATTTTGTCAGTTAAATCTGTGGTCAAATTTTGATACTACAAAATTGGAAGAGTAAACCAGGACGGAGGTAGTACTTGCCCTTAGGGTAACCATAGAGTTACTGGAGTAGTCTAAGTTACTTTCCACTATGACTAGCCTAGGCTACTATAGTAGTACAGCATAAAAATGATGCAGGTGATCACGTGAGAAAAAATACTAAAAACATTTATTTCGGTGTAGTGCGTAGATGTAGTTTTGAACACTACACTTGTCATCGTAATTTGGGAAAATTATGAAAAAATGAGCTACGTTGTGATTACTGTTTACTAATAGGAAAGAAGTTTCACCTCGATGAGTAGCTTCTCTGTGCATGGAAAGCATGTAAGGAATCCAACAACTTGATCCAGATTGGGGCCGATAGATTTTAGTGCTAAGATCTTCACTGTGCGCATGGACTGGGTCAAGCTTGTGGGAATCATTTTCTGGAAGACGGTCGTAAATACATCAAGAAGAAATTAAAAAAATGTGAATTTCAAGAAGACGAAGAAGAAGATGAGTGTTGTACCTGAACGATTACGGATCCAATAAAGAGTTCGGAGAATTTGGCAGACGAGTACACCAACGTTGTCAATTTCGGCCCGTCAATGACCCTGATTTTTGTTGGACCTTCTAGATCCAATACAAGCAATCTCTCAAGGAAAGGCGCATTCTCAATGACCATAACATGGAACAGCTGGAGTGATCTCTTCCCAATTGATGTCTTGTTGCGGGGCCAGCAAGACACATAAATCCATCAGAGATTCGTCGAGGCGATGTGGAGGCTAATGAACCCGTGGATCTGCTAAAGACGAAGGTACTCGAGTGCAGTATAGCTGCAGAGCAGGTGCTCCATAGCCTTCTTCGAGATGACAATGTCGAAGAGGTCGAGCTGCTTGAGTTGAGGGAGAAGAAGGGCGGGCATGGCATTAATCTGGGGAAGATAGCAGGAGCTGAAGCTGGCGCGGCGCAGCGTTGGCGTGAGGCGGAGCGCGGACGGCGGCAGAGAGCGACATTGTCCAGCTTCAAAGCTGAGCTCCTCAAGTTGATCTAGGGCGGGGGATAAGAACCACTCGTCGAACTTGGGTTGGACCTTGCAGTTGGTACTGAACATGCGGATGTCAAGGCGTCTGGCTGGCCCAGGGTGCGATGAAAGGATCTTGGAGACTGCGGCCATGCGTTTGCAATCCCCGTCGCAGAGGCAGCTGTCGACGGTGAGGTTGAGGGGGACGCAGCGCAAGAGGGGGCGCCACCGCCGGGAGAGCAGGGCGGTCCGCACGGCAGATTTGGTGGGGAGGAGGCCGATGATGATGAGCAGCATGTCATCGGGGAGGTTGCCGATGAAGTCCAGGCTTGCCGGATGCGGTTTTGGCTCGAGCGGCCTCCGCTTGTTGGCTGCCTCGCCGTCCATCTCAACTAGCGGCGACGCCGATGTACACGTGTGCTGGTGTGTGTTGTGTGCTGGGTGCGCGCGAGTGCGTCCTTTTGTGCATGCCGCCGCACAGTGGTGAATTGTGCGCGAGTGCGTCCTTCGCACGCAAGAAGTTTGTCCTCAATGCGCCCTCAATTTACTAGCATGCGGGGTGCTACCCCAAGTGGTTTCAACTTTGTTTCCTTCGCCGCGTGTCAGATGGGCCTCTAGTTTACTTATTTTCACCCACTGCCACATGGGCCAGCACACCAAGATACAGAACACGAGCTGACAACACAGCATGTGGATTGGTTGACCGGTCAACTAAACAATATACGGAGCTATACGCTGACACAGTGAGCGTATAATCCGTCGGTATAGAGAGTTCGACTGAGAGGGGAGGCCCGTGAGAGATAGCAGAGAGAGAGAGAAAGAGATACTCCCTCCGTTCGATAATGTAGTTACAACATTTTTTTAAGTCAAACTTTTGAAACTTTGACCAAGTTTATAAAGAAATTACTTATATCTGCAATACCAAAGATAAATGATAGTATGAAGTAAGTACATGTTGTGATGAATCTAATGATCATTCCAGATGTAAATGTTTTTCTCCACATATACCCGGTCAAACTTTTCTGAGGTTTGACTTTTCAAAACATCCATATGCTTATGGACGTGACAGAGTCCCTAACGAGAGAGAGAGAGAGAGAGAGAGAAAGTGAAAAAAGTGTGTGTGCGTGTGTGAAAGATACATGGACAACACACGATAAAAGTGGAGAAAAAGTGTGCGTGTCTTATGCAAACATATCACACATCCATCTTCGACAACAGAGGCAAGGTGAGGAGATAGTGTGTGGTTGTTTGGAACCAAGAGAGGAAGACCCCTAGCACGTGGCCAAGAGGGGTCTGACAAACAAGGGAGAGAGGTCGAGAGAGACGTACGGAGAAAATGCAGACATGGGGCGGAGATAGTGTATGTTTGTCATAGAGAGATCCCCTGGAGATCGTGATGGGACTACTTGGGTGGGAGATCGAGTGACAAGGTGTGTGCGCAATAGAAGATGCCCCGAGAGATATCGAGATAGACGTATGGATGGAAGGAGACAATACGTGTGTTCCTGATGGCTAGTAAGAGATAATCATAGTGAGGAGGGGGGGAGTGCTTGCGCCTATGGCCCTGTTTGGATACTCTAACTCAGTTAGAGGTTAGAGTTAGATTCTAACCCTGAACTAACTCTAAGTAAAGAGGTGTTTGGATGGCAGGGTTAGATGGAGCGCGGATACGGCAAGGCACCTTCACGGGCGGTGCGAGAGGGAGGGAGGGAGAGGACGAGAAGCTTTGAGGAAGTGGGGAGGGATCTGCTGCAGGGAGAGCGAGAGAAAAAAGTGTTTATTAGTGGTCCCGAGAAGAACTAACCCAAATAAGCACCTCTTGGATGGGTTAGTTTTTTTGGATGCGTTAGATGCATCTAACCTAAACTAACCCTCCTGTTTGTATATTTTTGGGTTAGTTGACTCCAAACTAACCCAAACTAACTCTAACCCATGGATCCAAACAGAGCCTATGATGGAGTGAGGGATTATGGTACTTAGGGGGGTGCATGTCACATGGAGAAAGAACAAGGGCGGAGAGTGTTGAATGGGTCTATATGTATAGCGCGAGCGAGACATGTGTATGTGTGAACCAGAGAGATATAAGGCCAGTTTGGCTTGCGTCATGAGCATCTTTTGCGTGGCCTGGGGTTGTGGCTGGATTTCATGCATGCTTGTTTGGTTGCTACCCTGTGACAAAGAAAGCCCGCCTGGGCTGGGTTCCTTTGCACTTTAATTAGCCTGGCTGAACTCCAGACACTGCAAGTAGCCTGGCCCAAGCGACTGATTTCAAACGCCTGGCCGTGCCTGGTCGTGCGGCCACAAGGCTAACAGCAACATGGATGGATATTAGCATTAAATAATTGATGCATGGATTGATTGATGGGACGTTGATGCTTTGCCTCGCCCAGGCATGAACCAAACGCTTTAGCACCACACAAGCCTGGCCAGGCAGAAATATTTTACATCTCACGTCCACACCAGGCAGTACCGGCCATCAAGGCATGAGGGTCAGGTCACAAATCAAACTGACCAATAAAGTTTGAGAGAGATTGAGGAGCCCCGATAAGGCTGAGTGATGCGTCAGATAGCTGAGAGGGGGAAAGAGATATTCCAACCGCTCGATAATGCAGTGCATGTAAATTTTTTAGAAGTCAAACTTTGGAAACTTTGATCAGGTTTACGCAGATGTTATTTATATCTACAATACCAAAGATACATCATACAAAACTACATCTCATGGTGAATCTAATGGTATATGTTTGCCGTACTAGATGTAATTCTTTTTCTCCATGTACATGGTCAAACTTTGTGATGTTTGACTTTTCAATAAATCTATGTGCTATGGACAGAGGTGAGTGCCTCAGTCGAGATAGATCAAGTGCGTGTGAAGGAGAATGAGTAAGTGTGCAAAAAGAGTATGTGTATGAAAGAGAAAGTGACAACAAACAATAAATTAGAGAGAGTGTGTGTTTTTTCGTTTCTTATGCGAACATATCACGCATGCATCTCCGAGATGGAAAAGCGAGGCGAGGAGATACACGAAGATAGCTAGTGTCTGATTGTTTGCAACGGAGAGAGACACCCCTGTAGCACATATCCAATAGAGGTCTGGCCAATAAGGAAAAAAGGTCAAGAGGGACACATGGATGGCATGGGCGCATGGGGAGGGAGAGAGGGTGTGTTTGTGATAGAGAGATCCCCTCGAGATCGTGAGGGGACTATATGGGTGGTAGATCGAGGGAGTGCGTGCGCGATAGAAAGATGCCCCGAGAGAAATCGAGATAGACCATGCACATGTTTGTGATGGAGACTAAGATTAGCTAGTCATATACATATAGGGGGGACTATGTGTGCCTACAATTGAGTGAGAGACCATCATACTTGGCTAGCTGGGCATGAGATTGTGTGTGTGTGTGCGTGTGAGATGGAGAGAGAACGATGGAGAGAGATAGAGTTTTATATGGGCCTATCGAGTGCGAGTGAGATATGCATGTCTATGTGTGACCCAGGTGGATGGAGAGTTTGAGAGAGGGGGGAGAGCTCCGAGACGACATAGTGGTGCGTGAGAGAGTTACGGGCAAAGAGCCAAGGAATTTGTGTGCGTACGATGAGTGCACCCAAGATATCTAGCTTGGACTAGCTAGAGTATCATACATAGTGTGTGAGAGAGACCTATAGATGGTGTATATATGAATGCGAACTAGAAAGACCCCCCCCCCCACACACACACAAAGAGAGAGAGAGAGAGAGAGAGAGAGAGAGGGAGAGGGACCAACAAGGTTTTTGTGTCGGATGCGTGCGACAGAATTGAAGATTGTCGGCGAGAGAGTGAGAGTGAGAGAGAACGGGAGTCCGGGAGAGGGGGGGGGGGTCGCATTTTATGCATCAAAGACTGATGTAAACCATGTTTCGATATAAACTTGCATTCAAATATTTAAATTGGAGAACATGTTGTCT
>NC_041389.1:115959355-115982644 GCF_002162155.2 Triticum dicoccoides
ATATAAACCATGTTTCGATATAAACTTGCATTCAAATATTTAAATTGGAGAACATGTTGTCTGCAATCCACACATGAACGGATATATGCATATATCAAACAAGTTCATTAATTTGACTTTCAACATGTTCATGGAGTACTATAATACTGTACAACATGCTACTCGATTGAGGTGTTCAATTTTGGATTTAGTTCACTATTTTGACCTACTTACTGAACTAGTTCATTGAATCGAGATATTTCATTTTGGGTTTGATTCGCGTTTTTGAGTGGGTCAACTATTTGTCATATAGTAAATCGCTAGCAACGAGCATGTAAAAACACATTACTCCCGAGCATCGTCTCTCCATCTAAAAAAGAAGTGGCAAGCTAATATTTCAAAATTTGATTCGAATCGACTTGGTAAGGTAGACGTGGATGCTCGTTCTCCCAAAATTTGAACGAACCGTTAAACATCCTCTCTGCTCGGTGGAATTCTCCCGAGCAAATAAATGGGAGACGCAAAATTACCGTCCTATGTGGGACACACATCAATTGGCCCGTTGTACATCGAGGGTAGGTTCGTACTTCATCCAAGCGCGCCTTCTCCTCGGCCGAAATGACATGTGCCGAATAATTCATAAACCATGGTCGGCAAAACATGATCTCCTCGCCCGAAATAGCTCGCGCCCACTATTTCAAAACACGCTCTCCTCGCCTGAAATCGCTCGCGCCCACTATAGTTCAAAACATGCCCTCCTCGCCCGAAATCGCCCCCGCCCACTATTTGGGGAGAAGCAAAGTTACTCCACTATCCCCGACCCTCAGTACACATACCAAAGCCGAGAAGCCTATAGGCAAGGGTAGAACTGTAACTCCCCCTCACATTTCAGACAAATGCGTCCGTAAGATATGGTTCCACTCCCCTCCTAATTCCCCCCCGCCCGCCCCCATTCATACCTCGTGGGCGCCAAATCACCTTCTCCCCGGGAAGCTCCCTTCTCCGGAGCCGCGAAACCTTAGCCCCACCTCCATGGCGCCCCCACCGCACAAATTTCACAACCGCCCTCCTCCCTAATGCCGGAGACGTTGTCCAATTGTCTTCGTGCACTGGGCCATGTGCCTCTTACTCTGTGTTGCTGCTGCTGCCTCGACGACGGCCGCGTGAACCGTACCGGAGCCGATTCACCCCCGCTGTTGTTCACGGCGCCGGAGCGGCTCCAACTTTGGATCCGTCCAGAGTCCTGGCACTGCTTCCGCGTAGACCGTGGCGACATCGCTCTTTCCCGGCCGCCAGTCGCCACCGCAACCGTGCCGACCTCACTGACTCGGCAGCTGGACTTGCCTACTTCACCATGCCGCCAGATAGGTCGCACCCTCATCTGAAATCACTTTATTTAGGTGTCAGTTGTCTGAATTTTTATTCTGGGCCAATCGACTCCCAATGGGAAGCAGCACCCCTCGAGGCGGCGGAGCTCCTAGGCTGTCGGTTGTCTGGTGTCTAACGTAAGGGTGCGAGGCAGCAAGTTCGCCGTGGAAGCAGCGCTTAGATGGCTATCTTTTAGAGATGCGTGGGTTGAAGGGACTGCCGCCACCGGATCTGGATGACGGGGAGTCTTTCTTGATTGGCCCGGGGGCGGCGCAACCTCGGCAGTGCGGTGGGGCGGGGAACGGGGTTTTGGCCGGGCCACGGACGGCGGAGGCAGGCTGCTCTGCCGTTGGTCGCTGGCTCTTCGGGGAAGATTCCGAACAGTGTTAGCCGGGAGGCACAAGACGGCCATCAAGCCATCCGGCGTAGATCGGACAGTACCAAAATAAAATAAAATCGTGTGACCCCAATTTAGTCTTCAGTCAACAGACGTGTGACCACTCTCATACCTTGTTGTTGATCTCTTAGTGTATTTCTTCGGATCAAAGAGATATGTCATTCTTAACATTATGCGTTATCTGCATCTTCAGACACACCGTCTTCCGACTCACCGCAGCTGCTCCAACAAGGGAAGCATACACCAGAAGGGCGCTACAGTCCCACTACAAGAAATATGTCAACTTGTGACCTTGACTATTGGTCACTGAAAGGTCATTATTTTTCATTTGCAACCTTTTTTTGACCAAAAACAGAAGGTCAAAAGCTGAGGGTCGTTAACTGACTATAGCGACCTTCTCTGTGAGAAGGTCGTGGACGTTTACGACCAAAATATTCCTACTGTGGCATTTTGGTCACTAGCAACCTCCCCAGGCCACGTAGGCATCCAGCGTGGCAAGCTGATGTGGCACAAGATTCAGCCCGGTCCAATTAGGTGTTTTACATGGGCTGAGCCCATTAATTCAGCCTTTTATTATTTTTTTCCTTGGTAATTCTGGTCGGCTTCATGGGCCAAGCCCAACGTTGTACCCTTTTTATTGTTGGCCCATGGCCTTTCTATCTCAACAGTTTCAGTTATTTTTTCTAAAGATGGGTCCACTAGTTTCCTATCCATCGTTGTTTGGGCCACAGCCTTTTTAGAGCCCACATATTATTTGATCTGAGTAGAACAATTGGTAATTTTCATTCATATACTTCTGTTTACGCATTTGAACAACAAACAACCAATATTGAACAACAAACAATCAATATTATCTCAATTGAGTGATTAAATTCCAGAAATCATTCAATCAAATACTCACAACAGCACATACACGTTTGCACATCAGGCCATTATAGCTACAACACCAAATATACACATCGTTGGGTTACAACTAGGCGATGTCTCCCACAGCTCCCAGCACCACATGAAGAATCATCACCAAAATGCACCGTGTTTGTCTTGGCTGAGTGGAAAAGCCAGTTTAATGATACAACATGAGCGCCTCAATGGAGTCGGTGTAGCATCCGTCTTCTCTGCTTCTGCTGCAGTCTCCTGTTAAACAGAATAACAACAAATCGAGTTAATAAACAAGCTTGAAGCACTATGGGAAACAAAAGCATAAAAAAACTAATGTCTCAGGTATAATCATAGGATAAATCTGTGTTGAAGCACTGTGTTTAGATGTATTTTAATTAATTTCAAATGTGTAATGTAAGGTGTTGTGGATCAGTGTATAAGAATAGCAGTTTGTAAATAACAGGAACAACTTGGTATGACACACAGAGCACTATACATATTTTAGCTTTTCTACCCAAGTACAAATAGCAAAATGGAACATAGGCAGGTTGATTATATTTGACAGAGCTAGCACATAGATACAAAATAATAATGTTTGATACAGAAATTAGTAATATGGGAATCAATAAGGTCCTCTCTTAGTGCTATGGGGATTAAGAGCATGCACATAGAAAGCTAATTGGCAAAAAAACTTGCTGGTCTTATACAGCTCAGTTATATATGCACGACTCACAGCTTATGACATGATACTAAGAGAGAACATCATAGACTCAAGCAGATCCTAATATAAAGCTATTCAGACCATAACTTTCACATCATAGGGACACAATAGTGTATTACAACACTGTCCAGATATAAAAACTGAGTAACCAGCAAGCAATCAGATTGAGAACAAATCAGTTGGGGTTCTTAACTTTCAGTATGCAGCATATCTAAGAAGTCACACTATCTAAATGCCTAGAGGAAACAGATTCACAGTACTAAGCAGGGGAGAAGCAACACAAGATACCTTGTCAACAGTCCTGTTCTGCCGACAACGGTCTGCGCAAGCTGGAGCGGCCTCTCGATTGCCAATGTACACGTCCAGGTGACCAGTCTGGAGTAGCACGTAGTAGAGCACCTGCACCCTGCGAATCATTCAACGAGTCATCAACAAGAAAGGGGATCGAGAATTCAAAGTGGGGAGGAAGTAGATAACCGTCCAAAGAACACGGACCAGTTATAGATGGAGAGGTAGGCATGCTCGAGTGTCAACACCATCGCTGCTGCCGCTGTCCAAATCGGGGTGTCGAGGAGGAAGCGATCCGAAGCAACAAAAATTGAGCAAAATTAAAAGCATCAGTTGCCAGAAGCATGTAGGCAGCAGTACTGTATACAGCTGTTACTGAATATAAATACTGAACTACAACGACATACAAATTTGAATACTGCACTATATAAATACTACACTACATATTACAGCAGCATGATAGAAATGTACTCCAATATATTCACACAAGCACACAGAAAATATACACCTTCAAAAGTTGGTGTAAGAATAAAATGGCTGGCACTTGGGTGTCAAATGTACAACTGCAAAGGACACGACAGCTACAGCTATGTGAGCCTGCCTGATAGGTAGGTCAGGCAACTTGACTCGGTGAACTGGGAACGATCTAAGACTGACAATAAGAATGGACAGCAAGTAATACAGACCAACAACAATTTTGATATAACCATTGCGCAGAAATCCAACATCGTGCAAGTAATACAGACCAACAACGACTGGCAATAACTATCCTTTTTTTCTAAAGAATGGATGGCCATTGTCATACTCTTTGCTGACATGGTTCTAGTGTTCACTTAACCATGTTTTCTTAATTTGCCTGATTCAGCCAACAACCAGTAAGAAGACGTCTTTTTCAGGACATGAATCCTACATCTAGTAGTAATCAACGATGGTCAATTCAGATTTCAGAATCACATTTCTCTTTAAAAAATTAGGATAAACCCCAGTCAGATTTCTAAGTCAGCTGAGACCTGATAGTTGCTTCTACATACATACATATATTCAGACCACAAATTAAACTGAACCTAACATGTCTAGAAATTTACAGGACAGGTGTTTGTGTTGCAAATAATCTGCAGCAATGCAAACAGTGCAACAGACAACCAACTCAACATGAAGCCAAGAAGAGAAATCTCCTAGAGTAGCCCATTTGTCCATGTTTCAGACACATGCTACAGCAACATAATTGTCAGTACTGATTTCTTCCTAGTTCGCCCACCTGATTTGCAACATAAGCATGAGAGAGAAAATGATAGTTTCATTTCTAAGATTACAGACCCAAATGCACTGCCTCTTGTCGAATACGTACATGGTTGAATACGTAATGGACAACAACCAGTAAGAAGATTATAGGCCGTGAGCACAGCTACCACTACTAGCACGAGTCGGAAGGAACAAAGAGGAGAGCCTCACCTTTCCAGGACAAGGAGGTGGTTGGGCTCACGGCCAACGGCTTGGGCGAGGGCAGTGGGATGAGTTGCTGCTCCTGCTCGGGCCCAGGCCAGGAGCAGCGACAGACGGGCGGGGCGGAGCTCGAGATCGAGGAGCGCGGGCGGCGCGGATCCGGAGCATCGACAGATGGGAGCGGGTGTGGGTGGCCTGGATCCTCGCGGGCCAGATCCCGGCGATGCGGCCGCAAGGAGGTGGCTGGGCTCACGGCCAACGGCCAGATCTAGCCACTCCATGGCGTCAGGGCAGGGGAGGAAGAGGCCATCCTACCCATGGTGTCCCGGTGCTCGAGCAAGGACGGCATCTTGGATCTGGGAGGGAGAGAACACGAGGTGAGGAAGTGACGGACGGAGGTGAAGAGGAGGAGATGGAGTGGAGGGACGCACCTGAGTCACCGGACCACGCCAGGCGAAACCCTAGCGACGGGAGACACTCGCGGATGGCGCTGGAGGACGCGTGCACCCCGCCCACGCCGCCGGCGAGCCACTGGTCCAGCTGGTGGTGCTGCTGCATGATGGCGGCGCCCTGGGCCGGATCCGATGTTGCACCTCCAGTCCGCGGATCTAGAGCTCGGTCGCCATGGCTGCGCCTCGGGCTAGGGTTTCGGGCGCTTGGGAGGCGTGGGGATTCGGGCTCCTCGCCGTCTATGGCCATGGTGCGGCGGCGGCTAGGGTTTGGCGAGCAGGGGCGGCGGCGGCTAGGGTTTGGCGAGCGGGTGCGGGTGCGGGAGCGGGAACGGTGGGGAGTGGGGGCGTGGGGGCTGTGTGGGTGAGGGGGTGAGAGGGCTACGTGGGTGAGAGGGTGAGGGGATGAGGTCCGCCGTTGGATCCGGGAGCATCCAACGGTTTCTGATGCATAATCCGCGTGATATGCCTATAGACCAATCAGAATGCAACAAACAATTTGAAGACTTTATGACCTTCTAAATAGGTCACGAAAAAACCATTTTCCATTTTTTAGTGCTCAAAATGAGTTCTTTTTTGTAAAAGACCTACCAAATATTTGTTCAAATGATATCATACTCTGCAAAAGTTTAACTCTTGGAATAGTAAATAGTATCGACAAAGGGATTTTTTATATTCTTTGCACAAAAAATCATTTTCCATTTTTCGAGCGCCCCAAATGAGGTTTTTTGTGAAGGACCTACCAAATTATTGTTGCAAAATTAGACCAAATCATTTTTCTAAAATACTAGGCCATATTTAATGCATAATTGATCAAATGGTTAGGTGTAAAAAGTTTTGATCCACCTCTCATGAAAAAGACAAATTTCCGCTGATTCAATTGGAAGCGGGTCAAATTTGAACTGTAGTTGCCTTGTAGTTTGCTCTTTATTTCTTTAAAAAATCATTTTTAGGTACAAAAGTATCTATTTAATGAGAGAAACACCAAAAAAATTCAAGATTCAACCACTGGCTAGGAACGGTCATTCCCGCCGTTTTGACCGCATTTTGAAACGGGCATAAAAAATTCAAAAAAAATCCAAAAATTGGGAAACCTCCGCATTGTGTCATTATTTGTGGCCAAGTTCCCAGGAAAAATAACAAACTTGTAATACGGCAATTATTTTAAAAAAGTGTTCTCAGAAACGAGCTATCACGTGTGGAGATCAATGGCTTTCAAGCCAAATGATCAATCTTATGACCACATTCATGGCATAGTTTGTTCAAATGATCTCATATTGTGCACAAGGGTGCATATAGGAATGGCAAACAATGTTGCCTAAGGAAGTTTTCATTTTCTTTGGACGAAAAAACCATTTTCCATTTTTCGAGTGCCCAAGAAGAGGTTTTTTTGTGAAGGACGGCCCAAATAATTGTTGCAAAATAGGACCAAATCAATTTTCTAAAATACTAGGACATATTTAATGCACAATTGACCAAATGGTTGGGTGTAAAAAGTTTTGATCCACCTCTTGTGAAAAAGACAAATTTCCGCCGATTCAGCTGGAAGCGGGTCAAATTTGAACTGCAGCTACCTCATAGTTTGCTCTTTATTTTTTTAAAATCATTTCTAGGTACATAAGTATCTATTTAATCAGAGAAACACCAAAAAAATTATAAGATTCAACCACTAGCTAGGAACGGTCATTCCCGTCGTTTTGACTACATTTTGAAACGGGCATAAAAAATTCAAAAAAAATCAAAAAATTGGAAAACCTTCGCATTGTGTCATTATATGTGACCAAGTTTCTAGGAAAAATAATAAACTTGTAATACGGTAATTATTTTAAAAAAGTGTTCTCAGAAATGAGCTATCATGCGTGAAGATTCATGGCTTTCAAGCCAAATGATCAATCTTATGACCACATTCATGGCATAGTTTATTCAAATGATCTCATATTGTGCATGAGGGTGGATCTTGGAATTCCAAACAATGTTCCCTAAGGAATTTTTCATTTTCTTTGCACGGAAAATTCATTTTCCATTTTCCGAGTGCCCAAAAGGAGGGTTGTTTGTGAAGGACCACCCAAATAATTGTTGCAAAATTGGACCTAATCAATTTTCTAAAATACTAGGCCATATTTAATGCACAATTGACCAAATGGTTGGGTGTAAAAAGTTTTTATCCACCTCTGGTGAAAAAGACAAATTATCGTCGATTCAGTTGGAAACGGGTCAAATTTAAACTGTAGCTGCCTCATAGTTTGCTCTTTATTTTTTCTAAAAATCATTTCTAGGTACATAAGTATCTATTTAATCATAGAAACACCAAAAAAATTCCAAGATTCAACCACTAGCTAGGAACGGTCAAGCCCGCCGTTTTGACCGCATTTTGAAACAGGCATAAAAAAATTCAAAAAACATCAAAAAATTGTAAAACCTTCGCATTGTGTCATTATATGTGACCAAGTTTCCAGGAAAAATAATAAACTTGTAATAAGGTAATTATTTTAAAAAGTGTTCTCAGATATGAGCTATCATGCGTGAAGATTCATGGCTTTCAAGCCAAATGATCAATCTTATGGCCACATTCATGGCATAGTTTGTTCAAATGATCTCATATTGTGCACGAGGGTGCATCTTGGAATTCCAAACAATGTTGCCTAAGGAAGTGTTCATTTTCTTTGCACGGAAAATTCATTTTTCATTTTCCGAGTGCCCAAAAGGAGGGTTTTTTGTGAAGGAACTACCAAATAATTGTTGCAAAATTGGACCTAATCAATTTTATAAAATACTAGGCCATATATAATGCACAATTGACAAAATGGTTGGGTGTCAAAATTTTTGATCCACCTCTGGTGAAAAAGACAAATTCCCGTCGATTTAGTTGGAAGCGGGTCAAATTTGAACTGCAGCTGCCTCATAGTTTGCTCTTTATTTTTTTTTCCAAAAATCATTTCTAGGTAAATAAGTATCTATTTAATTAGAAATACATGGTTTGATGGCGAGACATCGAGGTTTGGACGGTGGCCGAGGGCCCCAACTCTAGAGCGCGTAAGCTCGCATGCCCGCCGCGTGGTCACCGCGTGACCGTGGCGTTGCCATGTGTTCTGGGCGTCCTAGGCATGTCTAGTGGGTTGGGCACTCCCCAGGTAGGTGCTAGGAAGAAAATCACAACATAACATTCTCACGAGGAGACCGATCGATGCTCAAACATGAATAAGCAACCAAGTGTTTGATTTGCGGTACGGGAAATGCACATGGCTAATGGGCGTGAGTTTTGGCTGAGGATGATCAGTTACTAAGAAGACCGTCTTCACAAATTTTCACCTCAAAAGGAGGAGCCTAGGGGGTACTTGCTTTACAAACTACCACACTGGACATAAATACGAATGTTGAAGCTGGGCTCAAAATAATGAATGGATTGAGCTGGCATTTGATGGAGGATGGTTATTTAGGCATAGGAAAGCACTGTAGAAAATGGATACCATTTGGACATTCCAAAGTGGTACTTCCTTCACAAAGTGCTGCTCTGAACAGAATAGGAAAATGAATATTTCTGAATTATTTTTGAACTAGGTAAGGAATGTTTTTACATATTTGACGAAGATATGACCCAAAGAATTTATGAGATTTTTTTGGGAATTTCGGGAATGACAGAAATATAGGTTGCTTCACAACCTAGGGCAAAAACTGCCACATGGACATGACACATAGGCAAAACTGATGAGGTGGCGCCTAGTCATAGCAACCCACCACAATTTACAAGGCTATGACCATCTATATTGGTTGTTAACAACTAGAAATAAGGCAGCGGACTAGCGCTGTTTGCTTTATGACCTTTTCGTGTAAGGAAATTACGACCTTTCTGACCAAAATGGTCGCAATGGTTTAGGGTTTGGAGCCCCTCGAACAGCTTTTGACCAATTGGTCTGAAATGATCATAGATCTATGACCAATTCTTCCAGGGTCACTGACAGAAGGTCACTAGTTGACATATTTCTTGTAGTGTCCCCACTCAACAGTTCCCTGCATCGAATGCGCGTGCCCCACATGGACAGCCACAACAACTGCAGGGCCATCAACAAGTCAGCACTTGATGCTCACTCCTATGGATGGCAGCCAGATAGGTTGTACCCTCATCTTACTTGTGTGCAACATTTATGGCTTTGTTATTCATCTAAGCACGGAAAATATATCATCACATTTCACCGTATATTCATGCTGATCTCTTACGGGTCTTGTTCAGGAGTTCACGTTGTTCCATAGTTCAGCTAAGATACTTGTTCTTTAGGTAACGTTGTTCCATAGTTATCATCCATCAGCCAATGCTATCCCATAGGCTGGTGATTATAGTATTATACCACTTCTAGTATTACCTATGTTGTTCTTTAATACTTTTGTGTGCCATCTAGTAAATCTCGAGTACAAACGATACATATTCTGTAGCTTTCATCTGTGTTCTCCCTTTAGTTTATGAGACCTGTTGCTGCTAGTTAACCCCAGTCCTACTATTTATGTCATCTCCTACAGGCACTCATTTACATAAATCTAACTACTAGTTGTCTTCCATGCATGTCAGATATAATTGCACACACTGATATATCCACAAGAACCTCACGGAGCATTGTAAAGGCCAATAAACTTGATGTCAATGATACCCAATATGATGGAACATGTAAAGGCAGTTCTTCAGAAGACTTGCAGAAAGATGATGAATCCTCTTCACCCCACAAGGTCCTTGCTCTAACTTGGCCTATGATATGGGTACAACATGCATATAATGTCCTGGAGTGTATCTACTCTGTTGCAATGCCATGTGCTTAGCATGCTGATCATGCATGTAAATATGTCATGCCTTCTTGTTTTTTAGTACCTATTCCATTCATGATAACATGTTTTCAAATTCAAGTACTGTCATTCTACTCTATCGCAATGCCATCTGCTTAATTTGGACATCATGCTTCTGAATATCTTATGCATTGTTATTCATCAGTATGTACTTCATCTGTCTACCATACCATGTTTTTTACATTGAAGTGCTGTTCTAGTGCTCTGTTACAATGCCATCTTATTTTCCCAATCATACACGTGTATGTTGCCTTAGTTATTTCTGTACGTATTCCGCTAGCATATAGTTTTACATTCAACTAGTTTTTTTTGTTGTGTTGTCCCGTCGTATCCCTAGCTCTTACACCATACTCCCTCCGTCCGGATTACATGTTGCTGAAATGGATAAAAAAGGATGTATCTAGAACTGAAATACGCCTAGACCCATCCATTTTTTTCTGGATGGAGGGAATACATGTCAATATGTCATGCCTTTCTATTCTTCAGTACCTATTCCATCTCTCTGCTGTCGCATGTTTTATAATTAAGGCACCATTCTTCTATACAAGGCATGCAAGGGAAAGACGGCTATGTTAGAATCTGAAGGGTTACAAACAAGGCCTTTGCAAAAGATCCAAACGCCAGGAGATAATAAACCAACTCCAATTTTTATAGATACTGCTCCAACACAGAGAAACCCAACTCCTACTGATAATAAGCAGATTCCAGTGGCCAAAGAACTAGTCCGCTCCAGTCCAGCAAAAATATGTCAACTCAATTCTAAAAAGCGTGTGTGTATCCTTGCATCATGAAATTTTATAGCATGCTGATCATATTTTCTACATGTTTCTTACCCATCTCTCTTTTAGAAAATAAGCTTAACAGATAGAAGAATTTCTGCAATGGTATCGTTTATGAGGAAAGATTCTTGCAGGAATTCTTTGTCCTCCAATGTAGATGTAAGTACCTATTGTATGTCACTATATTTTTACATCAGCATGTATTTTGTTAATCGGCGTGAATCCAACCTTTATGTGATCTAAATTTAGTTGTAGCAAAATGTATGATTAAAGGCCATAATGTTGATTTTTGTAAGGAAAACTGCCTGGTAGTTTTGCATCCTGAGCTGCATGAGTGTACTATCTCATATCAGTGGGTTTGAATACTTTGGTTCTGCAGTAGGTTTTTCAGTGTTTTTTTACTGTGTTGTCCTGCCGTATCCCTAGCTCTTACATCATACTCCCTTCGTTCGGATTAAATGTCGCAGAAATGGATAATACTGGATGTATCTAGAACTGAAATACACCTAGACCCGTCCATTTAATTCCGGATGGAGGAATACATGTCAATATGTCATGCCTTTCTATTCTTCAGTACCTATTCCATCTCTCTACTGTCGCATGTTTTATAACTGAATAACCATTCTTCTATATAAGGCATGCAAGGGGAAGACGGCTATGTTAGAATCTGAAGGGTTACAAACCAGGTCTTTGCAAAAGATCCAAACGCCAAGAGATAATAAACCAACTCCATTTTTCATAGATACTGCTCCAGCACAGAGAAACCCAACTACCACTGATAATAAGCAGATTCCAGTGGCCAAAGAACTAGTCCGCTCCAGTCTAGCAAAAGAATGTCAACTCCATTCTAAGAAGCGTGTGCGTATCCTCACATCATGAAATTTTATAGCATTCTGATCATATTTTCTACATGTTTCTTACCCATCTCTCTTTTAGAAAATAAGGTTAAATGATAGAACACTTCCTCCATTGGGATCGTATTCGAGGACAATATCTTGCGGGAATTCTCTATGCTCCAATGCTGATGTAAGTACCTGTTGTATATCACTATATTTTTACATCAACATGTATTTTGTTAATCGGCGTGAATCTAACCTTTATCTAATCTAAAATTAGTTGTAGCAAAATGTTAAAGGCGCCAATGTTGATTTTTGTAAGGAAAACTGCCTGGTAGGTTTGCATACTGAGCTGCATGAATGTACTATCTCATATCACGCACATTATTGAATTGTAGTGCTTCTCTAGTTGCCCATTCATTCATTGTGTCAATGTTGCTTTCGTACTACCTTACTTGGCTGATGATAACTGTGCCATATTGTGTTAATTTGATGTAGGCTAGTTGCCCAAACGTTCGTTGTGTCAATGTTGCTTTCCTATTATCTGACTTGGCCAATGATAGCAATGCTAGTGTGTTAATTTTGTGCAAGCTGCTGAAGATAAGAAGACAAACTCTGAAAACAGCAAGGCAGCCCCATTGTTTCTTTCCAGTAAATCTAGGCCAGGTAATATGGCAATAACTCATGATTAATCTGTTTGGTTCCCGTCCTAATTTATGTTATGATGCAGTGGTCAAGACACTCTCCACTATCAATAATACAAGCCTGCCAAAATCGCCATCTGAATCTGTCCAGTATCCTCTGTCTCGAATGCAACGGAATAAATGTATGTTTGTGAACCAATTAATGGATGAAGCAATGATGGAAATGGTGGATGAATCAGAGGTGCAGAGTCGTGCGACACAACAACTGATCAATGTTTTCAGAGACAGTGTAGCAAAGCAGAAAGAACTTGCCCACATGCTTATGGGCGTCATCTGTGCTGAGGTTGCAGATTGTGACGTTGTAGATGGTTAGGTTCTGCTCATTTATTTGCACTGGCATCAATCTTTGATTGCCCAGTGGATGTAATTTCCTGTAATATATGCTGGATGTGCAACGTTATTCCCTGTATGCCTTACCTTTGCGTGATCGGTTTTGGTCCTGTGCATAATTGCTCGTCGTAATGGGCTCAAATTATCTAATTTGGCCTAAAGACATGTACGAACTTTAGTGGGCCCATTAAGTTAATGGGCCATTACTAGGCCGAAAGCTAATGGTCGACCCTCTTACCTCTCGGGTCGTTAACAGGCCGACATCGAAGCGGGCAACAGGTGGCCCCAGTTTATTTCAAGGGCCATTAACAGGTCGTTACTAAGTTTGGGCTACATATGGCCCAACTATACTGTAGGCCTTTAGCAGGCCGAAAGAGACAGCGGGCTTGTACTGGACCATGAAGACCATGGGCCGCTAAGAGGCCGAAAGTCAGGTCGTATTGTAAATGGCCCAACTGTGTTGTGGGCCTTTAGCAGGCCGAAAGAGAAACCGGGCTGGTATTGGATGATGAAGGGCATGGGCCATTAAAAGGCCAAAACTAAGGTCCGACTACAAATGGCCCAACTCATTTATGGTCCGTTAACAGACCGAAAGGCACACAGGGCTAGGAATTGGCCCAACACTTAAATGGGTCGCTAAAAGGCCAAAACTCAGGTCCGACTACAAATGGCCCAACTGATTTATGGGCCGTCAACAGGCTGAAAGTGACACCGGGCCAGAAAATTGGCCCAACACTTAAATGGGCCGCTAAAAGGCCAAAACTCAGGTCCGACAACAAATGGCCCATCAGATTTATGGGCCGTCAATAGGCTGAAAGACACACCGGGCCGGAAACTAGCCCAACATTTAAATGGGTCGCTAAAAGGCCGAAAGATGTACATCCTGAAAATTGGCCCATCCATTAAATGGGCCGTTAACAGGCCGAACAAATATATAGCGGGCTGTTAACGGGCTCGAACTGACGATGGGCTGCAATGGTGTCAAATCTTTAACGGGTCGTTGACGGGCCGAATTGGCACATCTCGTATGGGCCGTGGGCTTAAATCACTACAAAAAATACACTTCCATGATGATATGTGTTTGTCATAGTAGGTTGCGGTTTTTGTCATGCATGTACATCCATGACAAATTTATGACACAATCAAGATAGTCATACCTGTGCTGTCGTAGAAGTGTTCCATGACATTACCAAAATTATCATCACGGAAGTGTCCACTTCCATGACGATAAATCGCGCGTCACAGAAGTGCTTTCGTCAAGGGTGATCGACACGTGGCATCCACCGTAACGGAACGCCGTTAAGCTATCGGGTCGGGTTTTGGATCCGATAACCCGTTAACAGCCCCGACCAATGGGGATTTTCCACGTGTAAAATCATCATTGGCTGGAGGAAACACGTGTTGGCTCACCGTTGGGACAGATGTCATCCGCTCATTGGACCGAAGGCGCCTATGATACGGCGACACGTGGCATAGCCCAACAGAGGCCCATTCCTGTGAAAAGGCCGGCCCGTTTGACTTGGTCAAAAGGTGGCGGTCCGGCCCACGGAAAGCCTGTTAACGGGATGTTCGCATATAGCCCATTTACAGCCCGCTAACCTAGGGCCCATTACGCCCTATCCAAATTAGGCCCAATAGCGTCATCTGGGCCGTCCAATATGATTCAGCCCGTTTTAACTTCTGGCCCATGTGTGGCCCATGACTTCTTTCGGCCCATATGAGGACCTATGTAACTCTTGGTCCATTAACGGCCCGTGGCGAAACTGGCCCGTAATGAACAGTGTATCACTTTATACCCATTAACGGCCCGTTATTCCATTGGGCCGTTTCCAGCCCAAGTTATCTTTCGGCCTTCTCAGGGCCAATTGATTCTTGGGCTCACTTGCAGCATTCGGTTACATACCGCCCGTTACTGTCATTTTCTGCTTGTGGGCCAAATTCAGCCCGTCGTTACAGTCGGCCCGTTTGCGGACCGTTAATATGTTGGGCCGTTTTCATGTCAAAAAAACCCATTGGGTTGTTTTCATAGAGTTATCAAATACGGCCTATTAACGGCCCGTTATAGTCCACGAATAATACGGCCCATGATTGACGAAATGATGATATGCCCCGTAGAAGGCCCATGGATCCTACGGCCCGTATAAGGCCCATGGATAGTACAGCCCGTAGAAGGCCCATGGATCGTACGGCCCGTAGAAGGCCCATGGACCCTACGGCCCGTAGAAGGCCCATTGATCCCTAAGGCCCGTATAGAAGGCCGATGGATCCTACGGCCCGTATAGAAGGCCAATGGTCCTACGGCCGAACGAAGGCCCATGGATCATACGCCTGCAGGAGGCCCATGGTTACAACAGTCCGTGTGTTGCCATGATTATTTTGGCCTAGTTACCAAAAATAGGCTATTGTGGCCACTAGAAAAACACAGAAAAAGAACTGCAGTGACTACAAGCAAACAACTAAACAAGATAATAAGGAAATAAATAAGCAAGCAATTAAGGCTAGCCTATTACCGCTATTACACATATTACATCCACTGGGCATCAAAGTTCACCTCCAGTGCAAATATAGGGAACAAAGCAGCATATTACATACACTGGCCGTCAAAATTGGCCACCAGTGCAAATAAACGTGACAGCAAAACAAGAGCATAACTGAAACAACTTCAGAAGAGCTCAAGAAACGTTATCCTGGGTATCCACCATGCTGGCAATAAGCTTAGCAAGCTGATTAGCTTTGTCCTGTTTGGCGCTAAAATCCTCCAGCTTGCTATTGCACCAGAAAGTATGCATCTGAATGCTCCAGGGACTTCCGCAATCCTTCGCTTCTTGTCGCAGCACAGCTGATCGATGTCTTTCAGCTTGTAGTTGAGACTCAAGAAACCAAACTGATTCAGACAGTGAGTTTGAATAGCTTGTGCAAGCGGTAGTGGCCAGTAACTCGAACACTAAACCAAGACATGACTTTGGGGTTGTCTCGCTGTCTTCAAGATAGTCTTCCTTAGCTGTTTTATCAGCTTTGTTGGAGACCAACAAGGATGTGTCACTATCCTGAACCTTATCTGCATTACTTCCTTTACCATTGCTTAATAAGGCACTCTTCCCCAATATTCTGTCAGCATTCTAAAAGAAGAAACAAGCAGACACATAACAAGTTTAGCATGTACTAGTATATGAAACTCATTTCGGTTAACCAGTTCATTAGTAAGGTGGACAGGATTAAACTACGAAGTCTTCAATTGCCAAGTACTAGTACATAATAAAAGCATCAAACAAACATATATCTATGTCCTATGGTCACTGCATTGTCTTGCCAAATCAAAATAGAGACACGGTTCAAATCATATCAGTTCAAGACAAAGCAGCAGTGAAAGAATACAAAGCGTGGGAAACTACACAGCACAACAAGATTTCATATGGGTACCACGGGTCTACATGTACAACAACACTATTGGCTGTGTTGTGATGCTAGTAATGTGCATGATATGAAAGTCAACTGTATACACAATTGAAATTGAAATCAAAAGAGCTATTGATAAGAGCAAACATGTTAAAGAAACATGCGTGAACATACCTGCCGTGCCATTGGAGTTTTGATTGGATCCTTCAATTTAAAAATAAGTTTGTATGGGTAAATACAATGATACAAGAGCAAAGCAATCATAGTTAAAAAAGGCGTGCCTAAGCGAGCGCTTAAGCGCGCCTAGGCTCTAGGCGTTGGCAAAACGCATTACGCATAACTACGCTTAGTCTATGCATAACTACGCATAAGCATGCGCTTTGGTCAGTAAAGTGCAAGGCGGTGGCAAAACGCACAATTAACGCCTAGCGCTTTTTTGAACTATGATAGCAATGGAATCTTAAATTAAAATAGTTGTTCTTCAGGTTTAGGCACTTGTTCTACATGAATAGAGTACAGTAAGACGCAAGAATATAATACTTAAAAATAGAAAATGAGCTCATAGACCTTACCACATTCTTGGTTCGAGACCAGTACAGAACAAGGCGTTCTCAGTCATCGTCCAGTAAATGTGTCTCAGGAGAACGTAAGGGTATTTGATGAGTTTCTTTGCCGGTGAAGTATGTTTTCTTCAGGTAATTCCGATACTACCACCAAGCATTCTTGAAGATAGCAGAGGTATTAACACAGGTTACCTCATCCTGAGTTTCCAAATTGGTCCTTCTCTATAGATAAAAATGGGAAATTTTGCTATATTATAACCATCATGGAGGTAGGATGTATGCGACGAAGCAAAGTAATTGCCATGAATAACATTACTTACACATAACTCCTGGACAAACACCTGCAACTGGCATTTTCCTTCATCTTCAGTATAATATTTCCAAGATGGGAAGATACGCACATACGATTTAACAACTTCAAATGTGATAGATGCTAAACTACGACTGGCTGGTTGTGCTTCCTCCACAGGAATAGGCGTACTAACTGGTGGAGTTGGGGTTCGCCGTGATAGTACTGGCCCTTTGGGCACTGGAGCTGCCTTACTAACTGCTCTTGTTTGGGAGCTCTGTGGTGGAGATGGTGATGTGTCAACAGGAACTGGGTTACTATCGGCTGGGGTTGGGGTTAGATTGGGTGAAGCTGGTTCTTTGTCCATCGCAGTAGGGGTACAATCTGCGAGAGTTTGGGTTATGTGTGGTAGGGTTGGTTCTTGTGCATGTACAACCGGGGTGCTATCTCCACCAATAGGTGGCACTGTTTTATTTGAAGACCGTGTTTTTATTCCGCTAGATACTGGCATCACCCGCTCAAATTCAAATGGCTGATAAACAGGAAACATAGTTGAATGTACAAACATTGTATGAGAGACAGATGCAATAGACAGTGTGGAAAAAAGAGGGCATGAAATAGTTGATATGTATATTGTTTAACTAAAACGGATAGCATGACATAATTTCACATATATGATGTCTATCTAAACTGGATAGCATAGCATAACATAACTCAAAGTTATGATGAATAACTAAACTGGATTGCATGACATAATTCACCTACATGTTATCTAAGTAATCAGGATCGCATCATTTAATTCACATATGTGATTTATATGCTAAACAGAGGGCATTCGATATGATGTCTGAACTAAGAACATGGTGTTGAATATTGTGTATATGATGTCTAAACTATGCAATGCAAGACACCGTATGCATGATATGAGCAGTATAACTGTGCCAAGTTAGAGCATACACCTCAGTAGGGGAATAGGACTGGTCATCTGTCTCTAAGTCCATCTCTGAGGAGCTATCGGGACCTAACAAGAGATCTGCTTCGACAGGTAGCACTGTCTTCTCTGAAGGCCTTGTTTTTACTCCAGATTTTTCCATCTCCCACCCAAATGGCTGATTCACAGGAAGAGTAGTTTAATGTACAAACATTGTCAATAAATGGAAATGTAATGAAGAAAAGGATGGGCAAGATATCATTCAAATATATGATGCCTGGTTAAACAGGATGGCATTGCACATTTCACATATATTATGGCTGGCTAAAAGACATGAGACTGCATAATTCCCATATATGATATAGAAACTAAACATGTGGCATTACAGAACATGTCTAAACTAAGCATATGACATATATGATGTCAAAAGTAGGCATTGCAAGGCAACATATGCATGACATGACTAACATCATCATGCCAAGGTAGAGCAAACACCTTGGGGGGTAAATAGGAGTGGTCAGCGGCGTCTGAATCCGCCTCAGAGCAGATATCTTCCTCTGGATTACAATCTGGAGAGGGGTGGGGAGGGTTTGCCATTGAACCCATCATGGAGCGATGTCTGCATGACATTGTATTGCCGCGCAAAACTCTTCTCTTTTTCTCTACATGTTCAGCATGACTGTGTACAATATCTGACATGCATACAAAAAATATGGTGAGATTATGTAAGGAGAGCATGCAGAAATTTAGAGTGATGGTAAAAACCAGTGGATGGATCCAAAAATAATGATAGCAGGCTAATGATTGCTTTAAATTAATAAAAAGATAGATGACGATTGCTTTACTATTTGTTTCCCACCCAAGATGAACAACATAGGCATACCCTAGGTGAACCAGATATTAGACAGACATACTATTCATTGCTGCATCGATATGTGCCCCACAACTAATTTAGAACTCAAGTTTGAACTTGAATTTGGACCTGAGTTGGGAGTCCAAGAGCTGAACAGGACGATAAAGTAGCAGGTAAGTTTAAGCAATGCATAACATAAGCAGAAACAAAAGAGTGCAACCTCTCTTGTGGACCCGTGTACTCCTCAGGTTCATCTGCTGAGTCGATGATGGTGATGCCATTGGGGTGCGTGCCGACGGCAGGGAAGGAGATCTGAGGCGGCGAAAGACGGTCAGGAGTCGTGATGTGTTGTTTGGTGGATGCTTCTTTCGATGGAGCAGCTCAGGTGAGGTGGACGACGTCGCAGCAGGAGCAGGACAAACCACACAAAGTTCCCTTCGACACGTACCTGTAACTGAAGTAATTCTGTAAGGGCTCATTTGGCTTGCATGATTCTTAAAACGCAGGGATAGGAAAAACACCAGAATAGGATAGGAAAATGCACATGGTAAACAGAGCATTTGTAAACACAGGATTTCTGTCAACTTGGGTGTTTGGTTTACAGGAATTGGAAGAGCATAGGAATGCAAAGAAACATGACCAAAATAAAGAGAAACCATATGAAAGCGTGTACAGTTAGAATGTTATTCTGGCACTAATGCACTTGGTCTTGTTTTCATGCATAGGATTTTGAAAAGTAGGTCCAGGTGGATGTTTTGCGTCAGTCCTTTCAACAAAATGCATGAATAATTGAATAGTAGAGTGCCATTGGAAAATTCCCTATTGCTATGTTTTTCCGTTGAACCAAAATAGCCCTAATGGATCGACGTGAATGTATAGTAATAAGTGATGCAACAAGTGTACAACCTCTTTGCAGTAGCCGTGTAGACCTCAGCAGCATTGGGTTGGTCGCTGAAGCAGTTGAGGCAGAGGTGGCTGTCGGAGGTGTGGAGGAAGATCTGAGGAATCTGTAGACGGCGTCCAGGGCACTGCTCTGTTGTGATGGATCGTTCTATTGTTGGAGCAGCTCCGGTGAGCCGTAAGACGTCAAGGCTAAAGCAGCACAAGATAGACATCGTCAATCTCAAGTGGGATTCTAATAGCATCTCCAATAGATGATGTAAAATTAACATCACCAAAAACCACCTGACTATAACAGATGAGGTAAAAACTGTTGACTCTGAACTTAACTGTCGAAATTGAAATTAACTGTGGAGTCTGAATGCTAATGTCAAAACTGAACGCAATGGTAGCAGAGAGGCACTTGACATGTAGTTTAGGGAGGGCCTGCATTTCATCTTCAACCTGCACCCCCCTGAGCCGCCAGCCACCACCGGCCGAAGCGCCAGCCCCAGCGCCGCCTCGCCGCCCCGAAACAACTCACCACCGCCACCCCGGCCAGCCCTCTAGGCCCCTCGCCCCCCCCACCCTGAACCCTAAGATAGATAGTGGGGTACCTCTCCGGCGAGCCCCCATCCCCGCTGCGGGTGGTTCTTCCTTAACTCCGGCGAGCCCCCCCAACCCCTGAAAATCGACTGACCCAAAAGTCGATTCAGTCGACTGAAGTGTGGCTTAATCATAGCAGAGCAGCAGCACGAGCGAGGGGGAGAGCAGCAGCAGCAGCTGGGCGAGCGAGCGATCGAGCGAGAGCCGGAGCAGCAGCAGCAGATCCGGCTGGTATGGAAGCCGCCGCCGAAGGGGCCTCGCACTGGGGGAGTGCCGCCATGGAGATGTCGCCCGCGGCGCCGGCTTCAAGGTAGCCGCTCCATGGGGGTGCGGGATGGAGCACCGTCGGCACCGGGAGGTCGAGTTAAGGAGAAGGTGTCATGCGATGAGTGTACAACCTCTTTGGTGGCGCCGAGTAGGCCTCGGCTTCGTCTGAGGAGTCGGTGAGGATGCTGCGGTTCCGGTGGAGCAGGTTAAGGCGGCACTATGGGGATGGAGCAGCCGCGATAGATGAGGTGATCGTCGGAGCAACTCCTTGGAGGTGGAGGACGGGGCGGCTGAACCGGCAGGACGGCGAGATGGACGACGGATCCTCATCTGGGGAGGTGGACGAGGGACGTCGAGATGTTGCGGTAGACGACATCGTCGGGGAAGAGGCTCCGGCTGGGCAGCGGTGACATGGCAGACGGAGGAGGGTGGGGTTTTGCGGCTGGAGCGGAGAGGTTATGGCAGCCTGGGATTTCGAATGGCGAAAAGGGGGCGATGGGAGGGGGTGCAGCATGACTTAGGGACGCGCTTATCCAAAATGTAGGGTGTGTTACAAAAGTACCCCCCCCCCCCGCCGATTTGAACTAGCAACCCTTACGGCTCAGGGTTAGAAGGGGGATTTGGCAGCTGGAGGGAGTTTTCGCGCGCGTTGTAATTTCAGGATAGCAAGGCGCGGGTTGCGAAGGCGCCAGTTTTGGGAGCACGATATCTGAATTTTCGGGATATAACAAGACGCGGGTTGAATTTTAGGGACAAGCCTAACGTGTAGTAATATTATACTTGTACGTACCAAATCAATTCACACTTCCCTCAACCAAAAAGAAAACGAAAAAATAAAACTATTCACACCACACAAAGAGAGAGCCTTGCCCCGTTTTACTATACAAATGCTATTCAAAGCTACTCCCTCCTTCCATCTATATAGGGCCTAATGCGTTTTTTGATGCTAACTTTGACCAAATATTAGAGCAATGATATATGACATGCAAATTACACAAAGCACACCATTAACTTCGTCTGTGAAAGGTTCTTTCAATGATATAATTTTCACATTGTGCATGTCATGTACTATTAATCTTGTCAATAGTCAAAGGCGGTCTTAAAAATCTCATTATGCCCTGTATAGATGGAAGGAGGGAGTATGAATCCATGTTATGTCCAATTAAATGTTTTCGCTTGCTATATAATGCACGTAACCTACTCATACCAACATTTTAGTGCATTCCAAATGTCTATACTACCGCTGCAATTCGAACTAAATTTGAATTCGTTTCTCTATTTCAATAAGAATCTACAATCATGAGTGTTGCCAACTTCAACCATCATTCGTGTATTACCTTAATAACACACCACATGATTACTATAGAGATAGATATGAACTATGTGTACTACATGAACTCGAATTCTATTTTTTGAATACACTTGATGTTGATTCCAAATAATAGTAAATTTGATGTACTAACTATATATTCATAATCTAAACCATGTTCCATATGTACACCGTGTTTATCACACAAAGTATAGTGCCCCGGCCCCTACATTATGACAAGTATTTAGACCTGAGTTGCAAAAGCCACACATTAGCCCAAATTATAATCAATGTTCTACATTATGATATCTTCTTCAAGTATCCGTATCCACCTTTTTATAATGAATTATGATCTTTGTTCGTCTTTTACACCTTCACGATCCTCTTCTATTTGTAGCTAGCTAGCGCTAACTTTCTATCGTGCATGCACACGCCCGCCCCCCCTCACACACCCTTAGTGTCCCCTCCATCGCACATGTTCATTATTTCACTTTAGGTCGTCCACCAGTGGTGTGTGTAGGCCCCCGGCTCCTTCTTTCTGGCACACACCGGTCGATATATACCTCTCTAGCCAAGTGTGCCTACAACAAACCACATATATACTTCCCCTCTTCTCTTCTCACCGTCCATGCCCCCATATGTCCAATATGATTCCACGCAGGTGCACACTCCCACCCCTCTTTTCATTAGTCACATGCTCGCACACTCCTCCCCCTCGACATGGTAGGCCTCTCGCACCAACTCCTAGCCACACTCTCTCCCCCTGTCTGCCTCTCCGGACCTTATTTGCTTCTAACACATGCAGGCGTGTATATGAACTGATCTCCCTACATATAGCCGGGTCAACTATAATTCGTTTTCACCAAGCACCGATACACTTACCTCGCTAGTTATGTCTCTCCTTTTCTCGGACACATGACGGTTGATCTTCCTATGTAGTTACGCATGCTAACCACAACCATATCTTCTCCCCTCATCATCCTTGAATACCTCCCGACCCGTCTCTCACAGCACGTGCATAGACAGACAGACATCCCCTGCCCTCTCTTATTGATATTGCACTCATACCCTCCGTTTGTCTAGCAGGCCTCTCCCACCATTTGTGAGACGCCACTCCACCACCAACCCTCCGACGCTCTACCTTTGTCTTTTTCCCAACCTTATTCCTCTGTTACACATATCCATGGATGTCG
>NC_041389.1:115983086-115989706 GCF_002162155.2 Triticum dicoccoides
AAGAAATACACCTCTGCCCTCTCAAATTCCAGTAGGCCAGCCACCCTGTATCTTTGACGTGGGCAAACACAAATTCGATGGCACTCTTTATCGATCGCGCAGCCACACACTTCATCCCTGTTTTCAATTCTATCGATATCTCACGTCCATGACTCCATTTCACACACATTGCATATGTTACGTTTTTCTGATTGAGATATCATCAACACATTGCCTCTGTTTCGCACAAACCATCTCTCTCACACCCACCCACGTACGTACCTGCACCTAAAGAAGAAGTGCACGCAGGACGCACGTACTCACGTCTCGTTCCCGGCCACACCCGCGTGGGTACACGGTGGAGTTCGTTTCTGTACGAAAAGGCAGCCCACATGATAATTTGACGCGTGTAGCGGTTGTTTACTTGAAGGAGGGTCGGGTACCACACCTAGAATATAAAACGATTGCCGTGGGGAAAATGGAAAAATGGGTTTGTCTCTCGTGAGTCTCATCACACAATCTCACACAAGGCCGCCGTGGCCTCTCTCTCTCAGCGTTCATCGGTGATCCGGCCATACCCCGTCCGCTGGCGAAAAGGGAGGATGTGCATCGTCTCTCCGTTCGACGGCGTTGAGGCAGCTCGTCCCGATCTGCAGTACCCGCCGTTCTCTCTGATCAAGCTCCGGTGCGGTAGGGCCTTCGCCACTTTCTCGCTGCCGTAGTATGGGCAGATCCCGGCCGCCGGCGCCCTCCTGGTAACATCCCGACGACCCTCAGGTATAGCTTCCTCCGGCCTTGCTCCACTGCCCATCTTCCCATGTTGCTGCATGTGGATCTTCTTTAGTTGTTTGCTTAAATTGTATCTCGGTCGGCGTACTTTCCATCTTGCAATCTCGTCCTCAAACCATTTTTGATAAACCACCATGTGCTATCTTTCCCTTTTTACATGGAACATGCTTCTTTTTTGTCGGCGTATGTGTCTTCAACTCGTGTTATTGGGCAGTAATTGTTTCCTTTCGACCTCCTTTTGCAAACATGGCTATCCATTTTCACCTCGTTGCTATTGCGACCTTTTGGTGGACTACACAAATCACTTTTCTAAAGAGTGTTTTGTGCAGTTCCGCCAAAATGTCACGCGGGCAACGTTTTTACATTTCTGTGGGACTGCGGAAAGGGAGATTGGTTTTGCTATCCTCCTCATCCAACTCCGTGCCTAATCTTCTCCAACAAGAAGTTAGTCCTAAAGAGATATCGTAGAGGTGATCGGCTTCTATTTATTTGTGTTATGTTTCATCATCTAGTTCCACTATTATTGTAATCACACTGACTGGATATCTTTGCAAACAGGGATGGTCCGCCCGATTTTAGTGGAGCTGCACAAAATGATCGGATTGTGGTGTCCTTCATACACCTCTTTTTTGGCTACAGAGCTGCGTGAAACTAGCTGCCAAGCAATGATCACTGTGCCAAGGAAATGGAGCCATGCCTACGAACAACATTGATCAATTATATTTTTTTCTTTATTTGTACACCTTCTCACAACTTTGTCTTCAGTTGTGATGTGAATATTGGCGCCGATCTGCGAACCATTGAGATGCATTAGCCATGGTAGTTTCATTTGTATTTGATGGAATGTTGTAACAAGATAATCTTGAGGCAAGACACATGAATCCTAAGTTCAAACCTTTTTTTCCTACGGGAACCAAAGTTGAAACCTTCATAGCATCACAGTACAATTTCATCAAAATTATGCGTACATATAAACAAAGGACGTCGATAACTGCCACACGTGTGGTATATTCGACATGCGCCCACACACCGTGTGTGGTGTGAGCAGGAGGCAGCACACGCGGGTTGTGTGTGGGCGGGTATTAGAATTGCCCACACGTGTGGGAGCGGCTACTTCGTGCCACACGCCAACATGTACTACTCATCTCCACCCAGCGCGTGTGGCACGAAGCAGAAATGCCCACACGTCCTGACGCAGCTACGTTAGGTGCACCGTGGGATGACAATTTAGTTGCCATCCTGGTTGGCAAATGTAGTTATCCGGGATGGCAAGTGTAGTTGTAAAAGTATAGCAACTCTATCTGTTTTGCTTAACTAGAGTTGTCATGTCTAATTATCTGGTTGCCACGTACGCGCAACTGCAGTTGTCGTGTAGTAGTTGCCATGTATTGTTAATCATAGTTGTCGTGTGTGTTTATCTGGTTGCCACGTACGCGCAACGGCAGTTGCCATCTAGCAAAGAATCACAGTTGCCATGTGTGTTTATCAAGTTGCCACGTTCGCCTAACTGCAGTTGCCATCCACAACATAGGAGTGTTGTGTGGGCGAAAAGCAGTTCGCCCACACGCACATGAAGTAGGTGGCTGGCTGTGTGGGCAGAAACTAGTTCACCCACACAGCGCAGCTAGCAAATAGCGTGGTGCGAGTGTGTGGGCAAACTCTCCAATGCCCACACACCAGCCTCGTCCTATGTGGCACACCAAATCCACCTTTTTGTGTCAAGATTCGTGCAAAAAACACTGGACGACCATCAAGGCGTGTGAGAGAGTTGGGGAACGCCCAGACGTGTGGGCGTTAGTGTTTTCGTAAATAAATCCTAAAAGATTGGTAGCAATGCCAGAAACAATTCAACTTCGTTTTGCCGACATGTTGGACATCCTTCATCTGGCTACACCTACCATGCAGCAATATTGATTGCACAACACAACTTCAGGGAAAGATTCACCCGGTCGTTGCGCTGCAGTAGTAATGACTAGTGAGCAGTCAAATCACAGAGCCCCACCTTCGCCACAGTAAGTTGCTTGGATGAAGCAACCATCATTTCTCTGTTCCTTGAATCCGCTGGTACTCCCATATTCCCACAGTAAAGTTGCTCGGGCGAATCAACCATCACTATATCCGCTCACGTGTGATGACCACAGGAGCTATCCATTCAGATTGTATGTTAAAAAAATAAAGGTCAATAACTAATGCGGCAAAATTTCAAAAAAAAAACTAATGCGGCACCTCGGGCCAACGCGGCCAGATCGCATTTTGTACGAGAAATTACACACCATGTTTCATTGACATGTGGTCCCGTTCCAACATATCAGTGAGACGATGGCGAGTAGTAGGAGTATTTCCGAACCGACGTGTAGGCCGGGGCGCCCCTTTGTGAACCGTGGCAAACTGGCAACCGTCCACTGACTCTTCGCCTTTCCCTCTCGATTTGGAACTGCTGTAGCACACTCTTCCTCTCCCTCCTCCATTTTCCTTCAGCCTTTCATGCTTTCTTCTACCATTGTTCGATCGTCTTCTCCATGGAGGGAACAGGACGGAAACGACCTTGTTATTCTTGCCCCGATCTGAAAGATGATGTGGTGGAGGAACTCATTGATCGGTGCGACGACATCACCTCGGCTAGCATGGCAGGTTCGTTCAAGCCCATTCTTGACTCAACTAATAACATCATTACAAGGAACCCAAGAGTCAAGGAATGGTTTGATCTCCCCTATCTTCTACGCCGTGACCCTGATGACTGGCGCCGTCACGGCGGAGGCCTCGCCCTGTGCAAGTTGATGCCGCTTGATAATGATACGTATGATGTTAAGATGCCATCGCTTGAGGGCAAGGCCTGGGCAGGCGCAAATGGAGATTGGGTTATTTACATTGGGTCCAACTACGAGTGGGAACTTGTGAATGTGTACACTCGTGACCGGGTTCCACTTCCAAAAATCTCAGCAGATTGCCCAGAGGTTGAGCACACCGGTATTGTACGCACGCTCAAATACAATCATGGTGACTGTCTTGTATGGAAGATAGCAATTTCTCGAGTTCCCACCCGCTCTTGGAATTACAACAACTATGAACTTGTTGCTATCTTTGACAAGCTTGTTGCCGTCGTTGCTGGTTTGACTCGATGGACATTGCTCAAATATCAGTTTCTGTACACGGGTGAGTACTGTGATGCAATTGAATACGAGGGCCTTGTGTTTGCTGCCACCACTCGTGGCACTGTTTTTGCATGGAATCATTATGATTTCGGTACGTTTGTCTTCCACCGTAATTATAATTGTTTCATCCACATGCATGCTGGTTAGCAAGTTTCCCTTTACTAATTAACCTTCTTCTTGTGTTTCCAAGGTCCTGTGAAAATTCCACCACCTATACTTGAAAAAGTTTATAACCAAGGGGGAGATGACGATGGTGATGATCACGAGCATGAGGACGAGCAGCGCCCATATACTTGTTGGTGCCTGGCAACTAATTCCGATGGATCACCTCTTCTTGTGTGTATACAGCCCACTGATGATGTTAGTGCTAAGGAAGCAGGTGTAGTCTCCCATGGTCGCACTCTCCGGACCTATTCCAACACCCGTTGCATGGTATTCGGGATGGATACTAGTGTGCTAGCGCCAACACCTTCTCCCTGGTACAGAATTGATAGTCTCGGAGAAAACCCGCTCTTCCTTGGACAAAACTATCTGATGATGGTGAAAGGCGATCCAACTGCTGTTAACACAATGTTACTAGCACCATTTATGAGAAGCAGCTGTGTCTATACCTCGGACATTAGCGTGGTTCCCTACCCTGGTACTGATATAGTAGGCCGCTTCAGCTTGGATGATCAGTCCTGCGTTGGTATCGAGATCGACAATAGATGCCTCGTCCCAGAGAATCACTTGTGGTTCAAAGCAAGCGTTTCCAACGCCGAGGAATGGTTGAGTTGAAGTTCATTTCATTGCTTGTTATTTGTTGTGTGGTGAAAACTTTAGTATTTATAATGTATCCTCGTTGTCGATGTGGGTTGATGACCTGTTGTATGTAATAAAATGATATGCCTGTGATAAACTTACTAAATTTATGAACGGCTTTCGAGTTGCTTCTGTAAGTGAGTGGTGCGACGAGGCAAAAAAATATTTTCCGAATAGATAATTGTACGTGCATTGCAACAGGTTATCGGATGAGGCCAATCACCAACAATAGTAGTACACTATTTGTACTAGCTTCACATGCTTCGCGCGTCGTGCGGGTGTTTTTACTATAGCCATATTGTACTCAGCACCTCGAATCGTCGATACTAGTAGTACTATATAGTAAGTAGTAGGAGTAGTAGGGTGGCATGGGCCAAAACAAGCATTCACGTCCAGGAGTACGGCACACGCCACCAGCACGACTTCCATCTGACACCATATTTCTTGGAGTCCATGCTAGAGCAATCTCTTCAACCTCATTGTTTCTCTAACTCAGCCATCGCGCGGCGGGCGAGGTGGGGGTTTGCCGATAGTCGGTTTCCTCAACTGCAGTCCCACTTGTAAGGCCAACTCCAACACTCTATCAATATACGGATGTACTCTTCTTACCAATACAAAAACTTGCATCCATTCTACTCCCTCCGTTCTACTACCTCTGTCCTGGTTTATAGGTCCCCTTTGTAGTTTGTGTCAAATTTTGACTAAAGATTTAACTAACAAAATGTTAATGCATGTCAAGAAATTTTTTCTCATTGGGTTCGTATTTGAACATAGTTTTCAAAAATATAATGTTTGGTGACATGCGTAAACATTTTGTTAGTTTAATCTATGGTCAAAATTTGGCACGAAATATAATGGGGACCAATAAACCCGGACGGAGGTAGTATTTGTCAAAATATATATGTATCTAGACATGTTTTAGTATATAGGCACATCCATTTTTAGACAAATGGAAGTCAAGTATTTTGGAACGGAGGGAGTACACACTAAAATTTTTAAGTTAGCACAACTAGTCTAATTCGAGAGCACAACCGAAGATTTGGTCGGATTCTTCCTCCTTTTGCCGACACGTGGGACATCCAGCATCCAGGTCGTGTCATGAAAGAAAATAGAGTCGTAGTTGATAAGTTGAAGCCACGAGATGTGCATCTTGAGTTAAACTGTAAATAGAATCTTACTACTCTTGAGTAACTCCAAAATCGGCCACCGAAGATCTTTCCTGGATTTGTTTTTCATCACCAGCACGTCGAGGTGAAAGATGTGCAGGTTCAGTGGGTCCTCTTGCGTTTTCACTGACATGTGGGGCCGCATGTGAGCAAACAGACGATGGGCTCCGCACATCCGCTGGCTGGCTAAGAAGAGAGATAGAGGAGGGTTGAGCACGGACTGCAGGAAATTTGTTCTACGTAACCAGCACCTTGATATTCGCGTGTGGTTGTTTCTAGAATAAAAAAAAGGAGGTACCTCTACTTATGTTACTCCCACTATGCCTAGCCTAAGGTTAGTAGGTGACCTTGCGCTTGGCTCTTCGCCTCTTCCGGAAGTCGATGGTTCTACAGTAGTGCTTCTGGCAATCTGACACCAAATGAACTGCTGCACGTCCACCGCGTGTAAGCAAAAGTTTCTCCTCGTGCTGCGAGCCACCACACACGCGTTGGCGAGGGAGAAGGCGTAATCAAGCTTCTCGTCATTCTGCGAGTTTAAGGGACACATCAAAGTTATTTACTAGTAGTATGTACTCTCTCCAAAAAAGGGCTGACCATGTCATTGCTACCATCCCGTGCTCCGTCGTTGAGTACGTGCACTATTCACGTGCCATTCACGTGCCATCGAGCAGAAAAAATATTGCGTAGGTGCCATCGAAGTGCACGACTCACTTACGGAAAAGGGTTCCCCCCT
>NC_041389.1:115990065-115994523 GCF_002162155.2 Triticum dicoccoides
CTGATTATCTCCATTTTCTTGCATGACACGTGCACCTTGATGCTAGATGTCTCGCGTGTTGGGAAAAGGATGAACAAAGCTCACGTAAAAGAAAATATTTGAAGAGCATAGATTCCCGACGACCGAGGAGGAGCAAGGAACCTCGCGGTGGAGCGTCTGCAAGGAACCTTGCGTGTTTTCCCCTGTTTTTTGTCGCCTGCCCACCTATAAACAACTAAAAGAACATGAACTTTTCACTAACCACTAGAAACAGTACATCAGGATGCTAAGTTGAAGATGTTTTATACTCCCTCCGTTCCCAAATATAAGTCTTTTTGGATATTTCAATAAGGGACTACATACAAAACAAAATGAGTGAATCTACACTCTAAAATATGTACACAAGTGAACGCACTAACTCCATCCGATCCAACTCATGCACATACGCGCACAGCATGGAGCACACAACGCACGTACACAAGACATGCATGCACACACGCTCGGCCGCAGTATGCACGTGAATAACACATGCATGCGCACACACTCGGTTGCATGGAGGCGTGCGCCATCCGCGGCGACGTCCGGTTTGTCGTGCTACGGCGAAGCTCGCACGTAACAGCGCATACACATCCCTTGCAGCACCTCTTTCCCGTCGTTGCTCAACTACTAGTCGGAGACGAAGACGACCGCAGCCTCGGCCTTAGAGCTAGCACCGACGTGGTGGTGGTGCGTCCCCAGTCGCCTCTACTCCTTCTGCGCACGTTGTCTATCAAGCCGGCTGCATGCTAATGATGATGTGGGTGAGATCTTCTAGGACTCAGATGATGACGAGGAAAATTATGAGACACACAAGGTGACGTACACCGTCAAGGTTCACGGTCAAGGGGGTGCTAGCAAGTGCTTACATGTGCTTAGAGCAAGTACAACAGAGCTGAGTCAGCGGGCTATAAGGAATAAACAGTACTATATTTCTGCTTAGTTGGAGGAAAGAGAAGAGGAGAGAGAAGGTAAGCGAGCTCTTTGTGAAGAGCCAGCTCTAGCACGTGCTCCTAGGCACTTGGTAGTACATGTTGACTATAAGATGGGTTGTAGGCTTATAGCCAGCAGCTGGCTATACTATTAATGCTCTTTAGATGAGGTGCTAAGTGCATTAAATGGCTTAGTAACTCAAGTGTTCAATGCATAGGTGCTTAGTTTATTGGTGCCACGTCATATTTTATGCCTACGTGGCAGGCTTAGCAGCTATACATGGTGGAGCACTGGGAGAGGCCAAGGCTGGTCATAGTGGGGAGTAACTTGTACTGTAACATATTACTATGTTACTCTAAACATCTCTATAAACCGGAAAGGAGGGAGTAGTAACATACACTAGTGTCATATGCAGAGTATGGGAGCACATGATATTTCCCCGTCCGGACCGATCCCAAGTTGGCTTCTCACCTTCTTGGCCCAACAAAAACACCTCCCCCCTCCTGCGCGCGCTTCCCGCCCGGCGCCAGCTGAGCCCGCCGCTCCACATTGATGGCAAGTCAGGGCGACGCGACCTCTCACTGCTTCCGCCGTTGAAGCGGCGCGCCGACCGATGGCACTGCCCGCTGCACGCCCGGCATGTCAGACTACACAATGGATAGTAACTTTTAGAGCAAGTACTACTATAATTAGATGACATAAGTAGGCTATAAGGATTTAAATATAGTATTTGTGCTTAGTTGAAGGAGAGAGAAGAGGAGAGAGAAGAGAAGCGGATTGTAAACGTGTAGCCGGTTGTACTCCAACATACTCTACTTTGTGAGACAAAAGGTGGGGCCATTATTAATGATATTGTATTTATACTAAAGGGACTAACTGACGCCTTAATTACTCCGGTTTTTTTGAGACAAACCTTGGTGGGGCTATTGTTGACTTTTTTTGAGCTATTATTGACTTGGACATGGGGCTTGGGGGCCAAAGGCCTACTATTATACTCCGACCTGACATGCTCTACCCTGGCCGCCGTTGTATCATATGGTTTCGCACTGTTCCAAATCTTAGCGCCGCCATGCAATTCTTCTCCAGCCCTCCTTCTGGCGTGCACCGTGAGAAGGGACAGCAGTCCTCCGAACCCCGTCTTTCGTGATCCTGTACGGGAGAGGGGCGATCAGGTTTTTGGGGAGCACACTCCTGTGACTACTGCCACTGGCGACTTCCTCAACGACAGCCTTCTTCCCCTGACCTCGGTAACCTCTTCATCAACGACATGAGTGACAACATAAACCAGATCGGTTCTGCTCCCACTATACAGTATGTGATTCTGTCCTCCTGGTTTAGTCCGCATCATTACTTTGATGTTTGCAATTGTCGTCATGATCTATTTACTGCTGATTCGGATTAAATCTCATACTAAATTGCTCATATACTCAACAATCCAATCCAAAAACCTAATCACAGGCAATTTACTTCGAGTGGTTTTGTTGCGCTTTTGAAGCCACCTACTTTTAAGGGGGTGCAATATAAAAGGTGGCGCAGAAGAGCAGTATATTGGTTTCAGATCATGTACTGCTATGACACCACTTAGGGTAAGCCTGAGGGCGATCTTAGTCCTACACAGCAGGAAGCTTTTCAGAACATGGATACCCTCTTCAAAGCCGCCCAGCTGAGTGTTCTTGACGATTCCATTGTGGATTCGAATATGTTGTTTGACAGCGGCAAAGACATGTGGGCTGCGCTCGAGGCCACGTTTGGGCCCTCGGGCGCTGGCAACAAGTTGTACGTCATGGAGCAATTCTATGACTACAAGATGACCGATGAGCGCTCTGTTGTTCAGCAGACTCATGAGATACAGTCACTCTCTAAGGAACTTGAGTACTTTAAGTGTGTGTTGCCGGACAAATTTGTTGCTGGGACCATCATTGCCAAGCTTCCACCTTCGTGGAACGATTTTGCTACTTCTCTGAAAAACAAGAGACATGAGTTTTCTGTTTTGGATCTCATTAGCACTCTTGATTTTGAGGAGAAGGCGAGAGCAAAAGACACACGTGCTCGGGTCGCCGAGGGAGCTTCTAGTGCCCACATGGTACACGAGAAGAACTTCCAGCCCAACCAGCCCCAAAACAACAAGAACAAATCTCAAGGGAAAGGCAAGTTTGATACAAAGAATAAGCCTTCACATTCTACCAACTTCAAGAAGAATTCTCATAACGGGAAGGGATACAAACCTCAATTTTGGTAGTACCGCACAAAATTTATATGGCTGCATCTACCTGCTGTCAGCTAACCTCATGGTGGTCCAGGTATTCCTACATTCGTAACTAGGTACAATGACCACCGCAAGATGAAATTAGCTTATTCGTATGTTGACTTGCTGAATGCAGTGTGGAACGTTCCTGTCATGTCTGGAGGAGCAAACAAGCAGTGCAGCCAAAGGTGGAAATCAACCAAGGACTTATGAAATTATATGTAATCTTCCTCAAGCAGGTCAGTATCCCCTTCGTCCAGATGATCGTGTTTTGTCATGCCAAGCTATTGATATGTGCTACTGTTTTGCAACACCGTTTAAGTATAGCTACTGTTTTCCTATCTTTTCCGATTCAGGACAATGAATAGGATATCAGGGGAACTGCACAATATGGACCAATGTTGAGTCATCTCTATTGCCTCATGTGTTTGCTGCAAATGTGTCAGCATCAATTGCAAGATGAGGCAGCTAGATAGCTGTGGAGTTGCCAACGTGCTCAAAGTGCTCGCAACATTGAGAAGAAACAAGCATGCCCAGGAAACTAATGCGTGTGCAGGGAGGCCCTTTGCTCAGAGAAGCATCGACCGATTTTCTTTATTTCCACACCTTCTCACAGTTTTGTATATTGGTTATAGTATGGTGAATCATTGAGATGGATAGACATGCTGAACTTTTGTTCTTCTGAATGTTAGTTTAAGGTGAGTGTCTGCATCCAGTACCGCATCCTCTAATTTGGTGGATGCACACAGAGAAATAAATCTCCTTAATTTACTCCTATAACCACCCTATTAAATAGGCCTAGTAACAAACCAGGCGCATGCAGTGGCCGGCAGGCACATGCATCCTGCATGCATGGCCAGTCATGCAGCAACGCAAAAGAAGAGAGCAGTTCTTGGGAAAAAGCGAGTAGTTAGTGCAGCGGGCCCTATAAACACGAACAACTCACTCTCCTGCTTCCGTCTCCCCACCCAATTCCCCCCGCTCCCCAATCTTCCTCACTCGTCGAGAAAACCCCGCTCACCTTCTTCCTCACTCGTACAGAAAACGCCTGCTCCTCTTCTTCCACTCCTACAGAAATCCCTAGCCCTCCTTCTTCCCCACTCGCACTGCCACTAGGCTCGTCTCTGGCTACTCTGCTCAAACCCGTGAGCTCGGCACGACGCCCACAAGGAAAATGGAGTCGGCTGCCCCCAGCGCCAAGAAGATGAGGCTCCCGCCAGCGGCGATGCCGGTTGTAGATCCCACACCCGGTAGCGCGGGGAGAA
>NC_041389.1:115994712-116000003 GCF_002162155.2 Triticum dicoccoides
TGGACCGCATCAGCGATCTCCCGGACGTCATCCTTGAGGAGATCATCTTGCTTCTCCCCACCAAGTATTGCTGCTGCACACAAGTCCTCTCAACTCGGTGGCGCCCTCTATGGCGCACCGCGCCGCTCAATCTCGACTGTAGTCAGATATCTGTCCTTCCTAAATTTGATCTCATCAGAGCCAGGAATTCGCCAATGCGGTTCTTCTGGTCACTGAGGACTTTGCTCTGACTGAGGAGTTAGGAATTCGCCAATGCGGATTGCCTACACACTGAGGAACATGATAGCCCTGAGGAATTTGAAAGTCAAATTTCCGACCGTTGCTGTGCTGCGCGCCAGCTGTCCCAAAATATCTTATCCACCTAACGGTCATATCATTGAAGGGAATTTATGTCTTATCATGTCGGGCTGCTCCCTAGGCTATAAATAGCCGCCCCCTACAACCACTAGTTGGTTGGCTGCTCCGAGAGAAACTTGACACTTGTCATTTGAGAGCAACCCATCCTCCGAGGATTTTGAGCGAAAATCATCAAGTGAGGAAAACCCAAAACCAAACCCCTGCAAACCCAAAGTGATTGAGCATCACTGAAGAGATTGATCCTGTGTGGATCCGACGCTTGTTACCTTTGAAGACTGTGCTTCTTCCAGACGGTTAGGCGTCAAGGTCTAGAGCATCCAAGAGTAATTGTGGATCGCCGAGTGACCAAGTCTGTGAAGGTTTGGAAGTCACCTGAAGACTTACCACGAGTGATTGGATGAGGCCTGTGTGGTCTTAGTTCAAGGAGAATACGGTGAGGACTGGGTGTCCTGAGTTGCGGCTCAGTGACTGGGTGTCCGGGACTGCGTGTCCTCGAGTTTAAATACTCAGCCGCTCCAACCAGACGTACAACTGAGACAACAGTTGGAACTGGTTTACCAAATCATTGTCTTCACCAACCTAACTGGTTCTACTTCCTCAACCCTTTCATTTCCTCATTACTGTGTTGAGTGCTTGTTCATATCTATGTTTGAAGACTTTGACTAAAGACTTTCTCAATTTCCTCAGTTCAATTTCTTCAGTCTGTTTGTCTTCATCTTGTGTTATCCTGTGATTACGCTTTCTGTACTCTGTGCTTGTCTTCATTTCATCATGATGACCTTGCTTGTAATCTGTTATGCTTACTTCTGAGTACCTATTCCGCTGCTAGTAGTTCTTCCCTAAGGAATTTCCTCACCGACAAATTCCTCAGTGAAGAATTCATAAAAATCGCCTATTCACCCCCCCTCTAGTCGATATAATGCACTTTCAATCTTGGAGTACACTTTGGGTACTAATATTATGTTATATGCTCAATGAAGAGTTCGTCCATTGATAGCCTATCAATGCTGCTGGATTCTGTCAAGATCATATATATCAGAATGTATAGTTTTGATCTAGACATAATTATTGGCTTGCTGCGATGCTTTCGATCTCTGGAGAATTTATACATAGAGGTGATGATTTCATGCACATTGAAAGCCCGTATATATTGTACTAGAATTAACTGTTCAGCTGTCGTTCTTTCGACATACTCTTTTTTCAGACCTTAACTGTTTTCAATCTTCATGTCTACTTAGGCAGAACCACATGGACAAAAACATATAACCAATCGTTGGCATAATAAGCACAAGGATTTTCTCAGTTCTCATGACATTCGTTTGAGGACAATAACGATGGGATGATATGCATCCAACCAGGCAAACAGAAGCTTTGTCACATTATTCATGTTGAATGCGAGGTTACTATTGTCCATGAGGCTTAATTTTTACAGCAAGAGATTTCTCACGGACAAACATGTTGAATAGGAAAAAAAGAAGTTTCAGGTGGACAAATGGGCTTCTAAATGTTCTCGCCTTCTATTTACAACAAGTTGTAGACATCCTAAAATAAATTTTTTTGCACAGGATGTTGATTTTATGGATCAGACCGATCCATTTGTTTGTGACTGCAAAAAAGAGTGGTTGGGTTAGATGTTACTGTCATGTTCAATCTGGGTTTTGTCTAAAAATTTGATGAACAATTAATCCTTGGGATTTTTGTACCATCTGTATGCTTGACTTGCATCTTGTTGCCCTTGTACTCCCCTCCACCTGCCACTACACTGCCGCATCTTCCATGGCTGCTGTTCGTTCCCGTCCGAGGCCTTGCCGTCGTTCTCCGCCTTGGTTAGCTCGCTGTGCTTGCCGCCGTCCGGTGTTGTAAACATGGTCAACAACCAAGAGGAATCAGGAGATGACTGTATGTGGAGAGGCTGACAGTAGGGACCCGCCAGGGTCATTGCATTTCGCAAGCAGGTGCCTCATTATTACAAGCCAAAAAAATACTTCCTCCTAATTGTTTGACAACTAGGTTCCACGCCATTGTCAATGTAGTCAATAAACGAGAAAATTACACAACGAGCGAATAACACCAGGGACCCAGCAGCTCGCCCAGTTGTTTTTCAGTTTTAGAGACGGAGCTCAACTGCGCGTTGTGCGGGGGCTGTGGCCCGTCTAACCCATGCTTACGCTTTTATTAAGCACACGACGAGCCCGGTTGATATTTTTTTCTTTCTGAAATTGGCTAGCCCAGTTCTTTTTTTGGAGAATACCAAAACCGAGGCCTACTTGCTTTTCTCAACCCTGCTGGGCTACAAATCTTTCAAGACGAGGAGGGATAAGAAATGGGTTTCCCCAGAAAACGGGCTATAAGTTGTAAGAAATGGGCTGTAAATTTTTAAACCAAAGCCAACCGGCAATTGCATTAAAATATCATTTTTTTTCAGGATTTCTCTACTCTCTACTCTTATAAAAACCAAAGCCAACTGGCAATTACATTAAAATAGCATCTTTTCACCCACAAGATAAACTACTCATACAAATGCATCTTCATGTTTCGTGCAACGAACGGGCATCTTGCTAGTTAAGATTCTAAATTTCATTCATTTTTTTGCGGAGAATTGTTTTTTGAATTTTATTTTGATATAATTTTTTGAAAACTATTTTTAACGTGACTCAAAATTTCGTGATTAAAAGAGTTCGGACCCCACCGAAATATGCAAAATTTCATTGAATTTTTTAGCAGTGCCCAGAATATATGGTCTGTAATGCTAATAAAAAGAATATGGGCTTCAAATATCCTTAAGAATTAGCAAATGGGCTGTAAATTATTGAAAATAATGGCTAATGGGTTGTATGCTGTTTTCCACAGATTTGGAGGTTGACTTATGGGCCTACTAGGTTGATGATGACGCTGTCCTAATTTTTTTTGACGCGTACGCAAGGCTTTGTCAACTTAGTCAACACACAGCAGTGACTATTGGATGTCCATCCAACGGCCGTCGTGCTTCTTCAATCTGTGATCTTCCTGCTCCAGCCGCCCAAACCAGCGCCGGCGGGACTGCCTGCTTCCTCCTCCCGTGGCTGGTTGTGCTACCGCCAGGCCATCCCTCTAACCACCCACACATCCTGCTATTTTCCGGCGACGTCAGCCTCACCCCACACCCGACTAGTCAGCGCTCGTTCTCCCCTCTGCGTGGGCATCCGCTGCGGTGGCTTCGCTGGCTCCGGGTGGTTCTCTTCCTGGGCCCCTCCCTCGTCCACCGCGTTTGTGCTCTCGACGTGGCGAGGTAAACATGGTCAACAAACAACAGCCATCGGAAGAGGCTGACAGTAGGGGCCCACACAGGAAAATGCCTCCTTATTACGCGCAAAATAATGATTCCTCCACCTGATAGTTGGGACCCACCGGAAGGGTCTCTGTATTTCGCGAAAAAAACGTTCCCCCCGCTGTCAGCTCGGACCCATCGAAAATGCCTCCTTATTACACACAAAAAAAGAATACTCCCCCTGCTAGCTGGGACTCACCTTGGTGGGAGGCTGACTTGTGGGCCTACTAAGTTTACAGGGACGGAGGGCTTTGTCAACTTAGTCAATATGAACGACTCTAGCTCCAGTGACCGTACGATGTCCATCCAACGGCCGTAGTGCTTCTTGAACCTCTGGTCTTCGTGCTCCAGCCGCCCAAAGTAGCGTCGGTCGTGTCGCGTGCTCCTGCCTCCCATGGCCGGCTATGATGCCGCGGAGGCCTCACCGCCCCCTACTAATCCCACCGCTGGCCAGGCCATCCCTCTACTCACCCACACCCCCTGTTATTCTGCGGCAACAGCAGTCTCACCCTCGTACTCCTCTTCGCGTGGGCATCCACTGCTGTGTCTTCCCCGGCTCCATGTCGTCCCCTTCCTAGGCCTCACCGTCTTCCACCGCCGTGGTGCTCTTGGCGCAGCGTTGTCAATGTGGTCAACGACCGACTTCCATTGGAAGAGTACTGTGCGTGGAGAGGCTGACAGCTGGGTCCACGGCGGCCGCAAGGAAGTGCCTCCTTATTACGCGCAAAATAATTATTCCTCCACCTGACAGTGGGGATCCACCGGACGGGCCACCGTATTTCACGAAAAAAATGTTTCCCCCTGACTGCTGGGACTCACCAACTACATCTTCGCACGCAAGGAAGTGCGTCCGGGCAAAAAAACGATTCGCCCCCCTCACTGCTTGGACCCACAAGCTACATCTTCGCACGCAAGAAAGTGCGTCCGGGCAAAAAAAACGATTCGCCCCCCTGACTGCTGGGACCCACCAGCTACATCTTCGCAGGCAAAGAAGTGCTTGACAGTCGGGACCCACCTGGTCGAAGCATACGTAGCGTTGTCATTCTGGTCGCGAATGTGTACGTACATACTGGTCGTAGTAGAGGCGCGCACGTACATGTACGTACAGCGGCGAGGGTGCAAGAAAGAAAATACGGCCACGTACGTACATACAGGCAGGGTCTCGAATGCCTACTCGCGCATACGTACGGCCAGGGCTTGTGTACATGGCTGGGTCGGAACGAAGAAACAGCGTCCTCGTCGTGTTCATGGGGAGGCAACGGAATGTGTCGTGTTCATGGGGAGGCAACAGAATGCGTCGTGTTCATCAGGAAGCAACGGAACGCGTGGGAGCTAACCGGCTGGGTCGGAACGGAATGCATGGTCGTGTTCATCGGGAGGGCTTGGACGGAACAGGCGATGGAAACGAGGCCTAGCGTACCACACAACGGAGGAAACGGATCTCCTACATTCGGAACAGGGTCCTGTTGATCGGGAGGGGTGTGGCATACCGCAAAACGGAGGAAACGGACCTCCTACGGTCGAAACGGGGGTCCTGTTGATCGGGAGGGGTGTGGCGTACCGCAAAACGGACGAAACGGACCTCCTACGATCGAAACAGGGGTCTTGTTGATCGGGAGGGGTGTGG
>NC_041389.1:116000545-116099440 GCF_002162155.2 Triticum dicoccoides
ATTCATCCAATCGATCGGCTTCACACTACTAGGGAAAACCCTAGCAGTAGCGCAGGTTTTGTGCTCACTAGTAGCGCGGGTAGGCGCGCTACTAATAAGGCGCTACAGCTGTTGCTTAGCAGTAACGCGTGCCCGCACGCGCTACTGCTAGGACAAATAGCTGCAGCGTTTGTTCAGTACCACGCTACTGCTAAGGTAACTACTTGCAGTGTGTTTTCTGTCCATTGCTACTAGTATTTTTTTAGTGTATTTATGCGCCATCGTACAAATATTGGTACAATACCAGTTATGAGGTTTACATCATTATGTCCATAACAGTGTGTCAAATGAAGGTGGATTAGGTTCAAGTGGAGGCAATATGTGGTGCATGTCAAAAGTATACTATTAATCCAAACTTGATCTAGTTTGGACTAGTAGTACTTTCAATGTGCACCACATGTTGCCTCCACTTGAATCTAATCCGCCAGCACAAGCTATTTAATCATCATCATAGTCATTACCAACAACAGTATTTATTTAATCACCACTAACACTAGCTAATAATAATCATCATAGTCATTACCACCAACACTAGCTATTTTATCATCATAGTAATAGTGTAGCACATCATCATCCTCAAACTCATTTCTAGCTAGCTAATCACTCCTGCTGCTCTCTCTTAGGTAAAATAACATAAAACATGTATAGCTCTCCTCCTTGATCAAGCTGGAGCATGCAGATGAACCTGTCTCCTAATCATGGGTAGCGCGTCTGTTTGCTGCCCCCTAGTACTTCTCTACGCTCCCCCATCACATATTTGGTCCAGTCTTGCACTATTAAGCATCCGTCGCCAATCTTGAATGCACTAAAGTAATCTGTAGGATATCTTGGCCGTAAGCTGATAATACTCATGGTACCTTTAGTCTCGATCCCATAAGGCACAACATTCATCGGGAGTCCCTGTTGAAGAACATCGTATGGTAACATACTTAGCAATGAAGTTTAGCTTCAAAAATAATGTATGGAAAAGATGCACTGATGACAAATAGTAAAAATCTTACCATCCTTCCTAAATAGATGTGACCATAGTTCATTATGAACACTATTGGTCGCACATTTTCAGTACTAACATTTTTAAATGCAGGAAGAAAATTTGTCTTGACAGTATCAAGATCCTCAAGCCATGAAACATAATGACTGAGCTCCTCGCAGTTGAGTTCAGCCCCAGGACAGTATACAGTCCTGTCTACCAAGCGCTGGACATGTTTGCTTGCACCGAAATAAGCTGACAATACAAATTAGTTGTCAACTATTTTTGAATAAACAATATCAAAGACATAAATATGGTTGAGAAACTTACATAATGGTATAACTTGAGGCGTCTGCACATCGACCCAGATGTCGGTATTACCTTCAATATCATCTTCCGGACGAATATCAAAGGTGATAACCATATCAGGCTCAAATGCATAAGTCTTGCATAGTGCTCGCCATGTTTTGCATCCAAAATAGGTGTAGTCGTCTGAATTGTATAATTTTGCATGGAAAATATAACCATGCTCTGTCTTCAAGTAAACTTTCTTTTCCTCCGTACTATGACTGAAACCTATCTTATCCAATACAAAAACTCTTGCATGGCAGGAGATACGCTAGTAGAATAGTAAAAAAATATAAGTTCAAGCAAATGAAGCAGATGTCATGCTTAATTACGAAAAAAGACTTGTTGTTGTGACTTACTGTATCCACTTTGAAGTTCTCGTCCAGCTTGATGCTGAAGCACCTATCATCATCTAGGAAGATTCCGTCGCACAAGCCGCGCTCGTCTTCGCAGTATTTGCAAATACCGAAATCCTTTTCGTCGTCAGACATTTCCTATGTTCATAGTTAAAACATTAATTGAAAAATGATCGAAGACAACTACCAAGATACTCAACACACAAATCCGGGGCACTCGATATTTCCTACATATTCTGGCACAAGTCATGTCAAAATTCACGGAAAAATCCGGCATGACCTTTGCTAAAATAGGACATATCAAGCGCCGAAAATTTGCCGGAACAGAAATGAATCAACACTCCGGCAAAACATAGGCCACTCGGAGGTGTAACCTGCAAACATGACCGGCCACTTGGATATTGAGCAACACAAGATATACATTTCAAAATATCTTATAGGTCTCAAATTAGCATGCATTCAATAAGCAAAAGTAAATCATCTCATGCGTTCGTACATCGTCGAATATTATCACTAATACATCACGAATAGTGTCATACATATAACATCACTAATACAACTAAAACCCTAGCACACGACGGGTATCGGCGCGGGCGGTGGACACCCACAGAGAAGGAACCATCACGGGATCATAGCTCCATTGAGATCCCCGGAGATCCTGCCAGGTATTGGACAACGGCCTGTGCTCCATCGCAAACAAGTAGCGACGGACGTGCGCGTCCTCCTCACTGACATGGTGACGCACCACCTCCGCGGAGTCCTCGAGCCTCTGGATCGTCAGTGGCCCACGCGACCGCCACCAAAGAAGGTTCGGGTCAATGACAGGCTGGCTCCTCACCAACCTGCGCCCCCCAGTAGGTAGCGCCTCCCAGTACCACCCCGGCGGAGCCCAGTCCCGGACATGGCCGATCTGGTCAAGCAGGTGTCGTCCTCCGCCGACTAGACGACGAGGATGCGGGATAGGCATCGTCCACATCGAGGCGGGAAAAATTGCTTTAACTAAAAAATAGAAACAAGTTCTTACTAACTAGTTCTATTAATTCAACTAGTTCTTACTAAAACTATACTTACTATAAATAAAAATATTCTAGTACCTAATTAGTACCTAGTTCTTACTAACTAATTAGTACCTAGTTCTTAAAAATATTTCAATTATCCAACTATAAAGTGAAATAAGTGGCCAAATTTTACTCGTTTTATGATTCATCTTAGAAATTTGATTTGTTTTCACCCTTAATTACATGAATCCTAACTCATTTGAGCCGCATCCGCATCCGATTTGTTTCCACTCTTACATGAACCCTAACTAATTTGATGCAACTAAAATATAAAGAAACCCTAGGCAGAGGTAGGGGAGAGGGAGGAGTGGGCGTGCTCACCTCGGGTGCCTGCGACAAGGGAGGGGCAGGGCGGCGTCGAGGTCGGGGTCAGGGCTCGGGCATGCGGTGGATGGCGGCCGGCGTCGAGGTCGGGGTCGGGGCGGCGTTAAGGTCGGGGGCGGGGGCGGCGTTGAATCTGGGGTCGACGCGGCATAGAGGGTGCGGAAAGCGCGCGGCGGCCGACGGGCAACGGCGGCGGCCGACGGGCGACGGCGGCGGCGACAGTGGAGAGAGTTGGATTTGGGGGAAGTGGCCGCGTGGGGAAGGACGAACGTCGTGGTTAAGTCAGAAGTAGCAGTAGCACGTTCCAGGAAAAGCGCTGCTCCTATCTTAGCTACAGCGCGTTCCGTGATACACGCTACTGCTACTCCTTTCTCTTTTTTCCGCTTTTTCGTTTAGTTTTATTCACATTTTATTTTTTCCTTTCACCTTATTCTATTTCTTTCATTTTCAATTACCTTTCCATTTTCTTTCCATTTAATTTTATAACCTTTAGCAGTAGCGAGTTTATATTAAAACGCGCTGCTACAAATAAAGTAGCGGTAGCGTGGTTCGTTATAGATTGCTACTACTATGTGTAGCCTATCGGCTAAGCCGTGGGAATTTTAGTAGTAACGTGTTTGAACGAGACGCGCTACTGCTAGATCTTTATCTGCAGCGCGGTTTCCTCAGGCGCGCTACTGCTAATTAGCACCAGCATGCTTTTTTGACCCACGCTACTACTAAAGTTCTATGTATAAGGTTTTCCCTAGTAGTGTCAGTTAGCAGCAGTAGCGAAGGAATCGCTCCATCGGGTTCAGTTAACAGCCATCGATCGATCGCTCGGGTTCAGTAGCGCGTAGCCTGCAGTGCAATCGCTCAGGTTCAATTAGAGCCCAACGCCTCGCTCGAGTTCAGGTAGAGCCAACGCCTCGCACCTATACCAGAGAAACGCGCATCGCTCGGCCCCCGACCTCCCACCGTAACCGGCAACTCCCCGAAATTTTCCTCCCCCTCGCTTCTACCACGATTTTTTACGTCATGGACGGCCCAAAGAATGTCATGCAGCTGCGTCTCCGGCCCTCCCAAGACGAAAAGCCCATTTTCTGTCATGATTTTTTGTCATAGAAGTAGGAGCCCACCACATCTATGATGATACCGGGTTTTGTCACAATTATCATCATAGAAGTGTCATATGTATGACAGAAAAAAATTTCGTTCGGCCCAAAATGTCACGGATGTGTCTTTTTTTTGTAGTGAATGGACCTGACACAAGTAGACCTTATATGGGCTGGCCTGCTAATTTTTACTAGGCCGGCCTTTTCACAGGAATGGGCCTCTGTTGGGCTGTGCCACGTGTCGACGTATCATAGGCGCCTTCCGTCCAATGAGTGGATGACATCTGTCCCAACGATGAGCCGACACATGTTTCCTCCAGCTAATGATGATTTTATACGTGGAAAATCCCCATTGGTCGGAGCTGTTAATGGGTTATCGGATCCAAAATCCGACCCGATAGCTTAACGGCGTTCCGTTACGGTGGATGCCACGTGTCGGTCACCCTTGACGAAAGCACTTGTGTGACGCGCGATTTATCGTCATGGAAGTGGACACTTCCGTGATGATAATTTTGGTAATGTCATGGAACACTTCTACGACAGCACAGGTATGACTATCTTGATTCTGTCATAAATTTGTCATGGATGTACATGCATGACAAAAAAACGCGACCTACTGTGCCAAACATGTATCTACAGCGGCGACCGACGTCCTCCATCTGTGATCTTTATGTACGGGGGCGGGGTTCAAGTCCTGTGAAGTGAAGGTGTGGTCTCCGGCGAGGAAGAGTAGAACACGGGATACGGACCGGCCAGTTGGCACACCATGCCCTGTGCCTCCCATGCCCTACTCATCCTCGGAGGAGTCCCCGACCTCGGCGGTGCCAGACATTGTACGGGGGCAAGTAGGATGCATGGTTGACGGTGCTCCCGTCGTCGGCCGCCAGCATGGCCACCGCTTGTGCGGTCGCGTCCACGTCCGGCTACGCCGCTATTGCATCGCGAGCGGCGACTGAGCAAGGGTGGCGACCTCGAGCTTCATCCCCGAAGACAAGCTCTCCTGCAGAGCATTCGCGCTTGCGGTCATGGCGGATGTGGTGCCAGGTAGCAGCATGATGTGCTATGGTGTGGAGGTTAGCTGGGCGTTGCCGCTTTAAGTAGCGCATTCCGGTGAGGCCAAGCGTCCGGGTGTGTCATTAAGTCGCCGGAGTTGGTTCCTCAGGCACCGAGCCTCTTAACGATGGCACGGACGGACGACATGAATGCAGGCAGCTAGCACCGGCTGGGAATGCACCATGCGACGGCACGAGGGACGAGGGTTTTTGGTGTGCCAGGGTAGTTAGCTGCGGTCGTGGCAACATTGGAGATGCCCTTTGCTCATATGCGAGCCCCACATGTAATTGAAAAAGCAAGACGACCCGGCATGGTCTTAGGTCCTGGGGATGCAGTTGGCCGCGCTACACCCCTCCACGAATGCGTCGTGGCGCGCACGCACTTTGGAGCCCCGTGCATCCTTGACGAGCCAGGTGTTGATCTGCTGGTCGTGCCACAGCGCTAACGCTACCCTCGGCACACTGAAACCGACCATGTCCATTGACGCTGAGCGTGTCGCTCACCGTGGTCGCCGTGTCCAGAGGCGGTGCTGGAGTTGCGCCACATTGCTGGCCCCCACGACCCACATGAAAGGTTGCCGGTGGCGAGGAGGTCGTGGGCCAGCTCCTCCATTGGACTAGTCTGCGCTACGTTGTTCCGACAGGTGTGCCCCACTTGTCGGTTTCCCTATTTTCCCAGCCATATTGGAGCGTCAGTGCTCCGCGTTGCGCATTAGGCCTTTCACTATGTAGGCCACATGAGACAACTTATTGTTTATTTGAGTCATTCAAGTATAATCATGTGGTGTTTGCTTATTTCTCATTCCTCTCCAACCCTCTTCTCCACTGATCATGCCGCCCTCCAGTCGAGTCCATCCTCCCGCATGCCTCATTTGAATATTCCGCCGAGTATCATTCGCATGTGGGCCTAGACCATGCTAGTATTTCCAATGTTGTAATTTTTCCGACATGCATACAAACAAACGGTTCGTTTAAAGTTTCACTTTGCCTCCACTATGTATCGCTTCCCATCTTAGTTTTGACATCCCATTCGGTTCATGCCCCGACACATGTTGATGAGATTGATTGATGTTGAGAGATAAATTGCATGTCGTGCAAGGAGATAAATGTTTGGTCTGTTTCTATGATAGAAATGACCTGCGGGGGGGGGGGGTCTGTGGGGAACAGAGGGAGTATATTTTACGTTCATAAGAAAAACGAACGTAATGTACCCACCCTAGTCCTCTTTCAATCGATCTCTGGACCCCGAGATGAAATCGAGAGAGAGTGAGTGGGGGCATGTGTGATACCTAAAGCGGATTCAAAATTTTGAACCGGCGATCGTAGCATCCACAAATCATATATAAATGGTATTCAATGTTCGTTTCACTTTTGAACGTACAATATAGTCCCTCCGATCCTTTCTAGTTTACATATAAGTTTTATGTGTAGTCAAAATATCTCTACTTTGATCAAACTTATAGAAAAAGGTATCAACATTCAACACTACCCAATCAATATTGTTAGATTCGTACGTACTCCTGGATTTTCATTCACACGGAGATGGTTTCCAATTTGTTTTCAACCACGTGAATGTGCTTGTTCTCGCGCATGCTCTTCCTACTAGGATTTCGCCATGTATAGCCAGTCCAATAGTAACTTTTTTTAAGCTCCCTGTCCAATAGAACTAGTGGAGTACTCTGTAGTAGACTATGCAATGCTTATAGTACTCCCTCCTTCCATTTATATAGGGCCTATATGGAGGAGAGAGATGTGAAAAAGTAAGGGGAGTGAGCTCTCATGCAAGATCCAAGTGATACGTCTCCAACACCATAGCCTCTCTAATGAGTTGTGAGTAGTTTACCACAGAGCTTCAGGTCCATAGTTATTAGCTAGATGGCTTCTTCTCTCTCTTTGAATCTCAATACAAAGTTCTCCTCGGTCTTCTTGGAGATCTATTCGATGTAACTCTTTTTGCGGTGTGTTTGTCAAGATCCGATGAATTGTGGGTTTATGATCAAGTTTATCTATCAGAAATATTTGAATCTCCTCTGAATTCTTTTATGTATGATTGGTTATCTTTGCAAGTCTCTTCGAATTATCAATTTGGTTTGGCCTACTAGATTGATCTTCCTTGGAATGGGAGAAGTGCTTAGCTTTGGGTTCAATCTTGCGGTGTCCTTTCCCAGTGACAGCAGGGGCAGCAAGGCACGTATTGTATTGTTACCATCGAGGATAAAAAGATAGGGTTTATATCATATTGCTTGAGTTTATCACTCTACATCATGTCATCTTTCCTAATGCGTTACTCTGTTCTTATGAACTTAATACTCTAGATGCATGCTGGATAGCAGTCGATGTGTGGAGTAATAGTAGTAGATGCAGCGATCTACTTGTCATGGACATGATGCCTATATACATGATCATGCCTAGATATTCTCATAACTATGCACTTTTCTATCAATTGCTCGACAGTAATTTGTTCACCCATCGTAATACTTATGCTATATTGACAGAAGCCACTAGTGAAACCTATGGCCCCCGGGTCTATGTTTTATCATATAAGTTCCGATCTACTTTATTTGCAATCTTTACTTTTCAATCTATATCATAAAAATACCAAAAATATTTATCTTATCTTATTATCTCTATCAGATCTCACTTTCGCAAGCTATCGTGAAGGGATTGACAACCCCTTTATCGCGTTGGTTGCGAGGTTCTTGTTTGTGTGTGTAGGTACGAGGGACTTCATGGAGCCTCCTACTGGATTGATACCTTGGTTCTCAAAAACTGAGGGAAATACTTGCGCTACTTGGCTTCATCACCCTTTCCTCTTCACGGGAAAACCAACGCAGTGCTCAAGAGGTAGCAAGAAGGATTTCTGGCGCCGTTGCCGGGGAGGTCTTCGCTCAAGTCAAGACATACCAAGTACCCATCACAAACTCATCTCCCTCACATTACATTATTTTCCATTGGCCTCTCGTTTTCCTCTCCCCCACTTCACCCTTGCTGTTTTATTCGCCCTCTCTTTCCCGTTCGCCTTCTCTTTTTCACTTGCCTCTTGTGTGCTTGTGTGTTGGATTGCTTGTTACGATGGCTCAAGATAATACTAAATTGTGTGACTTTTCCAATACCAATAATAATGATTTCCTTGGCACTCCGATTGCTCCTCTTAATGATGCTAAATGTTGTGAAATCAATGCTTCTTTGTTGAATCTTGTCATGAAAGATCAATTCTCGGGCCTTCCTAGTGAAGATGCCGCTACTCATCTAAACAACTTTGTTGATTTGTGTGATATGCAAAAGAAGAAAGACACGGATAATGATATTGTTAAATTGAATTTATTTCCGTTTTCACTTAGAGATCGTGCTAAAACTTGGTTTTCGTCTTTGCCTAAAAATAGTATTGATCATGGAATAAGTGCAAAGATGCTTTTGTCTCTAAGTATTTTCCTCCCGCTAAGATCATCTCTCTTAGAAATGACATTATGAATTTTAAGCAACTAGATCATGATCATGTTGCACAATCTTGGGAGAGGATGAAATTAATGATTCGCAATTGCCCTACACATGTTTGAATTTATGGATGATCAGACAAAACTTTTATGCCGCATTGAATTTTGCTTCTAGAAATCTTTTGGATTCGGCCGCGGGAGGCACTTTTATGGAAATCACTTTAGGAGAAGCTACTAAACTCCTATATAATATTATGGTTAATTATTCCCAATGGCACACCGAAAGATCTACTAATAAAAAAGTTCAGGCGATAGAAGAGATTAATGTTTTGAGTGGAAAGATGGATGAACTTATGAAGTTGTTTGCTACTAAGAGTTCTCCTATTGATCCTAATGATATGACTTTGTCTACTTTGATTGATAATAATAATGAATCTATGGATGTGAATTTTGTTGGTAGGAATAATTTTCGTAACAATGCTTATAGAGGAAACTTTAATCCTAGGCCGTTTCCTAGTAATTCCTCTAATAATTATGGTAATTACTACAACAACTCTTATGGAAATTTTAATAAGATGCCCTCTGATTTTTAGAATAGTGTTAAAGTATTTATGATCTCTCAAAATAATTTCAATGCTTTGCTTGAAGAAAAATTGCTTAAAGTTGATGAATTGGCTAGGGACGTGGAATTTCTCTTGATGTTGATTCTTTGAAACTTAGATCTATTACACCTAAGCATGATATCGATGAGTCTCTCAAATCCATGAGAATTTCCATTGGTGAGTGCAAAGAAATAACCGCTAGAATGTGTGCTAAGAAAGATTGCTTTGTAAAAGCGTGTTCTTCTAGTTTCCATGAAAATAATGATGAAGATCTAAAAGTGATTGATGTATCTCCTATTAAATCTTTGTTTTGCAATTTGAATCTTGATAATGATGGGAATGGAGATGAGTCAACTTTAGTTAACAGGCGTCCCAATGATTCGGAGTTTTTAGATCTTGATGCTAAATTTGGTAAAAGTGGGATTTGAGAGGTCAAAACTTTACATAGCAATGAACCCACTATTTTGGATTTTAAGGAATTTAATTATAACAATTTTTCTTTAATAGATTGTATTTCCTTGTTGCAATCTGTGTTAAATTCTCCTCATGCTTATAGTCAAAATAAAGCTTTTACTAAACATATCGTTGATGCTTTGATGCAATCTTATGAAGAAAAACTTGAATTAGAAGTTTCTATCCCTAGAAAACATTATGATGAGTGGGAACCTACTATTAAAATTAAAATTAAAGATCATGAATGCTATGCTTTGTGTGATTTGGGTGCTAGGGTTTCCACGATTCCAAAAACTTTATGTGATGTGCTAGGTTTCCGTGAATTTGATGATTGCTCTTTAAACTTGCACCTTGTGGATTCCACTATTAAGAAACCTATGGGAAGGATTAATGATGTTCTTATTTTTGCAAATAGGAATTATGTGCCCGTAGATTTTATTGTTCTTGATATAGATTGCAATTTTTCATGTCCTATTATTCTCGGTAGACCTTTCCTTAGAACGATTGTTGCGATTATTGATATGAAGGAAGGAAATATTAGATTCCAATTTCTGTTAAGGAAAGGCATGGAACACTTTCCTAGAAAGAAGATCAAATTACCTTATGAATCTATTATGCGAGCCACTTATGAATTGAATACCAAAGATGGCAATACTTAGATCTATCCTCGCTTTTACGCCTAGCTAGGGGCGTTAAATGATAACGCTTGTTGGGAGGCAACCCATTTTATTTTTGTTCCTTGCTTTTTTTCCTGTTTAGTAATAAATAGTTCATCTAGCCTCTGTTTAGATGTGGTTTTAAGTTTTAATTAGTGTTTGTGCCAAGTAGAACCTATAGGATCATCTTGGGTGATAGTTAATTTGATCTTGCTGAAAAACAGAAACTTTTCTGCGCATGAGAATAATTTTCATAAATCACAGAAACATTCTTTTGAGTTGATTATTTTTGTCGTAGATAAATAGACACATTGCCTAGGACTTCCTATTTTGGTAGGATTTTTAGAGTTCCAGAAGTATTCGAAAGTTACAGATTGCTACAGATTTTTCTGTTTTTGACAGATTCTGTTTTTGTCTGTTGTTTGCTTATTTCGATGCATCTATGGCTAGTATCGGGGGGTATGAACCATAGAGAAGTTGGAATACAGTAGGTTTAACACAAATATAAATAAAGAATGAGTTCATTACAGTACCTTAAGTTGTGGTTTTTCTTTCTTGCACTAACGGAGCTCATGAGATTTCCTGTTGAGTTTTGTGTTGTGAAGTTTTCAAGTTTTGGGTAAAGCTTTGATGGACTATGGAATAAGGAGTGGAAAGAGCCTAAGCTTGGGGATGCCCATGTCACCCCAAGATAATCCAAAGACAACCAAAAGCCTAAGCTTGGGTATGCCCCGGAAGGCATCCCCTCTTTCGTCTTCGTCTATCGGTAACTTTACTTGGAGCTATATTTTTATTCGCCACATGATATGTGTTTTGCTTGGAGCGTCTTGTAAGATATGAGTCTTTGCTTTTTAATTTACCACAATAATCCTTGCTGTACACACCTTTTGGGAGAGACACACATGATTTGGAATTTATTAGAATACTCTATGTGCTTCACTTATATCTTTTGAGCTAGATAGTTTTGTTCTAGTGCTTCACTTATACTTTTTAGAGCACGGCGGTGGTTTTATTTTGTAGAAATTATTGATCTCTCATGCTTCACTTATATTATTTTGAGAGTCTTATAGAACAGCATGGTATTTTCTATGGTTATAAAATTGGTCCTAATATGTTGGGCATCCAAGTTGGGTATAATAAAAACCATCATAGGAAGTGAATTGGATGCTATGATCAATTTGATGCTTGATAATTGTTTTGAGATATAAAGGTGGTGAAAGTGCTAGTATCGACTAGAGGGGGGTGAATAGGAGATTTTTAAGAAAGTCTTCAAAACTAGGAAGTTTCAAAGACAAACAATAGAAATGACCTAGTTGATATGCAGCGGAAGATAAACTACCATAAGCAAACCATAGTCAAGTATGCAATGATGTGAAAGTACAGGACTAATAGCAGCTAAGTAGTAAGGATCGGGATGGAAGATAGTATGAAGCCAATCAACAGTAGTAGTCAAGCAATGAAGTCAAATAGATACACAGATAGGCAATGACTTCACGAAGACAAACTTAAGTAAGGGAAGGAAGAGGATAGAACCAGTCACTTGTTGAAGACACATGATTTGTTGGACCAGTTCTAGTTGCTGTGACAACTATACGTCTGGTTAGGGAGGCTGAGATTCAACTCAGAAGACCGTGTCTTCACCTTATTCCCCTTGAGCTAAGGATACCTAGTCCTCGCCCAATCACTCTGGTAAGTCTTCAAGGTAGACTTCTGAACCTTCACAGACTTCGTTCACCGGCAATCCACAATGACTCTTGGATGCTCAGAACGCGACGCCTAACCGGCTGGAGGATACACAGTCCTCAAGTGTAATAAGTCTCCAGGTCACACAGACAGAAAGACTTCAGTGATGCCTAACACTCTTTGGCTCTGGGTGTTTGGGCTTGGTCCTCGCAAGGATTTCTCTCTCTCAAAGACTTCGAGGTGGGTTGCTCTCAAACGACAAAAGCCGTGCACTAACTCTGAGCAGCCACCAATTTATGGTGTAGGGGGTGGGCTATTTATAGCCACTGGGCAACCCGACCTGATATGTCCGAAATGACCCTGGGTCACTAAGGAACTGACACATGTTCCAACGGTCAGAATTCAAACACACACGGCAACTTTACTTGGGCTACAAGCAAAGCTGACTTATCCAGCTCAGGATAAGATTTGCTCTCATTGTCTTCGCTCGAAGACATAGGATTTGGGTTGAGCATCACTTCAGTCATTCTGACTTAGTTCACTTGGACCCCACTTAATAGTACGGTGGTTCCTATGACTCAACAAAGAAGAAAAGGAAACAACGAGACAACACAGACTTCGCGCTCCATAGTCTTCACTCAATGTCTTCTCATGTCATAGTCTTCAATATGAATATCTTCACATACCACCATTGTCTTCAATGTCTTCATACATTTTTAGGGGTCATCTCTGGTAGGTAAACCGAATCAATGAGGGACACTACCTGCGTTATCCTGCAATTCTCACAAACGCATTAGTCCCTCAACCAACTTTGTCGTCAATACTCCAAAACCAACTATGGGTGGCACTAGATGCACTTTCAATCTCCCCTTTTTGGTGATTGATGACAAACTGATTGAAGTTTTCAACGGGGATAAAGTATGTGAAATTGTAAAGGATAGGGTATTGTCTTCATAAGTAGCAAGGGCTCCCCCTGAAGATGTGCATATAAGTAATTTGCTTTTGGAATGCAAATGCACATGGCAGGTTGTACTTGTGGAGATCCACTTCAACTTATGAAGATAATTCATCATGCATGAAATGATATAGCAAATAGAATGACATGCATAATGAAAAATGGACGTCTGCAGAATGATCTAAGTGCGGAAGTTATCATCGCACATGCGGAATTTATCATCGCATCAAAGTAAAGCAAATAAGTAGCAGACGACCATCGAGTTTTAAGTGTTACAACTCAAAGAACCAAATGTTTCAAAAGCGAGAGCTGTAAACACGAGGCAAAATATAAAGCAACCGCCCATATGAACCCGCTTGAAGACTATCAAACTCATATGCTTATCCCCCTTTTGTCAGTAAGGACCAAAAAGGTTTGAAGACATAGAGAAGCTACTCGTCCTCATGAGTAGGTGAAGCAGCAGGGTTGTCGTTGTTGCTTGGCGGTGCATACGTACTTGGTGCAGTGTTGATGCGTGCAGCAGTAGGAGGCGGTGAAGTAGCATCATCTTCATCATCGATCACTCTTGCATTCACAGTTGCCGCGGAGGAGGAATAGTCAGAGTCTTCAAGTGATGGAGTTCGACGTAGGACAGCAGTCCGTGGAGGAGTGGAGTCAAACTTGAATCTTTCAATGAAGCCATCGCCTTGAAGATCCGCTTCAGCACTAAGCAGCGTCAAACTCTTCCATGATCGCCGGCAAGTCTCATGAGCAACAAATGCATTCTTGGTGGCAAGATTTCGAATACGATTGACGTCCACCAAGAGGCTTTGCATCTATCTCTTGAGCCAAAAGTGATGCTTATCTTGTTTCTAATGAAGTGCCACAAGAAGTTCTCGGTCATTTAGAACACGAGAGCACTTCTTAGGCCTTTGGGCAATGGTGCTTTCAGTGGCTTCAGTTTGTGCACGATGAGGCAGACGAGTATTTCCAGCCATTGGATAGATACGTGATACTGCTTGAATGCCTTCCATGGACTGAGTGAAGCTTTGGTGATCAGCATTTTGAAGACAAAGAGGCTCCTTGGCAGGCTCAGGGTATATAGCTTCAACTGACATATCAACCTCTGGTAGAAAGATCAGATGATTGTGAGCAGAGGGCTGATAGTTGACAGAAGAGTGTCGCTTGATGAGGCGCATGACCCATGGAGCATAAAACTTCTGACCAAAAAGGTCAGATCCAGAAGCAGCAAGTTGCCTGATGAAGAAGTCTTGGGAATTGAAACTGATGCCATTGAGGATGTAAAAGACCAAAGTCTTCATGGCTCCTTCAAGTTTAGCAGCTGATGAATGTCCTTTGATAGACCATAGAGTTCGCCTGATGATGTGATATATGGTGCAAGGCAGATACTCAAGGTCATCAACAAAAAACTCAGTTGGATATTCAGCGTCAGATGGCAAGGGCTTCATCATGCTCAACATCTGGCTCATATTGGGTTCAGGCTTGTGGAAGATGCTCTCCAGTGCATTGCGGTGTAGTTGACAGCCAGGTTCATAGAGCTCTCCGGGAGTGGATAGGCCTGTAAGCTCGATGACATCAAGAGCTTTGGCTTCATGATGAACATTTCCGGTCATCCACTCAAGAACCCAGGTCTTGATATCTCTATTGTAGCCGCGAATGTGGAGGGTAGCATAGAGTTGAAGCAAAAGTTCTTCATTCCAATGTTCTTGGTCAGTCACAAAGCTGAGTAGACCGGCATCACGAAAACAGTCAAGTGCTTCTTCTAAGCACGGCAGTCCAGCAATGGCTTCAGTGTCGAGGCGCATATGAGGGAAAATGCGCCCTTGATCATACAGAATGCAGGAGTAATAGCTTCGCTGTTGATAGCTCCAGAAACGATCTGATGATATCCTTGGCTTTGAGTAGTGGTTCTTGGCGCTGTCAAAGAAGGTATTGTGGCTTTTGAAGCCATTTGCATTGAAGGACCCTGTAGAATTAGCAGTGCCTGGGAACCTTGGCAGTCTTGGCTTTGGTTTCTGGACCTGAGGCCTATGCTCAACATGATAATCAAATTGAGGTCTAGAGGCAGTAGGTGGAGGTACTAGAATGGGCCATCAGACAGTGGTTAGCTGACCATGATTGTATGCTTGCTCAATTGTATAGGGCCTTGGCGGCGGAACAGGAGCAGTGGCAGCAGCTGAGGCTTCAGGCTACATAACAGGTGCTTCGAGAGCAGTTGCCACATTGGCTTCAGGCACACTAGTTGGTTCAAGCTCCACATTAGCTTCAGCCATGACTACGTCATTGGCTTCACTTGCGTTGGTAGTGGCAGCTTCAGGATTTTCAACCTCCACTTGACGAGCTGGAGGGTCGGGCACTGGCACGTTCACATCAGGAACAACTTCTTCAATAACTGGGGGAGTAGGGACACGTACGTCTTCTTGTCTTTCATCGGCTGATGCAGCTGGATTGCCTTCAGCAGCTTGGGCTTCAGACGCGGAGACATTCATAGTTAGAGTGGCTTCAGGAAACACTTGACGTGCCACAGGTTGATGATGCACTTCTCCTTCTGGAACGCTCGAAAGAGGGACTTGAGGCATTTGTCCTTTGTGAAGCCTGTGAAATGCTGGCAACGCCTTTGGAGATGGAGTTGGCTGGGCCTCAAAGTCTTCTTCTTCTTCATGCACGGGTGGTGTAACTTGTTGTTGTTGTTGGGGAGTACTTGGGGAGTCTTGTTGCTATGCGAGATCAGCCCATGATGCATCCTGAGCAATTGGCGTCAGAGGACGACCAATGCTGATGAGTTCGCTGTTCGTAAGAACAGGCGATGATACCACGTTGTGTTCGATCTGAGGAAGAACGTCATCATCTTCAACATTTTCTTCTTGACCAATGTCTTCAGCAGCGGTGTGTTCAGCTGCTGGAATATCTTCAGCTTCATGAGCCTTTGTGGGAGCAGGATCATGAACTATCATCTGTCTTTCTTGATGTTCAGACGCAGGGCGAACCATTGAGATAGGTTCAACAACCAAGGGCTCTGTGGGAGCAGCCCGATTCTTCTTGGTTTTGCGCTTCTTTTTGGAGGGAGCGGCATCAGAGGCTTCAGTATTCTTTCTCTTTCAGGCTTCAGCCTCGGCAGCCCTCGTCTTCTTCTGTTCTGAAGCGGTAGTCATGACCTTTGGCTTTGAGCCAGTCATGCTGCTTGGGAAGATAATGCGAGGTGCTTCTTGACTTGAAGGTGCAGGTTGGGCAGTAGAGAGCTTCTTCTTCTTTGCAGCCATCCTGGGGTCAATGCTAGGACGGCCAAGAGACTTGCGCTTCTCAGCCTCATTGTAGGCAAGCACACACTTGTCAGCCAAACTCTTCATACGCTTGCGAGAGCCTTGGGCTTCTTGGCGCTTGTTGAGAAAGGCTTCTTTAAGCTCATGCAGCATGACCTTGAAATTTCTGACATCTTGCATGCTGAGCTTCGCCACATGCTTCTTGAACTGAGCCTTCTCATAATCAATTTTTTTTTAGCTCAATGATGCGCTGAGCGAGAGCTAGCTCAGAAGAAATGGCCCCATTAAAGGAGACGCTGAGGCCAATGAGAAGCTGCAGATCATCAAAGCTGAGATTTGGTGTGTCAAACCACTCATCAATGAAGTTATGGATGATTGCCACATCGAAGAGAGGCAGGTTGTTGAAGATCTCTGCTTCTTCCTTGCTCTTGATCAGTTGTTCAAGGGCATCATCTGCAAGATCTTCATCGCTGGACAGATCAATGGGTTCTTCACGCAGAATGGCAGCAGGAGTCAAGGTTTCATCAGTATGCCTGACGATTTCCTTTTTCTTCTCCGTCTTCTTGGAGATTCGGGATTGATCTTCAGACTACACACTGTCTTCAGGAGGTGCAGTGGCCAGAGGCTTCGCACGTGAAGCTTTTGGAGCAGCTGATCATGAAGCTTTTGGCTGCTTTTGCTTTTGCGGCTTTGGAGGAGGAGCTGGGGCTTCATCAGTGTCAGCATCATTATCAGAATGATCCACTTTGGCACCATGGACCAAGATATAAGTGATGAGGCCATCAAGTTTGGAGAAGGGGCCGATGACATTTGGTTTCGCATCACGTGAGCCGTCAGCACGGGGAGCAGAGGGACCAGGGTTGAAGTCTAATCCCAATGACTTCTTGTTTTCCTTGGCCGAAGCCTTTGCGTGCTAGAAGTTGCGCTTGAAGAAAGCATCATCACGACACCAGAGTAATGAAGAGGGATCGGCATTCTCAGGCTGAGGTCCTCGGACCATGCAGGGATAGAAACCTTGTGCAATAGCTTCAGCATTGTTCTTGGGTTGAAGGCCTCGATAGAGAATATCACCCCAAGGACTCTTGATAGCGTTCTTCTCTACATATTCCTTGGTTACGAACTTGTACTTGAACCATTCTTCAGCCCAATAGCGTCGAATCCATTGGATTCGTGTCTTGCGTTCATGATAATTCTCTTCAGGGTCTGTCTTGTAGAGCTCTGCTAGGTCATCAGGCAGATCTTTTGATGTACCCCCTCGACAATGTCTGTCACCCTTCCTTACTGATTTCTCTGCAGCCATGAACTTCAAACTGAATGGCTTCGATACGTTCAAAGGCTTCAGAGACTTACGCTTGCTGGTCAAGCAGGAGCTGGCTTCAGGAGAATTAATGTGATGATGTAAGTATTCTGCAAACGAATGCAGACTATGAGAACCAAGGGATTCTCCCACGGACATGTACCTGTGACAGCATTAGAGATGCGAGGGAAGGGGAAGAGGTCATATGGATTCTCAGAAGGTTTTGAAGATAAATCAGTTTGAAGACATTGACCTCATGACGCGAAGACATTCACTTATATGTTGTGAGTTGGTTCCAGATTTGTACGAATCCGTGAATAAGTACAAGTGAGGAATCAAACTGGATATGAAGTTTCAGTGAATAGACTAGGCAGTAAGAGATGCAGACAGTATAGATCTAACATTGTGTAGGCAGAAACCACTTTTGGTAAATAGGATAAATCTTGAAGATCAAAAAGGTGGTAAAAATAGAGTTATAATTACCGCACGAAGAACTGCTAGATGAGATGAATAGGAGACCAAGCAGTTCAGTCCACCGTGCCCTAACTTGGCGACGGAGGACACCTACGGCGACGGCGGAGAGGACGATGTCCGCGGCCGGTGTGAGGACAGCGTCGGAGAAGTCGTAGCAGCTAAGCGCTTCTTCGCCGGTGTCGTCAAGAGCTAGCGGTGGCGCTAGGGTTTTGACGAGGTGGAGAGGTGGAAGAAGGATTTCTTTACCGCAGGGGACAAGTATTTATAAGTAGGTGCGCAGCACAGCGCAATTACGCTGGTACCCCTGGCGGTTCACATCTGAGGGACACGTGGCAAGCATGTAACATACTCAGAGTTGTCCCACGTTCCCACGCCCGCCAGGCATGTCGGATGGTTGTTCCGGCTTCTCCGGATTACAACAATAAAGACGTGTTATTTAAAACAGACTTAATGTTTTGTCTCTGTGCCTTCTGCTGACTAGGACGCAGAGAAGACATTCAACAGTTTCAATAGAATGCATATGATTTGGACAGATAGAGTTTGAGATTGAAAGCATAGAAAGGTTAGGGTCCAATCACATTCACTTAGTTCAAAAGATTCAACTTGAAGACATAGCTATAAGTGAATGTTGTAGAGGACAGAACACTAGTATATATATCAAAAAGCAATCAAATCATCATAGTGGAGAAAATCATGAAGATAAGTTGAAACTGAAGACAAACCAAATGCGAAGTCATTGCAAAAATAACGCCATGAGTGAAACACTTCAAACAGAGAATTTTGGTGGTGGCGTTACCCACTGTATAGGAAGTATTAGACCCAGACACGTCGCACAATTATCGTGGCGCTCCGAAGTCAAATTCCATGTTAATGTATTCACACTCAGAGTGTAAGTCTTCATTGATTGAAGATATACATTACTTTGTGTGTTGCACATCTAAGTCATCAACATGCATAAGTGTTAGGATGTGTGCCTGATCACAGGACATTAGAGGATTCCAAGATATTTAGCTCACACCGTAACTTGCAAAACCTTTTCTCGTCCAAGGGCTTTGTGAAGATATCTGTCAGTTGCTCTTCAGTGTTGACATGAATGATGTCGATATCTTTCTTCATGACATGATCTCTGAGAAAGTGATGACGAATTTCAATGTGCTTTGTCTTCGAGTGCTGGATTGGATTGTTGGCTATCTTGATGGCACTTTCGTTGTCGTAGAAGAGAGGTACTTGTTTCAGATTGATGCCATAGTCCTTGAGAGTTTGCTTCATCCAGAGAAGCTGAGCACAACAGGATCCAGCAGCAATGTATTCAGATTCAGCAGTTGAGAGTGATACACAGTTCTGCTTCTTTGAAGACCAACAGACAAGTGATCGACCCAGAAAGTGACATGTGCCTGATGTAGACTTGCGATCCACCTTGTCACCAGCATAATCAGCATCCGAGAACCCAACCAAATCAAATTTTGAGCCCTTGGGATACCATAATCCGAGTGTTGGGGTGTAAGCCAAATATCGAAGAATTCGCTTCACGACTAAGTGATGCGATTCCTTTGGTGCCGCTTGGAATCGAGCACACATGCAAACACTAAGCATAATATCTGGCCTAGATGCACATAGATAAAGTAAAGAACCAATCATGGAGCGGTATACCTTTTGATCGAACCCTTTACCATTGTCGTCGGGACCAAGATGGTGTTTGGCTGGCATTGGCGTCGTGTAACCTTTGCATTCTTCCATTCCAAACTTCTTCAGACAATCTTTGAGGTATTTTTCTTGAGATATGAAGATGCCATTCCTTTGCTGACAAATTTGAAGACCAAGGAAGAACTTCAGCTCACCCATCATGGACATCTGATATTGCTCTTGCATCATGTATCCAAACCCATCAGTATACTTCTAGTTGGTGCAGCCGAAGATTATGTCATCCACATATATTTGGCACACAAACAGTTCACCATCATATGTCTTCGCGAAGAGTGTGGGATCGAGGGATCCAGGTTTGAAGCCTTTGCTCTTCAGGAAGTCTTTGATCATATCATACCATGCGCGAGGAGCTTGTTTGAGGCCATACAGTGCTTTGTTTAGTTTGTACACCATATCAGGATGTTTTGGATCTTCAAAGCCAGGTGGTTGAGCGACATATACTTCTTCTTCAATCTTGCCATTGAGAAATGCACTCTTCACATCCATTTGATATAGCAAGATGTTGTGATGGTTAGCGTAGGCTAGCAGTATACGAATAGCTTCAAGCCTAGCCACAGGAGCAAATGTTTCATCGAAGTCGATTCCTTCTACTTGAGTATATCCTTGGGCCACAAGACGTGCTTTGTTTCTGACGACTTGATCATGCTCATCTTGCTTGTTTCAATATATCCATTTTGTTCCAATAATGTTATGCTTGCGAGGGTCAGGTCTCTTGACAAGTTCCCACACATTGTTCAGCTTGAACTGTTGAAGTTCTTCTTGCATAGCTTGAATCCATTCAGGTTCCATAAAGGCTTCAGCAACTTTCTTGGGTTCTGATATTGACACAAATGAAAAGTGCCCACGGAAGTTTGCTAACTGTGTTGCTCTTGAGCGAGCTAGTGGACCAGGTGCATTGATGCTGTCAATTATCTTCTCAATTTGTACTTCATTTGCAACACGAGGATGAACAGGACGAAGACTTTGCTCTTGCTAATCATTGTCATCATTGGGAGGATTATCTTCGGTCTGAGCATTGTCTTCAGGTTGGTTAGGTGCAGAAATGATAAGTTCCTCTTCAGGCTGTGCTTCAGAGGGCATGATTTCACCAGTTCCCATTAGCTTGATAGATTCTCTTGGAGGAGCTTCATCAAGTGTACTTGGCAGGAGTTCTCTTTGTGAACCATTGGTTTCATCAAATCTCACATCCACAGTTTCGACGATCTTGTAGAGATAGAGGTTGAAGACTCTGTAGGAGTGCGAGTCCTTTCCATAGCCAAGCATGAAGCCTTCGTGAGCCTTAGATGCAAATTTTGACTTGTGATGGGGATCCTTGATCTAGGATCTAGCTCCAAATACTCTGAAGTAGCTTACATTTGGCTTCTTGCCAGTGAGGAGCTCATATGATGTGACTCTTGTCGGATGGACGTAAGGTTGAGTCCATGAGAAGACTTCGATCACCAGTCATATGATTTGTGCATCCACTGTCCATAATCCATTCTGAAGCTTTTGGTGACATGCCCTATAGTGCAGTTAGGAGGATAGGCTTCACAAAGAATGTTGTGAAGCATAGGCATTTGACACATACAAGGATTGTCACAGCTTATATCAAAGTTAGAACACATAGTATGACTGGTAAGCGATTCAGATGTGAAGTATATAGCAAGATCATTTTATCATGCGTCCTATTACGTGTTTTAGGTCCCCAACAATAGTATTGGACGCCTTTGATTGCTGGCTGGAGACCATTTACTGCAAAAGAAAGTTAATTCTTCTTCACCACCCACATCTTCAAGGGTGGTTTTGAAGCAATGAGTCTAAGTGCAGCATCTGAGAACTTCGGCTTTGAAGCCCTAGCAAATAGCCTTGCAGGAGATGAATGATACTCATATGAATAAGCAGAAACGTTCTTAGTTCTATGAACATAGCGGCTTGAAGACACACGCTCATATTCATCAGTTTGAGTACGATTTCCCTGCAAAACATTGGCGTTAGGGAGACTCAGATGCGTCATGTATCTGTATGAAGCCTTTGGGCCATATGAAGCCATAGGTCTGGGGTTTGCCTTCTTCCTTGGTGGTGTCATGATGACATTCACAGGAAGATTCTCAATACACTACTTGGGTACCCAGATCTTCTTCATAGGTGGTCCATTACTACAGTTAGTACCAATATACCTGGCAAACACTTCACCATTCTGATTTTTCAACAGTTTATAGTTTGCATCAAAGGATTCATCAATGATGATAGGGTTAGCACAGGTAAAGCCAGATAAAGTGGATGGATCTACTAAAGGTTCCTTTGCAGCAACCCATGTGGTTTTGGGGTACTGCTCAGGCTTCAAGTACGAGCCATCAACATTCATTTTCCTCTCGAACCCAACACCCTCTTTCCTAGGGTTTCGGTTCAGAATCTGCTTTTTGAGGACATCGCAGAGTGTCTGATGTCCTTTCAGACTTTTATACATCCCTGTTTCAAGCAATGTCTTCAACCTAGCATTTTCATCAACAATAGTAGTGGTATCCTCCGCAGAGGGGTTAGTTGCCACATTTGTAGTTGAAGACAATGCAATAGTAGCAGCAGTGGAACATTCAGCAACAGAGGTAGCGTTATCACGCTCAATGCATTTTAGACATGGTGGTTCAAATCCATCCTCAGCGGAACAGGTCTGTTGAGCGCGGAGTGACACATTTTCTTTTTGAAGATCTTCATGAGCCGCTTTCAATTTCTCAAGCTCTTGCTTCCTTTGAAGATAATCATAGGAGAGCCTTTCATGAGTGGTTGAGAGCGTTTCATGAAGACTTTCAAGGTCTTGGTACTTAGCATGAAGATTTTTTATGTCTTCAACTAAGGACTGTGAACGTGTCATTTCCGCGTCCAACAGGTCATCGCTTTTGTCTAACAGTTTTTGAGTATGTTCCATAGCTTTTTGTTGTTCAGTTGCAATTTTAGCAAGAGTTTTGTAGCTGGGTTTGGATTCACAATCAGAGTCATCTTCACTTGATGTTTGGAAGTAAGCATCACGTGATTTTACCTTGGCACCACGTGCCATGAAGTAGTAGGTGGGAGGAGGATCGTCCGTGTCATCAGCTTCAGCATTGGTGTGGAAGTTAGTGTCTTCAGTGTTGAAGATGGACTTGGCAATATAGGCTGTGGCTAGAGCCAGACTTGCAATGCCAGGGTCGGAGTCCTCCCCAGACTCCACCTCCACCTCCTCAGATGCAGACTCCTCTTCTGAATCCATTTCCTTGCCAACAAAAGCACGAGCCTTGCCAGATGAGCTCTTCTTATGAGATGAAGACCTTGATGAGGACTTGGAAGAAGACTTTGAAGATTTCTTCTTCTTCTTGTCATCAGAATCATATTCCTTGCTCTTCTTCTTCTTCTTCTCATTGTCCCACTGTGGACACTCAGAGATATAGTGTCCAGGCTTCTTGCACTTGTGACATGTTCTCTTCTTGTTGTCATGAGTGGAAGCTTCATCATTTCTTGAGCTAGATCGTGAAGACTTTCTGAAGCCTTTCTTCTTGGTGAACTTCTGGAACATTTTCACAAGCATAGCAAGTTCCTTTCCAATGTCTTCAGGATCATCAGAACTGCTGTCAGATTCTTCTTCAGATGGGGAAACAACTTTTGCCTTCAAAGCGCAATTTCGGCCATAGTTGGGACCATAGATATCTCTTTTCTCAGAAAGCTGGAACTCATGTGTGTTGAGCCTCTCAAGTATATCAGACGGATCGAGTGTCTTGAAGTCAGGGCTTTCTTGTATCATGAGGGAAAGGGTGTCAAAGGAGCTGTCAAGTGATCTCAATAGTGTCTTGATGATTTCATGCTTGGTAATCTCAGTGGTGCCGAGAGCCTGAAGCTCATTTGTAATGTCAGTCAGACGATCAAACGTGAGCTGGACATTTTCATTGTCGTTTCTCTTGAAGCGGTTGAAGAGGTTGTGAAGAACACTGATCCTTTGATCTCTCTGGGTTGAGACGCCTTCATTGACCTTGGATAGCCAGTCCCAGACTAGCTTCGACGTTTCCAGAGCACTCACACGGCCATACTGTCCTTTGGTCAGATGACCACAGATGATGTTCTTTTCAGTAGAGTCCAGTTGAATGAACTTCTTGACATCAGTGGGGGTGACACCTTCACCAGTTTTGGGAACGCCGTTCTTGATGACATACCAGAGGTCGACATCAATGGCTTCAAGATGCATGCGCATCTTATTCTTCCAGTAGGGATATTCAGTTCCATCGAACACGGGGCAAGCAGCGGAGACTTTGATTATCCCTGCAGTCGACATAGCTAAACTCCAGGTGGTTAAACCGAATCACACAAAACAAGGGAGTACCTTGCTCTGATACCAATTGAAAGTGCTAGTATCGACTAGAGGGGGGGTGAATAGGCGATTTTTAAGAAAGTCTTCAAAACTAGGAAGTTTCGAAGACAAACAATAGAAATGACCTAGTTGATATGCAGCGGAAGATAAACTACCATAAGCAAACCATAGTCAAGTATGCAATGATGTGAAAGTACAGGCCTAATAGCAGCTAAGTAGTAAGGATCAGGATGGAAGATAGTATGAAGCCAATCAACAGTAGTAGTCAAGCAATGAAATCAAACAGATACACAGATAGGCAATGACTTCACGAAGACAAACTTAAGTAAGGGAAGGAAGAGGATAGAACCAGTCACTTGTTGAAGACACAGGATTTGTTGGACCAGTTCCAGTTGCTGTGACAACTGTACATCTGGTTAGGGAGGCTGAGATTCAACTCAGAAGACTGTGTCTTCACCTTATTCCCCTTGAGCTAAGGATACCTAGTCCTCGCCCAATCACTCTGGTAAGTCTTCAAGGTAGACTTCCGAACCTTCACAGACTTCGTTCACCGGCAATCCACAATGACTCTTGGATGCTCAGAACGCGACGCCTAACCGGCTGGAGGATACACAGTCCTCAAGTGTAATAAGTCTCTAGGTCACACAGACAGAAAGACTTCAGTGATGCCTAACACTCTTTGGCTCTGGGTGTTTGGGCTTGGTCCTCGCAAGGATTTCTCTCTCTCAAAGACTTCGAGGTGGGTTGCTCTCAAACGACAAAATCCGTGCACTAACTCTGAGCAGCCACCAATTTATGGTGTAGGGGGTGGGATATTTATAGCCACTGGGCAACCCGACCTGATATGTCCGAAATGACCCTGGGTCACTAAGGAACTGACACGTGTTCCAACAGTCAGATTTCAAACACACACGGCAACTATACTTGGGCTACAAGCAAAGCTGACTTATCCAGCTCAGGATAAGATTTGCTCTCACTGTCTTCGCTCGAAGACATAGGATTTGGGTTGAGCATCACTTCAGTCATTCTGACTTAGTTCACTTGGACCCCACTTAACAGTACGGTGGTTCCTATGACTCAATAAAGAAGAAAAGGAAACAATGAAACAACACAGTCTTCGCGCTCCATAGTCTTCACTCAATGTCTTCTCATGTCATAGTCTTCAATATGAATATCTTCACATACCACCATTGTCTTCAATGTCTTCATACATTTTTAGGGGTCATCTCCGGTAGGTAAACCGAATCAATGAGGGACACTACCTGCATTATCCTGCAATTCTCACAAACGCATTAGTCCCTCAACCAACTTTGTCGTCAATACTCCAAAACCAACTAGGGGTGGCACTAGATGCACTTACAGGTGGTAATATTAGAGTCATGCTAGTTGGGTAATTATGAAATTGAGAAATACTTGGGTTGAAGTTGGCAAGTCCCGTAGCATGCACGTATGGTAAAAGTTGTGTAACAAATTTGTTGCATGGGGTGCTCTTTTGATTGCCTTCCTTATGTGTGGAGATCGGGGGCGCGCGATGGTTAACTCCTACCAACCTCCCCCCTAGGAGCATGCATAGTAGTACTTTGCTTCGAGGGCTAATAAAACATTTGCAATATGTATATGAGTTCTTTATGACTAATGTGAGTCCATGGATTATACGCACTCTTACCCTTCCATCATTGCTAGCCTCTACTGTACCGTGCATTGCCCTTTCTCACCTTGAGAGTTGGTGCAAACTTCAACGGTGCATCCAAACCTCGTGATACGATATGCTCTATCACACATAAACCTCCTTATATCTTCCTCAAAACAGCCACCATACCTTCCTATTGTGGCATTTCCATAGCCATTCCGAGATATATTGCCATGCAACTTTCCATCGTTCCGTATATCATGACAGGCATCATCATTGTCATATTGCCTTGCATGATCATGTAGTTGACATCGTATTCGTGGCAAAGCCACCATGCATAATTTTTCATACATATCACTCTTGATTCATTACCCATCCCGGTACACCGCCGGAGGCATTCATATAGAGTCATATCTTGTTCTAGTATCGAGTTGTAATTCTTGAGTTGTAAATAAATAGAAGTGTGTTGATCATCATTATTAGAGCATTGTCCCTTATAAAAAAGAAAGGCCAAATAAAAAAAGAAAGGCCAATAAAAAAGAGAAAGGCCAAATAAAAAAAGGCCCAAAAAGCAGGGGGGACAATGTTACTATCCTATTCCACACTTGTGCTTCAAAGTAGCACCATGATCTTCATGATAGAGAGTCTCTTATGTTGTAACTTTCATATACTAGTGGGAATTTTTCATTATAGAACTTGACTTGTATATTCCAACGATGGGCTTCCGCAAAATGCCCTAGGTCTTCGTGAGCAAGCATGTTGGATGCACATCCACTTAGTTTCTTTTGTTGAGCTTTCATACATTTATAGCTCTAGTGCATCCGTTGCATGGCAATCCCTACTTCTCATGTTGACATCACTTGATGGGCATCTCCATAGCCCGTTGATTAGCCTCGTCAATGTGAGACTTTCTTGTTTTTTGTCTTCTCCACACAACCTCCATCATCATATTCTATTGCACCCATAGTGCTATATCCATGGCTTACGCTCATGTATTGCGTGAGAGTTGAAAAAAGCTGAAGCTCGTTAAAAAGTATGAACCAATTGCTTGGCTGAAACCGGGGTTGTGCATGATGGGAGTATTTTGTGTGATGAAAATGAAGCATAGCCTAACTATATGATTTTGTAAGGATGAACTTTCTTTAGCCATGTTTTTGAGAAGACATGATTACTTGTTAGTATGCTTGAAGTATTACTATTTCTTATGTCAATATGAACTTTTATTTTGAATCATTTGGATCTGAACATTCATGCCACAATAAATAAAATTACATTGAGATTATGCTAGGTAGCATTCTGTTTTTTATCATTTACCTACTCGAGGACGAGCAGGAATTAAGCTTGGGGATGCTTGATACGTCTCCAATGTATCTATAATTTTTGATTGTTCCATGCTATTATATTACCTATTTTGGATGTTTATGGGCTTTACTCTATAATTTTATATCATTTTTGGGACTAACCTATTAACCGGAGGCCCAGCCCAAATTGATGTTTTTTTTCCTATTTCAGTGTTTCGAAGAAAAGGAATATCAAACGGAGTCCAAACGGAATGAAACCTTCAAGAGCGATCTTTTTGGAACAAACGCAATCCGGGAGACTTGGAGTGGACGTCAAGAAGCAGCCGAGGTGGCCACGAGGCAGGAGGGCGCGCCCTAGGGGGGTAGGCGCGCACCTACCCTCGTGGGCCCTCGTGGCTCCCCTGACCTATCTCCTTCGCCTATATATATCTCCGTACTTCAAAAACATCTAGGAGCACCAAGAAAACCTATTTCCACCGCCGCAATCTTCTGTATCCGTGAGATCCCATCTTGGGGCCTTCACCGGCACTCCGCCGGAGGGGGAATTGACCACGGAGGGCTTCTACATCAACACCATAGCATCTCCGATGAGGTGTGAGTAGTTTACCATAGACCTTCGGGTCCATAGTTATTAGCTAGATGGCTTCTTCTCTCTCTTTGAATCTCAATACAAAGTTCTCGTCGATCTTCTTGGAGATCTATTCGATGTAACTCTTTTTGCGGTGTGTTTGTCGAGATCCGATGAATTGTGGGTTTATGATCAAGTTTATCTATGAGAAATATTTGAATCTCCTCTGAATTCTTTTATGTATGATTGGTTATCTTTGCAAGTCTCTTCGAGTTATCAGTTTGGTTTGGCCTACTAGATTGATCTTTCTTGCAATGGGAGAAGTGCTTAGCTTTGGGTTCAATCTTGCGGTGTCCTTTCGCAATGACAGCAGGGGCAGCAAGGCATGTATTGTATTGTTGTCATCGAGGATAAAAATATGGGGTTTATATCATATTGCTTGAGTTTATCCCTACATCATGTCATCTTTCCTGATGCGTTACTCTGTTCTTATGAACTTAATACTCTAGATGCATGCTGGATAGCGGTCGATGTGTGGAGTAATAGTAGTAGATGCAAAATTGTTCCGATCTATTTGTCGCGGATGTGATGCCTATATACATGATCATTCCTAGATAATCTCATAATTATTCGCTTTTCTATCAATTACTCGACAGTAATTTGTTCACCCACCGTAATACTTATGCTATCCTGAGAGAAGCCACTAGTGAAACCTATGACCCCCGGGTCTATCTTTTATCATATAAGCTTTCAATCTAATTTTATTTACATCTTTACTTTTTGCATCTATATTATAAAATACCAAAAATATATGTATCTTATCATAATATCTCTATCAGATCTCACTTTAGCAAGTGGCCGTGAAGGGATTGACATCCCCTTTATCGCATTGGTTGCGAGGTTCTTGTTTGTTTGTGTAGGTATGAGGGACTTGCATGGAGCTTCCTACTGGATTGATACCTTGGTTCTCAAAAGCTGAGGAAATACTTACGCTAATTTGCTGCATCACCCTTTCCTCTTCAAGGGAAAACCAACGCAGTGCTCAAGAGGTCGCACCTAGCTATATATGCATTCCTAGTTAAATACAATAAATATGAAGAAAGAGATAGAGAGGAGATGGAAAAAAGTACTAATACAATAGCCAAACTTAGACTTTTTTTGCGGGAAATAGCCAACCTTATAGCCCACACTATTGTATGAGTGCATATACATGATGGCTATAGATGACATGGCAGTTCCTTATAGCCATCGGCTGGCTATATTATTAACCATGCTCTAATGTGTTTTTCAAAACCGCCTTTGACTATTGACAAGATTAATAGTACATGAGATGTATAATGTGAAAATTATATCATTGGAAGCTCCTTTCACATACGAATTTGACCGTATGCTTTGTGTAAGTTGCATTTCATATATTATTACTCTAACATTTGGTCAAAGTTAGCCTCGAAAAACGCATTAGGCCCTGTATAGTAAATGGAAGGAGGGAGTAGTTGTGGAAGTGGATCCTCTGACGTAGGTATCCCTGCCTTACCCTCCCTTTCGGTCGCTTACTGGCGGACCCCATGCTTGCTAGGCCCCGCATGTCAGTTACTCAATGGGTTTTCGGCCACATCAGGGGATCCTCATCCGTAGTATACTCCCTTTGTTTTTTATTTACTCCGCATAAAACGGAGGGAGTCGTAGTATAAATGACGCGGGCGGGGGAGGGGGAGGGACGTCGGTTTGCTATCAACTACGGTCCCACAAGCAAGCGAAAACGCAAGACGAAGCGCGTTACATTTGGTGGGCGACATGGAGGGTACAGCATGCCGGAGTGCAACGCGAAGGCGACAAGAGCGATGTACAGTCAAAACCGATTGACCGGTCATCACCAGAACCACTATTCACACCAGAACCTTTGCTGCTCGGCCTATGCCAGCCAATGCCCCAAAACCACACCTCCTCTCCAGCCCATTCCCCTACCTTTTGATCCCCTAGCCTGCATCAAGCGTCCCCTAGTTCGATGGAAAGCCATGGTGCGCCGCAAGATCACGTGCTACAAGATGCTGACGCCGGAGCGCCGCATAGAAATCGCGGCGGCGGTCGGTGCCATAGACCTCCATTCCCAAGCTCGCATTGCGGCAGGCCAATCCCCGAGTTCTCTGGAGCCAAGCTACAAGGAGGAGGAAGCCGATCCGATGTTCATGGCGGAGGTCGCGGCATAGAAGGCCCCTGATGAGTATGAGACGATGGACGTCGACTTCATGCCGGCGTCCGGGTCCCCCATGGTGCAGGCGGACCAGCGGTTCAACCTGGCGATACTAGAGGAGGACCGGGAGGCAGAGGCTCAACTCGACGCGGAGCGCGCGCATGCAGCTGCCATTGAGGCTCTCCTGCAGGCGGAACCGGATGTCGTCGATGTGAACCGAGCGGCGGAGGCTCGACTTGAGGCAGAGCGCATGGATGCCGATGCCATCGAGGCCCTCCTGCAGGCGGAACCGGACGTCCTGGAATTGAACCGGGCGGCAGAGGCTCAACTCGACGTGGAGCGCGCGGATGCCGCTGCCATCGAGGCCCTCCTACAGGCAGAACCGGACGTCCTGGACTTGAACCTGGTGGCGGAGGCTCAACTCGACGCGGAGCGTGCGGATGCCACTCCCATAGAGGACCTCTTGCAGGCAGAACCGGACGTCCTCGACTTGAACCAGGCGGTGCTCTCGTCCGTGCAGAGAGCCAGCATGCTCCGTGTGAACGAGTAGCTGGAGGCCGAGGACAACCACGGTGCGGAGACACACGTCGGCAGCTACGGCTGGTTCGCGCCGGCAGCCAAAGACGACGAGGTCGTATCATTCCGCGAGCAATGATAGTTTTTCTTTATGTTGTTGTTTTTAGGGATCTTTTGATGTGTAAAAACATATATTGTTATGCAAGTTGCCTGACTTCCATCATTTGGGTCAGTCTACCATTTTAGGCGGTTGGATGAATGTCCTACGTCTCCTAACCCTTCTTCCTCACCTCTTCTTCTTCCCCAACAGACCACCGCACGGGTCGTACGGATCCTCCCCAACATGCGGTTGGATAAACATACTGTATGAATGAAAATTATGTGTCAGCGGTAGGGTGGCTGAGTTTGGTCTGTTCACATGCGGTAGCATGTGTCAGTGAGGGTGCGCTCCCTTGGTTGGGTTTGCGGCGTGCAGGAGCGACTGTGTGAGGGTGCGGTGCAACCGCAGCATGTAGGAGCGGTCGTGTGAGGGTGGGGTGCGACCGCGACAGCCGTGCGCAAGTTTACCTCCTTTTCATTTTGGAAACTTTAGGCAAGCTTGGCAAAAATGTGTGGCGAAGTATGGCAATGCAAGGCCTAGACCCAAACAGGATAAGTACGTATGTACTAGGAGTACTAGTGTTAAAAAAGAAAGGCGGGGTTTTACTTCGCGGGATTAATCGATACAAATCCTCGTTTGACGTGTCAATTAATGTGTATTTTTTTCTCCAAAGCCCAAAGAGCTAACCATCTCACTCCTCATCCCTTGATTAATGCAGTGCCATGCAAACCAACCTTTTCACTTCCGCATGCATGCAAGGGTATATTAATGTCCTTGGTTGCTAGTATGAGGCAAACCCCATCAATTTTGCCTCGATTAGTGTTAGTGGCCTTTTGCAAATTGTAATTTTGATATACTAGCCTTGTGTACAAAAAAATGGAGGTAGTAACTATTTGACTTCCTTCCCCATTGCGGTGACATTGACGATATCTTGAACGTTGTGGTTTGGCAAAGTGCGTTTGACGGAGAACACCATTGAGGGAGACCACGATAAGTCATTCGCAAGTGCCGCTTGCAAGCCAAGACAACTGCCTTATTTGCATCCAGGAAGTTCGTTGAACCAAAGGACGCGTAAATGTACTAGTACTACTACTACACAATAGCGTCATCCGTCCAGCTTAGTGCGGTAAGGTGGTTTCTCAAAGAAGACGATGGAGAAGCGGAGTCAGCGAAGAGTGAAATGGTGGTTGCTTTGTCCGAGCTTTGTGATTTGACGCCTCACTGCTTTGTGATTTGTGATAGAAGGGATAGGGGAGTAGACTATGTGCTCTATACTGTACATGCGTCCAAGCACGGGAGAAAGAGGAGAGACGTTGCATTTTTATATTCCTTCAATCAATCAATCAGGGAGCTTTGGTTCCATCTTTTTGGCTTTGGCAGCACCGTCCACAATGGTTCCAATCGATGCCAAAAGCTATTTTCACATTTGGCTACACATTTTGGATGCCCTTAATAGTACCACTTGGTTTTTCTCCTGTGTGCTATTGCTACGTCTTGAGCTTGCGTTGGTTTTCCTTGAAGAGGAAAGGGTGATGCAGCAAAGTAGCATAAGTATTTCCCTCAGTTTTTGAGAACCAAGGTATCAATCCAGTAGGAGGCTCCTCAAAAGTCCCACGCACCTACACAAACAAACAAAGAACTCGCAACCAACGCAATAAAGGGGTTGTCAATCCCTTCACGACCACTTGCGAAAGTAGATCTGATAGAGATAGTATGATAAGATAAATATATTTTTGGTATTTTATAATATAGATGCAAAAAGTAAAGATGCAAATAAAAGTAGATTGAAAGCTTATATGATAAAAGATAGACCCGGGGGCCATAGGTTTCACTATGGCTTCTCTCAGGATAGCATAAGTATTACAGTGGGTGAACAAATTACTGTTGAGCAATTGATAGAAAAGCGGATAATTATGAGATTATCTAGGCATGATCATGTATATAGGCATCACGTCCGCGACAAGTAGACCGACTCCTGCCTGCATCTACTACTATTACTCCACACATCGACCGCTATCCAGCATGCATCTAGAGTATTAAGTTCATAAGAACAGAGTAACGCATTAAGAAAGATGACATGATGTAGAGGGATAAACTCACGCAATATGATATAAACCCCATCTTTTTATCCTCGATGGCAACAATACAATACGTGCCTTGCAACCCTTTCTGTCACTGGGTAAGGACACCGCAAGATTGAACCCAAAGCTAAGCACTTCTCCCATGGCAAGAAAGATCAATCTAGTAGGCCAAACCAAAATGATAATTCAAAGAGACTTGCAAAGATAACTCAATCATACATAAAAGAATTCAGAGAAGATTCAAATATTTCTCATAGATAAACTTGATCATAAACCCACAATTCATCGGATCTCGACAAACACACCGCAAAAAGAGTTTACATCGAATAGATCTCCACAAGAGAGGGGGAGAATATTATATTGAGATCCAAAAAGAGACAAGAAGCCATCTAGCTAATAACTATGGACCCGAAGGTCTGTGGTAAACTACTCACAACTCATCGGAGGGGCTATGGTGTTGATGTAGAAGCCTCTGTGGTCAATTCCCCCTCCGACGGAGCGCCGGCGAAGGCTCCAACATGGGATCTCGCGGATACAGAAGGTTACGGTGGTGGAAATTGTTTTTCGTTGGCTCCCTAGATGTTTTCGGGTACGTACGTATATATAGGAGGAAGAAGTACGTCGGTGGCCACTCGAGGGGCCTAGGAGACAGGGGCGCCCAGGAGGGGTGGGCGCGCCCTCCTATCTCCTGGCCGCCTCGATTACTTCTTGACTTGCACTCCAAGTCCTCTGGATCACGTTCGTTCCAAAAATCACGCTCCCGAAGGTTTGATTCTGTTTGGACTCCGTTTGATATTCCTTTTCTTCGAAATACTGAAATAGGCAAAAAAATAGCAATACGGGCTGGGCCTGCGGTTAGTAGGTTAGTCCCAAAAATGATATAAATGTGTAAAATAAAGCCCATAAACATCCAAAAGGGGTAATATAATAGCATGGAACAATCAAAAATTATAGATACGTTGGAGACGTATCAAGCATCCCCAAGCTTAATTCCTGCTCGTCCTCGAGTAGGTAAATGATAAAAACAGAATTTTTATGTGGAATGCTACCTAGCATAATTCTCAATGTAATTTTCTTTACTGTGGCATGAATGTTCAGATCCAAATGATTCAAAATAAGAGTTCATATTGACAAAAGAAATAGTAACACTTCAAGCATACTAATCAAAGCAATCATGTCTTCTCAAAATAACATGGCTAAAGAAAGTTCATCCCTACAAAATCATATAGTTAGGCTATGCTTCATTTTCGTCACACAAAGATGTTCCCAAATTCTACACCCCTGATGACAAGCCAAGCAATTGTTTCATACTTAAATAATCTCAAACTTTTTCAACCTTCACGCAATACATGAGCGTGAGCCATGGATATAGCACTATGGGTGGAATAGAATATGATGATGGGGATTGTGTGGAGAAGACAAAAAAGGAGAAAGTCTCACATTGACGAGGATAATCAGGGCTATGGAGATGCCCATCAATTGATGTCAACATGAGAAGTAGGGATTTCCATGCAACGGATGCACTAGAGCTATAAATGAATGAAAGCTCAACAAAAGAAAACTAGTGGGTGTGCATCCAACTTGCTTGCTCACGAAGACCTAGGGCATTGGAGGAAGCCCATCATAGGAATATAGAAGCCAAGTTCTATAATGAAAACTTCCCACTAGTATATGAAAGTGACAACATATGAGACTCACTATATGAAAAACATGGTGCTACTTTGAAGCACAAGATATGAGACTCGCTATATGAAAAACATGGTGCTACTTCGAAGCACAAGTGTGGAAAAAGAGATAGTAACATTGCTCCTTTTTATTTATTTTATTTTTTCTTATTTTTTTCTTTTCTTTTTTTTATCTTCTTTTTTTTTCCTTTTCCTTTTTTTTCTTTGGGACAATGCTCTAATAATGATGATCATCACACTTTTATTGATTACAACACATGAATTACAACTCGAAACTAGAACAAGATATGACTCTATATGAATGCCTCCGGCGGTGTACCGGGATGGTGCAATGAATCAAGAGTGACATGTATGAAAAATTATGCATGGTGACTTTGCCACAAATACGATGTCAACTACATGATCATGCAATGGCAATATGACAAAAGTAATGTATGTCATGATGATGATGAACGGAACAGTGGAAAGTTGCATGGCAATATATCTCGGAATGGCTATGGAAATGCCATAATAGGTAGGTATGGTGGCTGTTTTGAGGAAGATATAAGGAGGTTTATGTGTGATAGAGCGTATCATATCACGGGTTTGGATGCACCAGTGAAGTTTGCACCAACTCTCGAGGTGAGAAAGGGCAATGCACGGTACCGAAGAGGCTACCAATGGTGGAAAGGTAAAAGTGTGTATAATCCATGGACTCAACATTAGTCAAAAGAACTCATATAATTATTGCAAAAATTTAGAAGTCATCAAAAACCAAGCACTACGTATAATCCATGGGCACCAACATTAGTCAAAACAACTCATATAATTATTGCAAAAATTTAGAAGTCATCAAAAACCAAGCACTACGCGCATGCTCCTAGAGGGATATATTGGTAGGAAAAGACCATCGCTCGTCCCCAACCGCCACTCAAAAGGATGCACAAGCTAGGTACACTTCATGTTTCAAATTTGTTACACAACTTTAACCATACGTGCATGCTACGGGACTTGCTAACTTCAACACAAGCATTCTTTAAATTCATAATCACCCAACTAGCATGACTTTAATATCACTACCTCCATATCTCAAAACAATTATCAAGTATCAAATTGATCATAGCATCCAATTCACTTCCTATGATAGTTTTTATTATACCCAACTTGGATGCCTACCATTCTAGGACCAAATTTATAACCATAGCAAATACCATGATGTTCTAAAAGACTTTCAAAATAATATAAGTGAAGCATGAGAGACTAGCAATTTCTACAAAATTAAGCCACCGCCGTGCTCTAAAAGATATAAGTGAAGCACTAGAGCAAAAACTACCAAGCTCAAAAGATATAAGTGAAGCACATAGAGTATTCTAGCAAATTCAATCAAGTGGGCTTCTCCCAAAAGGTGTGTACAGAAAGGATGATTGTGGTAAGCTAAAAAGCAAGTACTAATATAATACACGACGCTTCAAGCAAAACACATATCATGTGGCGAATAAAAATATAGCTCCAAGTAAAGTTACCAATGAACAAAGACGAAATAGGGGATGCCTTCCGGGGGCATCCCCAAGCTTAGGCTTTTGGCTACTATTGAATATCTTGGGGTGCCATGGGCATCCCCAAGCTTAGGCTTTTTCCACTCCTTATTCCATAGTCCATCAAATCTTTACCCAAAACTTCAAAACTTCACAACACAAAACTCAACAGGAAATCTCATAAGCTCCGTTAGTGAAAGAAAACAAAACCACCACATAAGGTACTGTAATGAACTCATTCTTTATTTATTTTGGTGTTAAACCTACTGTATTCCAAGTTCTCTATGGTTCATACCACTTAATACTAGCCATAGATGAATCAAAATAAGCAAACAACACACGAAAAACAGAATCTGTCAAAAACAGAACAGTCTGTAGCAATCTGTAACTAACGCAAACTTCTGGAACTTTAAAACTCCTACCAAAATATTAAGTCCTGTACAATTTGTCTATTGATCAGAAGCAAAAATAATCAACGCAAAATCACGTTTGTGTGATTTAACAAAACTAATTTCGTGCGTGCAAAGTTTCTATTTTTCAGCAGAATCAAATTAACTATCACCATAGGTTATCCTATAGGTTCTACTTGGCACAAACACTAATTAAAACATAAAAGCACATCTAAACATAAGGTAGATGCAAAATTTATTAAATAAAAGCAAGGAAAAATATTGGGTTGTCTCCCAACTAGCGCTTTTTAAAGCCTTTTAGCTAGGCATTGATAATTTTAATGATGCTCGCATGAAAGACAAGAATTGAAGCGCAAAGAGAGCATCATTAAACACGTGACAAACACATCTAAGTCTAACATACTTCCTATGCATAGGCATATTATAAGCAAACAAATTTGCAAGGCAAACAAAAACTAGCATATGCAAGGAATAAGAAAGAGACGATAGCAATCTCAACATGACGAGAGGTAATTTAGTAAGATAAAAATTTCTACGACCATATTTTCCTCTCTCATAATAATTACATGTAGGATCATAGGCAAATTCAACAAAATAGCTATCAAATAACATATTCGTAACACGATTCTCATGCATGCAAAGTTGACACACTTCCAAGATACTGGAATTAACATTAACTAAAGTCGTGACCTCTCCATACCCACTTTTATCAAAAAATATTATAAGATTGAACATACTCCAAATATGTGGGATCTAAAGTTGACACTCTTCCAAACCCACTTTCACTATTATTACAAACACTATTATCAATCTCATATTCATCACGGGGCTTAAATAAATTTTCAAGATAAGAAGAATCACCCCAATCATGATCATTGCAACAAGTAATAGGCATAGCAAAACTAGCATCCCCAAGCTTAGGGCTTTGCATATTATTAGCACAATTGACATCAAGAGAATTTATAGTAAAATCATTGCAATCATGCTTTTTATTCAAAGAGTTATCGTGAATCTCTTCATAAATTTCTTCATCATAATTTTCAGATTCACGAATTTCAAGCAAAGCTTCATAAAGATAATCTAGTGCACAAAACTCACTAGCAATTGGTTCATCAAAATTGGATCTCTTAAAAAGATTAGCAAGCGGATGAGGATCCATAGATCTTAGCTTCCTTGTTTAGTAATAAATAAACAACTACTCCAACCAAACAAGCAAACGAGCCAAGTAGAACATCAAAACAAACGAAAAGACGAACAGAAGAAGGGCGAATAAAATGGCAAGGGTGAAGTGGGGCAGAGGAAAACGAGAGGCAAATGGCAAATAATGTAAATGCGAGGGAGATGAGTTTGTGATGGGTACTTGGTATGTCTTGACTTGAGCGAAGACCTCCCCGGCAACGGCGCCAGAAATTCTTCTTGCTACGTCTTGAGCTTGCGTTGGTATTCCTTGAAGAGGAAAGGGTGATGCAGCAAAGTAGCGTCAGTATTTCCCTTAGTTTTTGAGAACCAAGGTATCAATCCAGTAGGAGGCTCCTCAAAAGTCCCACGCACCTACACAAACAAACAAAGAACTCGCAACCAACGCAATAAAGGGGTTGTCAATCCCTTCACGGCCACTTGCGAAAGTGAGATCTGATAGAGATATTATGATAAGACAAATATATTTTTGGTATTTTATAATATAGATGCAAAAAGTAAAGATGCAAATAAAAGTAGATTGAAAGCTTATATGATAAAAGATAGACCCGGGGGCCATAGGTTTCACTAGTGGCTTCTCTCAGGATAGCATAAATATTACGGTGGGTGAACAAATTACTGTCGAGCAATTGATAGAAAAGCGAATAATTATGAGATTATCCAGGCATGATCATGTATATAGGCATCACGTCCGCGACAAGTAGACCGACTCCTGCCTGCATCTACTACTATTACCCCACACATCGACTGCTATCCAGCATGCATCTAGAGTATTAAGTTCATAAGAAAAGAGTAACGCATTAAGAAAGATGACATGATGTAGAGGGATAAACTCAAGCAATATGATATAAACCCCATCTTTTAATCCTCGATGGCAACAATACAATACGTTCCTTGTAACCCTTACGTCACTGGGTAAGGACACCGCAAGATTGAACCCAAAGCTAGGCACTTCTCCCATGGCAAGAAAGATCAATCTACTAGGCCAAACCAAACTGATAATTCGAAGAGACTTGCAAAGATAACTCAATCATACATAAAAGAATTCAGAGAAGATCCAAATATTTCTCATAGATAAACTTGATCATAAACCCACAATTCATCGGATCTCGACAAACACACCGCAAAAAGAGTTTACATTGAGTAGATCTCCACAAGAAAGAGGGAGAACATTGTATTGAGATCCAAAAAGAGAGAAGAAGTCATCTAGCTAATAACTATGGACCCGAAGGTCTGTGGTAAACTACTCACAACTCATCGGAGGGGCTATGGTATATATGTAGAAGCCCCCCATGGTCGATTCCCCCTCCGGCGGAGCGCCGGCGAAGGCTCCAAGATGGGATCTCGCGGATACAAAAGGTTACGGCGGTGGAAATTGTTTTTTCGTTGGCTCCCTGGATGTTTTCGGGGTACGTAGGTATATATAGGAGGAAGAAGTATGTTGGTCGCCGCTTGAGGGGCCCAGAAGACATGGGGCGCGCCCAGGAGGGATGGGCACGCCCTCCTATCTCCTGGCCGCCTCGATTGCTTCTTGACTTGCACTCCAAGTCCTCTGGATCACGTTCGTTCCAAATATTACGCTCCCGAAGGTTTCATTCCGTTTCGACTCCGTTTGATATTCCTTTTCTTCGAAATACTGAAATAGGCAAAAAAAACAGCAATACGGGCTGGGCCTCCGGTTAGTAGGTTAGTCCCAAAAATGATATAAATGTGTAAAATAAAGCCCATAAACATCCAAAAGGGGTAATATAATAGCACGGAACAATCAAAAATTATAGATACGTTGGAGACGTATCAGCTATCTATACAAATCTCAATTATATTGATCTAAAATATTATAAAATCAAGATCAGTAAAAAGGAGGTGCTTTTGCCGCGCGGATGGCGGTGGAGGTTTCTTATTTTTAGAGGACATTGGCCTGGTGGTTTTCTAACATGCGGTCCCACGTGTCAGTGCTTTACCAAGCTGATCTGCGTCCCACATGAGGCAGAACAATGGTAGAAGCAACACGTGATTAACTTGAAGAAGATGAGGGAGAAGCAGATTCAGCAATGAGTGAAATGATGGTTGCTTCGTCCCTCCAACTTATTTTTAAAGCATTATTACTTCATCCCTCCAACTTAACTGCGGGAAAGGTGCAGCTTTGTGATTTGACGCCTCATTGCCCATTACTACGTCGGTGCCATGACTGGGGTGCTTCACCCCTGCTGCTCTGCACTGTATTTCGGTATCGCATGTCGACCCGGTAGCTTGATGTCCCACATGCCGGCGAAACGGACTAGAACATTTATTAAAGCGAGCGCTCCACTCTTACGACGGAGGAGTACACGACACGGCGGCCCAGTGAACTATCACTTGTGCTGTATAGTACTATAGTTTTGCTGTTTCGCATGATCCATCGATACAAACCCGATTAAACGGGAAAGGGAGGGATTTTTCCTGCACGGTGGATGATACTGGCCATACATTTCAAAGGCAATTTTAATGTATGCAAACCGAATAATTAAGTAACTATATGATATCTAGTAAAACTAAAAACACATATGATTTATTGTGTTAGAGTGTAGTAGTAGTGCTGCATTGCATAGTTGTTAGATGTAACATGCGAGAACGTGTAGAGATGTAGTTTTGGAGGACCTATACAGAGAAAAGCATAATACGGTCACCGAACTTCAGAATACGCTGATTATGGTCACTATATACATTTTGCGGTGATTATACGATCACTTGCTCACGGTTCAACATCGGATTGCACTCTGTTGACTGGCCAAATAGTCTGCGTGGCACCATGTTGACTAGTTAAATTAACCACATTCCTTGTGGGTCCCACCTGTCAGTTCACATAGGAAAAAGGTCAGATAAACACAAATTTATGCAGGCGCGACAAGACTCCAACCCGTGCGCGGGAATCACCTAGTTGTGTATGTGTTTGTCAGGGCCTGATGTGTGCGCATGCACATGTAGGTTGAGCACTTGAGTGTGAGAGTGTGTGTTGGTCGTGTGGTGTGTGCATGCATGCGTGCGTGCGTGCGTGTGAGTGTTGCATGCATGCTTGGCTGTGTGTGTATGTGTGAGTGTTGCGTGCGTGCGTTGATGCATGTGTTCATGTGAGTGTTGCGTGCATGCAGTTTGTGTGCATGCGTGTGTGTGTGTGTGTGTGTGTGTGTATAATCACCACACCATCTCATGTGTGTTAAAACAGACGGCTCAGCATACCAATACAAGGCCACCTTGTCCGATGTGCCCGTGGTCATGACTTCGAACCACCATCCAATATTTTTTGTCGTTTGTTTTCATTCTTACTAGCAAGATGCCCGTGCGTTGCACGTAACATCAAGATGCATTTGTATGACTAGTTTATCTTGTGAGAGAAAAGGATGAATGAGGGAAGGCCTTATTTGCAAATGTGGAGAGGTGTGTGGGTACCTTTTTGCAAAATTGCCAAGGTTTCCTTCCTATCCGTCAGATATAAATTGGACGGCCTATATTGCAGGATGGCAAGCACACCATCATCACCAACTCTGTTTTTTATAAGAGTGTAGAGTAGATACAAGCCGACACGTGGGCCCAATGGTAGTGAGATAATGTGATGCAACACTAGAGGTGCCACATGGAGCGTTTAACTGGCCAACTAATCGTGTCTTGAGCAAATACAGAGTTGTACGGTGAGCCCGTGACTGTATAATAACCACAAAACATAAATGGTGACTGTAATGAGTGGATTCTGAAGTCCAATGTACGTATCATGCTTTTGCTTCAAATACAATGATCGTCATTATATATATCGCGACAGAAATATGAAACATGCGTGAATGTGATGGGGGCATACTTTTAGAGAACCTGGAGATAGTTTGTGTGCGTATGTGAAAGGGGCTTAGAGGGGGTGTATGCGATGAAGAATGAGATGCTCTTCGTTTCTCTTTATTATGACTAACTTTATATATAGTATAAAATATACAAATTCACAATGCGGAATAAATATCATTGTGGGCACCATGCAATACAAATTAACGTTCATACTCCTCCATATAACTTTGTAATGTTGTATATATGTAGAAATTCTAAAATAATTTTTTGGCCACACTTCATTCAAAAGGAATGTTGTATGCGAAATAAACGTGAAGAGAGGGCTTTTTAGATCAATGGGGTACGTGATGTAACATGTGTGAATGTGTAGTTGATGTATTTGGCAGGGCCTAGAGAGGTATGTGTGTGTATTACGTATTTGAGAGAGGCATGGATAGAGGGGCCGGCGGGGGGCGTGGGAGAGATAGCATGAGAAATGAGAGTGGTCTAGAGAGAGAGACGAATATGTTGTCATTGCGAGAGATTCCCTTGAGTGTGTATATGCAAGGGGGGAGGGGATGGAGGCACCACGAGAATTTTTTTTGTGTGGTGTCTGTGTTGGTATGTGTGGGTGTGAGAAGATAACGAGACCTGGGGACAGAGGGTGTGTCACCGTGTGAGGTCCGGTGGGTCGAGGTGAGGCCCTTGGTTCAGTTCCGTCCTGCGCCACATTGGTCGGCCCGTGACGCATTTCGGGAGACCCATGGATGACTAGTCGTACAAGACAAAGATAGCAGAATTGTGAAGGACTCTGTGTCCACTGACAAAGTCGGCTAGGATTTGTAACCCTAGGTTCTCGGACTAAGGTAACCCCTTATCTCTGATATTACTATTCATCCAGCCTAACTTTAAGGGGCATCCTACAGAATGCTCTGCTAGAATCATACTGGTCGATTAGGAAGAGTGGTGTGAGACAATGCGTGTGAGACAGACCTAAAGATAATGTGCGTACAGGAGACACGCAGGCAGGTCTATGTATACAGAAAGGGTCGATGGGGATTGTGCATGTGTACGCTTGTGAGAAGAAGAGTGCTTGTGATAAAGGTTAGTGAAAACAGTCGTAAATGGTTACGAGAGGGAGGGATGGTTATATCGAGAGCATGTCTGCGAGAAAGACACCTCGGGAGAGAGTGTGTGAGCATGTGTGAGAGACCACCGATGGAGAGTGAAACTACACGTAAAAGACCGATGTACACATTGATTAAAGATATAAATTGTATCCAAATATTAGGACCGGATCATGATATTTGCAATTCGCGCAAGGAACGGTCATTGATGCATTAGACATCTAGATTATATCGAATTTGAGCATGTCTATGTTATTATTCGACATAATTGATACACATAGTTAGTATTTTGAACTCCTGACAATGCATTGCTTTAGCAATCGAATATAAACGTGAGTATAGTTCATGTTGTGTGTGTAAAGCACATTATACATACGAAAGTTACACAATGAAAATTATAAATAGCTACCTATGAACTAGCATACATTTGAATTCAACTTAAGGTGGTTTAAAAAATCGAATTCAACATGAAGTCCATTCAATTATTTGAATTCAATATCATGGCATTTGTAAATCATACCTAAATTATGGGGGCACCAATCTTTGCTTTGATTTTGTACATAATAGCATATGTAGTCGTGTACAAAATAGATTCAAATTTAGCTCCTCCATTCCAAAATAATCGTAGTTATAGGATTTTCAAGTGCCAAAATTTCAAAAAGAAGCGGATAATTTAATGAGGTTTACAAACATACTAGGTCAAATTTAACGTTGTCTATTTAGGTCAATCCTCAAAGTTCAAGAGTACTCTTAACGTCAATGCTTCTGTTTCAAAATTTGGAACGAAGCGCCAAAAGAGCCTCTACTCGCCTGAAACAGTGTGAGACCAATGTTTGGTAGTACAAGGAAATTACTTTTCTAACTCTGACCCGTGAAACCTACCGGCCCGACGTCCAAACGTCTAAACCGGGGTAGGTTTGTAGCTTCATCTAGACGCCACGCAACCGCCTTCGAAAAACATTCATACACAATGGCCGCCTAAGCACACATGCGCGTGGCCGAAATCGCTCCCGCCCACTATTTGGGTCACCTGGGATTACCATCCTACCCCCAACCCGCAGTAGGTCCAAAATTTAAGAGGGGGCAAAGTTTGCACTTTCCCCAAATTTCAAACAAGTGCATCCCATCTGTTCAAAAAATCCAAAAACAAGCGTGTCCCAGACCGAAACATGGTTCTCCCTTAGCTCCCCCCGCTCCCCGCCCACCCGTCCGATTCCCCATTCGTACTCCGTGGGCGCCAAAACTACCTCTCCACCAGCCACGAAACCCTGGCGTCCTCCGTCCGCCAACCCATCCCACCCATCAACCACCGCCCTCCTCCATCACGCCGGAGCCGATACCCCGACGTCATCATCCACCGCAACCTCAACCGCAACGCCCTCCACGGCTAGTAGTTGAAGCCGAGGCCGAGCCGTCCGTACCCGACCTAGTTCAACCACGCCGTCTTGCGCCTCACTGCTGCCGCTCCAACTTCGCCACCATCCACCGCATCGGAGTTATTCCTGCTACGCCGTCCTTCGCCGCCTCGGATCTGCTTCCCCTCCGCTGACATACGGCCACGGCAACAGAGTCAACAATTTGGCCATGGGTTCGTCCAAGGCTCCTCCGTCCTCCAAAACATCGGTTCCCTCGGCAAAAAGAAGAAGATCGTCGCGACATATGGAGGTGACCACACTGGCAACCGGAAATGGTACTCCTCTTCCCTTATTCGTGCAAATCTTATGTGTCTACTTGCACGGTATTCATCCCACAGAAGACACTAGTTGGCCGCTTCTTCTTGATACTAGATGTTCCTAGTAACTCGTGATGCACAAGGTTTCACCTCATATACTATTTCACCTTAGCTAGAGGTCCATCGCCCCCCTGGATTTCAATTCCTGGTCAGTTGATTCCCAATTAACAGAAGCATTACCCAGCATAACAGGCGCTAGTCCGCCTATTAGGTCGGGGAAGCAACGCCTCGGTGTTCATCTTAGGTGTGTGTGGGGCCTAGAGCTACTGTCGCCCGATCTGGAGGTCGGCCGGGATTAAAGGGATGGCCTGGGGGCGCTGCCAAGCATGGCAGTGGTGTGAGGTCGAGGGGAGGGAGGGGCGGCGGAGGCAGGGGTCTGGGCCGGTGGTCACTAGCGGTTCGAGAAAGATCATCAACAGTGACTGGCAGGAGGTAGACGAAGGCCATCTGCCCGTTCCTTATAGATCGGACAGTTCATAAAAAATCGACTGACCTATTTATTTTCAGTCGACTATTATCTTGATATGACCACATGTGGTGGTGTGCTGGAGGAGTACCTGCATTTCATGTGCTCATACATTACAAAATCATATGGAGTAGAATCTGATTGTGTTTGCCATGCAATGTTGAGAGCTATCATATGTCTCATGTCGTTTATTTTTCAGCCACCTGCTATCTGCTACTTTAACAGTGCACTAGTTCTGCACACACTTCACCTTTACTCTCACTATTGTGTTTTTATGCAAGGGTATTTCAGACTCTTCTGCCATGACAGAAGCAAAAAAGAAAAGAGAGATGTCGCTCCAGCGTCATATGCGGATAGGCCAGACACGTTTCACCCTTATAAACGGTGCAGTGTCAGCAGATGGAGATGGTAAACGTAGCTATGGAGTTGATGACCTTGCTCGCAATGAACCACCATCCCAGGTGCTTGCTTTAACTTTGCGGGGTCATATGTGGTTGCAGGTTCCATATGGTGTCTAGCTTGTATTCGAAAGGCCGAAGTCGGTCTATATTAAGATAAGGAAAGATATTTTTTACATGAACCACCATCCCGTGAGCACCAGAAGAAAAATAGCTAGTCAGGGCACTGGCCGAGCTAGTGACAAGCTAGCACAGACAGGCATCACCTGGAATCCAACTAAAAAGCCACGATGGTGGCGAAGCAGCCCGCCTCCCACCAGGCTCTCAGATCCTAGATGATCATGCTCACCACTCCGGTCGGATGTCTAGCTTGTATTGCTTCCAATTTGGTAAAATTGCATCTGCTTAGCTTACACATTATACCTTTAAATATGACATGCCTTCCTGTTTTTGGTACATACTAGTACATCTGTCTATTAACCATGTTCTTACATCAAACTAATGTTCTTGTGTATCCCTCATCAATCACTTATGATGAGGCAGTCAGGCCAGTGACTACTATGAGTAAAGATCCTCATTTAAAGAATGCAGCGTCAGCCTCCCAACATGATTCTCAAGAACAAGCAAGGCTAGATGAAGATAGTGAACATAGCTATGTAGTTGATTACTGCATTTCCCCTACACTAGAATCGCAGGTGCTTGCTCTAACTTGGCAGCGTGATATGTGGTTGCATGTTGCATATGGTGTCTAGATTGTAATTCTTCCAATCTGGTTAAATTGCATGTGCTATTCTGCTTAGTTTATACATTATACCTGTTAATGTGACATGCCTTTATTTTTTAGTACATAGTACATCTGTCTATTAAGCATGTCCTTACATAAAACTATTGTTTTTTTTGTATCCCGCATCAATCAATATGACGAGACACCTTTAGTATATGCAGTGCGCTATTAGTTGCATCTTTCATATGATTTATAGCATGCGTTGCTTCTAATCTATTGAAATGTCATTTATGATGGACGCTTTTAACTTGGCAGGGTCATATTTGTTGCATCTTTCATGTGGTGTCTAGCTTGCATTGCTTCTTATTTGTTGGAACGGTTTCTGCTTAGTTTACACAAACAGTTGTGAATATGCCATGCCATACTGTTTTTCGTACATATTCCATCCTGGTATCATGTGTTTACCTTACATCAAGGTAGTGATTGTCAGTATCATGCACGAATGAGTTCTGAAGAGAGAATTTTATTGCTTTTTCTTGTTGGTTTTACTTGACAATTCAAAATCAATAAAGCGGAAGGAAGTTAGCAAGGCAGCGGATAAAGGTGCTCCTTCCAAACAAAGGGCCTCTACAGATTCTACTCCTCCATCCCCCAAGATGATTTGCAAGACAACACATGCATAGACACTCAACGTAGCTGTGTTGATGATGAGCACGTCTCCCCTAGTGCACCATCACAGGTGCTCCCTCTAACTTGGCGCTTTTATATGTGGTTGCATGTTATGTATGATGTCTAGCTTGTATTGCTTCTAATTTTGTTGAATTCCATCTACTTACTTTACACATTATACTTGTGAATAAGACATGTGTTCATGTTTCTAGAACATACAATATCTGTCTATCACACCATGTTCTTACATCAAAGTACTACTATTGTGTAACCTGCAACAATCACTTATCATAAGACACGTTTGACTTGGGAGTGTGATATAGGTTACATCTCGCATTCTTTTCTAGCTTGTACTACTTCTAATTTGTTGAAATGGCACTTATGACGAGACAGTATTAACTTGGTAGAGTGATATTCGTTGCATCTTTCATATGGTGTCTAGCTTTCATTGCTTCTAATTTTTTGAAATGCCTTCTCCTTAGTTTACACATCATAAGCCGTGAATATGCAATGGCACTAATGACGAGAGACCTTTAACTTGGTAGTATGATGTTGTTTGCATCTTGCATATGATTTATTTCTTATACTGCTTCACATTTGTTTAAACGCCATTTATGATGAGACACTATTAACTTAGCCGTATTTGTAGCATCTTTCATATGGTGTCTACCTTCCATTGCATTGCTTCTAATTTAGTGAAATGTCTTCTGCTTAGTATACACATCATAGTTCTGGTTATCTCATGTCGTCATGTTCTTCGTACATATTCCATCCTCCTATCATGTGGTTGTCTAACATCAAAGTTTAGTTCGTCTGTATCACGCATCAATTTGTTCTGAAGAACTAAACTGTTATTCATTTTTCTTGTCGGATTGACTTAACATGGCACAGAGAAAGAGGAAGCAACACAGAATGACAGGGAATGGGAAGCGAAAGAATCCTGCAGATTCTTCTGGTACTGATGGTGCAATAGAAGGTCAAACTCTAGCGGAAAATTCTACAAATAGGGTATCCCGTGCTACACGAGTTGCAGAACAAGCCAAACAGAAACAAATAGCTTCCACCAAACAAGCAGAGACAACCCTAGTTGTTGCAACACCTTCCACTGTACCACCAGTTGCACGAGTTACTCATTGGTCAACTCAGCTAGCAGCACATTCCCAAGATCCCTTGCCACCTGACACTACTTCTGAAGCACTCTTGACACAAGATGAGTTGGCAAGATCAGATGAACTTTGTGAGCTTCAACAGCAAGAAGGTAGTTGATAACCCAAAAGTATAGGGGATCGCAACAGTTTTCGAGGGTAGAGTATTCAACCCAAATTTATTGATTCGACACAAGGGGAGCCAAAGAATATTCTCAAGTATTAGCAGCTGAGTTGTCAATTCAACCACACCTGGAAACTTAGTATCTGCAGCAAAGTGTTTAGTAGCAAAGTAATATGATAGTGGTGGTAACGGTAACAAAAGTAAAGACAGCAAAAGTAGTGCTTTTGGTATTTTGTAGTGATTGTAACAGTAGCAACGGAAAACTAAATAAGCGAGAACCAGTATATAGGAAACTCATAGGCACCGGATTAGCGATGGATAATTATGCCGGTTGCGGTTCGTCATGTAACAGTCATAACATAGGGTGACACAGAACTAGCTCCAGTTCATCAATGTAATGTAGGCATGTATTCCGTATATAATCATACGTGCTTATGGAAAAGAACTTGCATGACATCTTTTGTCCTACCCTCCCGTGGCAGCGGGGTCCTATTGGAAACTAAGGAATATTAAGGCCTCCTTTTAATAGAGAACCGGAACAAAGCATTAGCACATAGTGAATACATGAACTCCTCAAACTATGGTCATCACCGGGAGTGATCCCGATTATTGTCACTTTGGGGTTGCCGGATCATAACACATAGTAGGTGACTATAGACTTGCAAGATAGGATCAAGAACACACATATATTCATGAAAACATAATAGGTTCAGATCTGAAATCATGGCACTCGGGCCCTAGTGACAAGCAGTAAGCATGGCAAAGTCATAGCAACATCAATCTCAGAACATAATGGATACTAGGGATCAAACCCTAACAAAACTAATTCGATTACATGATAAATCTCATCCAACCCATCACCGTCCAGCAAGCCTACGATGGAATTACTCATGCACGGCGGTGAGCATCATGAAATTGGTGATGGAGGATGGTTGATGATGACAACGGCGACGAATCCCCCTCTCTGAAGCCCCGAACGGACTCCAGATCAGCCCTCCCGAGAGAGATTAGGGCTTGGCAGCGGCTCCATATCGTAAAACGCGATGATTTTTTTCTCTCTGATTTTTTCTCCCAGAAAGCCAATATATAGAGTTGGAGTTAGCGTCGGAGGGCCACCAGGGGGCCCACGAGGTAGGGGGGCACGCCTAGGGGGCGCCCCCCACCCTCGTGGACAGGGTGTCGGCCCCCTAGTCTTCATCTTTGGCGACGATTTTTTATTATTTTTTCTAAGGTGTTCCGTGGAGTTTCATGTCATTCCGAGAACTTTTATTTTCTGCACATAAAACAACACCATGGCAATTCTGCTAAAAACAGCGTAAGTCCGGGTTAGTTCCATTCAAATCATACAAGTTAGAGTCCAAAACAAGGGCAAAAGTGTTTGGAAAAGTAGATACGACGGAGACGTATCAACTCCCCCAAGCTTAAACCCTTGCTTGTCCTCAAGCAATTCAGTTGACAAACTGAAAGAGAAAAAGAAAAACTTTTACAAACTCTGTTTGCTCTTGTTGTTGTAAACATGAAAAGCCAGCATTCAAGTTTCAGCAATTATTATGAACCAACCATACTCACAATAACACGCAGGTCTCACAATTACTCATATCAATAGCACAATCAGCTAGCGAGCCATAATAATAAAACTCGGATGACAACACTTTCTCAAAATAATCATAACATGATATAACAAAATGGTATCTCGCTAGCCCTTTATGAGACTGCAAAACATAAATGCAGAGCACTTTCAAGATCAAGGACTGACTAAACATTGTAATTCATGGTAAAAGAGATCCAGTCAAGTCATACCCAATACAAACCAATAATAATGAATGCAAACGACAGTGTGCTCTCCAGCGGGTGCTTTTTAATAAGAGGGGTGATGACTCAACATAAAAGTAAATAGATAGGCCCTTCGCAGAGGGAAGCAGGGATTTGTAGACGTGCCAGAGCTCGGTTTTAAAATAGAGATTGAATAACATTTTGAGCGGCATACTTTTGCTGTCAACGCAACAACTATGAGATGATGATATCTTCCATGCTACACAAATTATAGGCAGTTCCCAAACAAAATGGTAAAGTTTATACTCCCCCTCCTCCACAAGCATCAATCCATGGCTTGCTCGAAACAACGAGTGCTTCCAACATCCAACGGGTCCCAGGGGGAGTTTTGTTTGCAGTTATTTTGAATTTAGATTGCATAAAGCATGGGACTGGGCATCCCAAAGACCAGCCATTTTCTCGTGAATGAGGAGCGGAGTCCACTCCTATTGAGAATAACCGCCTAACATGGAAGATAAGGGCGGCCCTAATTAAAAAATGAGTTGCTCGAGCATACAAAACAGAATTTCATTTGAAGGTTTGGAGTTTGGCACATACAACTTTACTTGGAACGGCAGGTAGATACCGCATATAGGAAGGTATAGTGGACTCATATGGAACAACTTTGGGGTTTAAGGAGTTTGGATGCACAAGCAGTATTCCCGCTTAGTACAGGTGAAGGGTAGCAAAAGACTGGGAAGCGACCAACTGAGAGAGCGACAACAGTCGTAAACATGCATCAAAATTAATTTACACCGAATACAAACATGAGTAGGATATAATCCACCATGAACATAAATATCATGAAGGCTATGTTGATTTGATTCAACTACATGCGTGAACATGTGCCAAGTCCAGTCACTCAATTCATTTAAAGGAGGATACCATCCCATCATACCACATCATAATCATTCTAATAGCATGTTGGCACGCAAGGTAAACCATTATAACTCATAGCTAATCAAGCATGGCACAAGCAACTATAATCTCTAAATGTCATTGCAAATGTGTTTACTTCATAATAGCTAACTCAGGAACGATGAATCATCATATTTACAAAAACAAGAGAGGTCGAGTTCATACCAGCTTTTCTCATCCCAATAAGTCCATCATATATCATCATTATTGCCTTTCACTTGCACGACCGAACGGTGTGTATAATAATAAGAGTGCACGTGCATTGGACTAAGCTGGAATCTGCAAGCATTCAACTCAAGAGAGAAGACAAGTAATATGGGCTCTAAGTTAAATAATCATTCATGCATATAAGAGCCACTAAGCAATTTCAATATAGTCTTCTCGACCCCCAAAGAAAGGAAAAGAAAATAAAAACTATTTACACGGGAAAGCTCCCAACAAGCAAAAGAAGAATGGGAAATATTCTTGGGTTTTATTTTTAATTACTACAGCAAGGAAATAAACTACTACTAATTTTTTTTGGGTTTTTTCTTAAGGTTTATCAAACACACAAGAAGAAAGCAGGAAAAAGAAAATAAACTAGCATGGATATTATAGTGAAAGAGTATGAGCACCGACATCTAGCAATGAGTGTGTGTGAACATAAGTGTAATGTCGGTTGGAAATACGTACTCCCCCAAGCTTAGGCTTTTGGCCTAAGTTGGTCTATTGCCTGGGATAGCCTGGCGGATATCCATAGGTGAAGCTGGGGTCATACAGTGATGCAGCTGCTATCGCCGCCTGAGTTGTAGCGTGGCGTCGAGCAGCCTCCGCTCTCCTCTCGTACTCATCTGCCTCCTCTCTGGTAATAATATATCTTCCTTCTGTCTGAAAATCAAAGAATGCAGGAGCGGGAAGAGCAATATGGACTACATGATGTTTGTTAAAGATTAGTCGATACTGGAGAGGTGGTTCAGTCCTCTCAACAAACTGGTGGGAAACCATAGAATCAAAATCTAAATAAGAAGGGGGTAACTCCATATCACCCTCATGAATGTCTATCTCAAGAAAATTAGCTAAGCGGGTTGCATAAATTCCTCCGAAGAAATCTCCGCTATGTCTATTCTGATGCAACCTGCGAGCTACAATGGCTCCCATACGATAAGATTTGTCTCCTAACACAGAACTCCTAAGAATGCTGAGATCAGGAACACACATGTGACATGCTTCATCCTTAGCATTTATGCATCTACCTATAAAGAGAGCAAAATAGTGTATAGCAGGAAAGTGAATGCTCCCTAAAGTGGCTTGTGTTATATCTCTAGATTCCCCCACAGTTATTCTAGCAAGAAAGTCTCTATATTCAGATTTAGGGGGATCCCTGACACTACCCCATGATGGAAGTTTACAAGCAGAAGTGAAATCCTCTAAGTCCATGGTATAAGATTTGTCATAAAGGTCAAACATGACTGAAGGAGAATTACACGAAGACGAAAACTCAAACCTCCTCATAAATGAACTTGTGAGATCATGATACTGGGGGCATTTGTCAGCTTCAAAGTCCTCAAGACCGGTGTTGCGCAAATATGTGCTAAATTCTTCTTTGATTCCCACTTGATTCATAAAATTTTCCGAAGGCCGTTCACAGGGCCTCACAGGAGCGTCTCTTGGTGATTCCTTGTCAGCATCACGTATTGCAAGCCTGGGGCCTTGCTTCCTTGAAGGGCCACCTTGGAACATCCTCCTAAACATATTGTTTCCTCTGAAAAATTTCTGAATTTTTCAGTAACTTCAAATAAAAGTGAACCAACTTCAATAAAATTGATAGCAACAACTCCTACAAGTGCCTAGAGCCCATATAAAGCATTGGAACTACTTGGAACCATATAAATTTGACATGCAAGCTCAAGAACATGGTCACCTATGCAGCACAAATTTGCAATGAATAAAGCACTAGAACAAAAACTAATTGGACCAATAGAGGAGTCACATACCAAGGAACAATCTCCCCAAGCAGTTTTGCGAGAGGTGCTTTGAGCAAGGAGATCGAAAATCACAGCAACGGGGGCTGGAACTCGTGCTTGAGTTGGTTTTTCGTGTTTGTGTGAGGCAGAGGAAGAAGATGGATGCAGGAATAAGTGGAGGAGGGCCACCGTGGGCCCACGAGGTAGGGGGCATGCCCAGGGGGGTAGGGCGCGCCCTCCACTCTCGTGGCCAGGTGGCAGCTCCCCCCGCGGTGATTTTTGCACAGTAAATCCTCAAATATTCCCGAAAAAATCATATTAAATTGGCATGGCATTCCGAGGACTTTTATTTTCGGGATATTTTTATATTGCACGGGTAAGTCGGGAAACAGACAGAAAAATACTATTTTACTTTATTTCTACTAAATAACAGGAAATATAAAGAGGGCACAGAAGGTTGTGCTTCTAGTTTCGTCCATCCCATGCTCATCAAAAAGAATCCACTAACAAGGTCGATCAAGTCTTGTTAACAAACTCATTCCGATAATCATGGAACTGAAGAAATTTCGAATAGCACTAAGTTACCTCAACGGGGATATGAAAATCCCCAACAATAAGAATATCATACTTTTTCTTGACAGTAGGTAGAGGAAATTCAAAACCTCCAAATATAATCGATGGAATTTTTCCAATAGAGTTGATACTATAAACTTGAGGTTGTTTCCTCGGAAAGTGTACCGTGTGCTCATTGCCATTAACATGAAAAGTGACATTGCCTTTGTTGCAATCAATAACAGCCCCTGCAGTATTAAGGAAATGTCTTCCAAGAATAATAGACATACTATCATCCTCGGGAATATCAAGAATAACAAAGTCTGTTAAAATAGTAACGTTTGCAACCACAACAGGCACATCCTCACAAATATCGACAGGTATAGCAGTTGATTTATCAGCCATTTACAAAGATATTTTAGTAGGTGTCAACTTATTCAAGTCAAGTCTATGATATAAAGAGAGAGGCATAACACTGACACCGGCTCCAAGATCACATGGTGTCAGTGTTATCAAGATCAACAGCAGGTTCCAAGATCACATGGTATTCTTTACCATGTTTCCTAGCAACGAAGTCTCTTTTATCATAACGTTGATTCTTTGATGGTGGGTTATCAAGATCAACAGTAGGTTCAACTTCTACATCATTATCATTACTAGGTTGAGCATCAACATGAACATCATCATTAACATTTTCACTAGGTTCATGTTCATCACCTGATTGTGTCTCAGCATCAGACATAGAAATATCATTTGGATTCTCAGGTAGTTCAGTAATAGGTTCAATAGAAGTTTGCAAAGTCCTATCATTTTTCTTTTTCTTCCACTTAGAAGAACAAGGTACATCGATATTATTTCTCTGAGAATCTTGCTCGACTCTCTTAGGGTGGCCTTATGGATACAAAGGTTCCTGAGTCATTCTACCAGTTCTAGTAGCCACTCTAACAGCATAATCATTTTTCTTACTATTCATTTCATCAAGCACTTCCTTTTGATAACCCACAAGTATAGGGGATCGCAACAGTTTTCGAGGGTAGAGTATTCAACCCAAATTTATTGATTCGACACAAGGGGAGCCAAAGAATATTCTCAAATATTAGTAGCTGAGTTGTCAATTCAACCACACCTGGAAACTTAGTATCTGCAGCAAAGTGTTTAGTAGCAAAGTAATATGATAGTGGTGGTAACGGTAACAAAAGTAAAGACAGCAAAAGTAATGTTTTTGGTATTTTGTAGTATTTGTAACAGTAGCAACGGAAAAGTAAATAAGCGAGAACCAGTATATGGGAAACTCGTAGGCACCGGATTAGCGATGGATAATTATGCCGGATGTGGTTCGTCATGTAACAGTCATAACATAGGGTGACACAGAACTAGCTCTAGTTCATCAATGTAATGTAGGCATGTATTCCGTATATAGTCATACGTGCTTATGGAAAATAACTTGCATGACATCTTTTGTCCTACCCTCCCGTGGCAGCGGGGTCCTATTGGAAACTAAGGGATATTAAGGCCTCCTTTTAATAGAGAACCCGAACAACGCATTAGCACATAGTGAATACATGAACTCCTCAAACTATGGTCATCACCGGAAGTGGCCCCGATTATTGTCACTTCGGGGTTGCCGGATCATAAAACATAGTAGGTGACTATAGACTTGCAAGATAGGATCAAGAACACACATATATTCATGAAAACATAATAGGTTCAGATCTGAAATCACGGCACTCGGGCCCTAGTGACAAGCATTAAGCATAGCAAAGTCATAGCAACATCAATCTCAGAACATAATGGATACTAGGGATCAAACCCTAACAAAACTAACTCGATTACATGATAAATCTCATCCAACCCATCACCGTCCAGCAAGCCTACGATGGAAGTACTCACGCACGGCGGTGAGCATCATGAAATTGGTGATGGAGGATGGTTGATGATGACGACGACGACGAATCCCCCTCTCCGAAGCCCCGAACGGACTCCAGATCAGCCCTCCCGAGAGAGATTAGGGCTTGGCGGCGTCTCTATATCGTAAAACGCGATGATTTTTTTCTCTCTGATTTTTTTCTCCCCGAAAGCCAATATATAGAGTTGGAGTTGGCGTCGGAGGGCCACCAGCGGGCCCATGAGGTAGGGGGCGCGCCCAGGGGGCGCGCCCCCCACCCTCGTGGACAGGGTGTGGGCCCCCTGGTCTTCATCTTTGGCGACGATTTTTTATTATTTTTTCTAAGGTGTTCCGTGGAGTTTCAGGTCATTCCGAGAACTTTTATTTTCTGCACATAAAACAACACCATGGCAATTCTGCTTAAAATAGCGTAAGTCCGGGTTAGTTCCATTCAAATCATACAAGTTAGAGTCCAAAACAAGGGCAAAAGTGTTTGGAAAAGTAGATACGACGGAAACATATCAGTAGTTGCTGGAGTCAAGTTACAGTTGCATGCTTCTTTATATGTAGTCTCACAGTTTAATGTACGCTAACACTTCCTATGTTCGTTGTTGGACTAGCGCCTAGGCGCAAGAGGAAACAAACATCAGGGATAATGCTCGATAGGTTAACTAAATCTAGAGGAGGAAGAATGGAGATCCATTTTGAGGCAGGTTTAAAAAGGCTACGTGATGCTAGAGAGTCAGCCAAGTTAGTATCAGAGGCAGCGGTTGCCGTTAGGTGTCATGTACGTATCCTCCCAACATGGATTCAGTACAGGAATGACAAAGGCAAAACCCAGTTCAACACCTTCCTCGACCATTTATCTGTAAGTATGGTTATGTATGGAAACTAGTAATATCGTCTTGCTCTGTCCCATACTTTCTAGGTTGCTGATAATGAGACTCCCATATTTTTCAACAGATGAGGTTCAAGTTGGATAGCCAAGATGATGCAACTAGACAAGCTTGCACCCATGGTTTCTGCTCTACGACAGTATCGGTATAACTTGAGGAAAACTCACTTTGAAGGCACAGCTAACACTGAACTTGCCCAAACATCTCGAGTGGAAAATATATCGGATGAAGACTGGAGAGGTCTCGTTAAACACAGGTCTGATCCGAAGTATCAGGTACATTATATATATGTGATCAGATCACATTGAAGTCCTATTTATGCATGTGCCACACAAATCTATCTTCTTGTAGGTGAACTATTCAAAGAACAAGGCCAACCGTACGAAAGTGAAATTCCAACAGACGACGGGATCTCGTAGCTATATTGCACACTGCGAGGCTCTTGGAATTAGCTGTTGTTTCACTCTTTTCATTGTGCCATATTATCAGATCTACATTGACTTGTTCCAAATGCAGAGGAAAGCCCACAAGGACCAAAAAGTACCTGAACCAAATGTTGTGGAAATCTTGAAGGTCTGTCACACCAGCAAGACAAAGGGCATGACTACACCAGTCAAAGCCGATGTTCTAAGTCCTTAATCCTCATGCCTTTTAACTACTACTTACTCTGACTTGTGCATTGAACTGCATGGTTTGCAGCCAATGTCTATTAATCTTTTCAATTTTATACACAATTGTCTTAGCGTATCATTGCACCTTAAAAGGTTTAAAAGAGAGGAGTCATGTTCCTTTGATCTTGACCTGTAATCTAGTTTCGTGCTGGACTTGCCCACACAATGTTACAATTGCATGTTTGTCTGTTCTCAGTTGTTTTGTGATATGAGTGATGTCATACTATGATTACCGTATTATAAACTTTGTCTCTTTATCCTTAGCTATCAATACAGTGTGAAGAAATAGACAATACATTAGCGATGGTACATGGGCATATGTTTGGAACCTGGTTTTATTATGTACTTTGCAGTAAAATACAACTAATATTTTACATGGGTTCACCAGAATAAGTTCTGTATATAGACCAAAGCTATTTTGTTTGGTTTTGCTGCCTCCTTAATATCTTTTGTTCTGGTACTACTAATGTAAAAACTCAACTTTTCAGCAAGCTATGGAAAAAATGGTGGAACCGCCACCTTCTGAAGGTGGCGAGGCAACTATAACCGCAATGTCAGCTCTTGCTCTAGCGGGTCAGTACATGTCCACTAACAGTGCCAAAAGCACGTTCCTGCATAATACTGGGTTGGTTGTTAAGGCAATCTCGTCCAAACTGCCTCATGATCAAGATATGCATGCTCAAAACAATGTTATATCTGCGCTCCAGACACAAGTCCATTCCCTAACAGAGACCCTTTGTGAAACAAGGACAGACATTGTTTGATGTCGTCAGGATATGCATGGTTTTGAAACCAGACTATCAGACATTTGCTATGTTGTTCAGGAGCCTAGGCGAAATGAAGGCAAAGGTTATGGTGCTCCATCGGACACAGCATGAAAACGTAACAGTCAGGTCAAATGAACTCTTCTGAACTTCTGGTGGTGCATTTATCTACCAGACTGTTAACTTTTATGCCAACCTTCCTTTTGTTTTATAGTTGTAATTTGTTTTGTTGCGATACAAAATTTGTTCTTAATGTGCAGCCACCGGCTGAAGAAAACAACAAGCCATTTTTTTATAGTGTAGGGTGTTCCCTATATTTGCACTGGTGGCGATCTTTGATGTCAAGTGGATGTAATCTATGCAATCACCTTAATAGCCTAGCAGTAGTTTCGGGCTTATTTATTTCCTAGTCTTCTTTTTCCCTGGTTTGCTAGTGGCCGCAACAACCATGTGCCATATACGGACCGTGGTAACCTTGACCCTGCTACAGGCCCTAGGATCCATGGGTCTCCTACGGACCGTCGATAAATAGGCCTCCAACAGGGCCATAGAATCGGTGGGCCTCGGGTCGTCGGATAAATGGGCGTAATTGGTATTGGCCCAGCACGGTAACGGGCCGTTAACAGGCCGGAGGACAGCAAAGGCTTAATTTTTTCATAGGCATAACGGGTTGTTAATGGGCCAGAATATAGGATGGACTAGAAACGACGCAACGGGTTAACAGGCCAGAAACGGGCCGACTCTTGCCACGGACCGAATTTGCCCCATTAGGGGAACATGCCAGTAACGGGTCGGAAGTAATCAAGGGCCGAAAAGGAGCCCAAGAACGTATGGGCCGTCAGTAGGCCGAAAGCTAACACGGGCTGGAAACAGCCCATGTGAATCATGGGTCATTAATGGGTACAAAGAAATTAACCATTCATTATGGGCTAGAGTCACCGTGGGCCTCTAAAGGGCCTAAAGATACGAAGGCCTCATATGGGCCGAATGACGTCGTGGGCCATACATGGGCCGAAAGTGAAACAGGCTGGTGTTATGTTCGCCGGCCCACATGACGTTGTTGGGCCAATTTTGGTTAGTCCCTAACGGGTCGTAAGTTACCGGGCCGTAAAATGGGCTATTTGCAAAGAGAACCTTAACAGGCTTTTCACGGACCATGATACGTCTCCAACGTATCTATAATTTATGAAGCATTCATGCTATTTTATTATCTGTTTTGAATTATTACGGGCTTTATTATACACTTTTATATTACTTTTCGGACTAACCTACTAACCGGAGGCCCAGCCCATATTGCTGTTTTATTGCCTGTTTCAGTATTTCAAAGAAAAGGAATATCAAACGGAGTCCAAACGGAATGAAACCTTCGGGAGCGTGATTTTTGGAAAGGATAGGATCCGAGAGACTTGGAGTTCAAGCCAAGGAAGGTTCGAGGAAGCCAGGAGATAGGAGGGCGCACCCACCCCCCAGGGTGTGCCCCCCTATCTCCTGGGCCCCTCGAGGCTGCCCCGACCGACTTCTTTCGCCTATATAAGTCCACGTACCCTAAAAACATCAAAGACGAAGATAGATCAGGAGTTCCACCGCCGCAAGCCTCTGTAGCCACCAAACACCTCTCGGGAGCCCGTTCTGGCACCCTGCCGGAGGGGGGACCCATCACCGGTGGCCATCTTCATCATCCCGGCGCTCTCCATGACGAGGAGGGAGTAGTTCACCCTCGGGGCTGAGGGTATGTACCAATAGCTATGTGTTTGTTCTCTCTCTCTCTCATGTTCTCTCTATGGCACGATCTGGATGTATCGTGTGCTTTGCTATTATAGTCGGATCTTATGATGTTTCTCCCCCTCTACTCTCTTGTGATGAATTGAGTTTTCCCTTTGAAGTTATCTTATCGGATTGAGTCTTTAAGGATTTGAGAACACTTGATGTATGTCTTGTCGTGCTTATCTGTGGTGACAATGGGATATCACGTGATCCACTTGATGTATGTTGTGGTGATCAACTTGCGGGTTCCGCTCATGAACCTATGCATAGGGGTTGGCACACGTTTTCGTCTTGACTCTCCGATAGAAACTTTGGGGCACTCTTTGAAGTACTTTGTGTTGGTTGAATAGATGAATCTGAGATTGTGTGATGCATATCGTACAATCATGCCCACGGATACTTGAGGTGACAATGGAGTATCTAGGTGACATTAGGGTTTTGGTTGATTTGTGTCTTAAGGTGTTATTCTAGTATGAACTCTATGATAGATTGAACGGAAAGAATAGCTTCATGTTATTTCATTACGGACACTTGAATAGATAGAACAGAACGGGTAACTTTGAGGTGGTTTCGTACCCTACCATAATCTCTTCGTTTGTTCTCCGCTATTGGTGGCTTTGGAGTGTTGCATGTTGAGGGATAGTTATATGATCTATCTATGTTATTATTGTTGAGAGAACTTGCACTACTGAAAGTATGAACCCTATGCCTAGTTTCCTATCATTGCAATACCATTTACGCCCACTTTTATCATTATTTACCTTGCTATTTTTATATTTTTAGATTACAAAAACCTATATCTACCATCCATATTGCACTTGTATCACCATCTCTTCGTCGAACTAGTGCACCTATACAATTTACCATTGTATTGGGTGTGTTGGGGACCCAAGAGACTCTTTGTTATTTGGTTGCAAGGTTGCTTGAGAGAGACCATCTTCATCCTACACCTCCTACGGATTGATAAACCTTAGGTCATCCACTTGAGGGAAATTTGCTACTGTCCTACAAATCTCTACACTTGGAGGCCCAACAACTTCTACAAGAAGAAGGTTGTGTAGTAGACATCAAGCTCTTTTCTGGCGCTGTTGCCGGGGAGGCTAGGTAAGCGGCACTCACACCCCGTCAACTAAACTCTTTTCTGGCGTCATTGCCGGTGAGGTGAGTGCTTGAAGGTATATCTTTAGATCTTGCAATCGAATATTTTTGTTTCTTGTTTTATCACTAGTTTAGTTTATAAAAGAAAACTACAAAAAAATGGAGTTAAGCTTGTCTCATATGCTTCATCTTTTTAATATCTTTCGTGAGAATGATGATAAGGAAAATTGTGCTCAAGTGCTAGAAGAAGAATGCATTAGAATGTTTGGTACTAGATCTTTGTATGATGAGCATGATTGCAATGTTGTTAGTATGAATTCCTTGAATATCCATGATGCTAATGATATGCAAAGCCACAAGCTTGGGGAAGCTATGTTTGATGAAGATGATATGTTTAGTCCCCCAAGATTTGATGAGAATATTTATTATGATGAAAGCATGCCTCCTATTTATGATGATTATATTGATGAAAGTGGGTTTGGAAGAGTGTCAACTTTAGGAAGTAGTGATCCCACTATTTTGGAGGATGTTGAATCTTATTGTGATGAACATGAAAGTGGATTTGGAAGAGTGTCAACTTTATTTAGTGATGAATCCACTATTTCGGAAGAGATTCCAATTGATTATGAGAACAAAGTTGCTATCTATGATGATTATTGTGATGACTTGTACGCTATTAAGAATAATGATGAAACTTGTCATCATGATTTTAGTTTTCCATTGGATTATGCTTTACATGATAGTTATTTTGTTGAGTTTGCTCCCACTACTATTCATGAGAAGAAATTTGCTTATGTGGAGAGTAGTAAATTTTCTTTGCAAGTAGATCATGAAAAGAATGCTTTAGGTGTTGGTTATATTGTTGAATTCATTCATGATGCTACTGAAAATTATTATGAGGGAGGAACATATGCTTGTAGGAATTGCAATAATATCAAGTTTCCTCTCTATGTGTTGAAAATCTTGAAGTTATGCTTGTTTAGCCTTCCTATGCTAGTTAATTATTGTTCACATAAGTTGTTTGCTCACAAAATCCCTATGCATAGGAAGTGGGTTAGGATTAAATGTGCTAGTCATATGCTTCATGATGCTCTCTTTATGTTTCAATTCTTATCTTTTATGTGAGCATCATTGCCATCATCATGCCTAGCTAGAAAGGCATTAAAGAAAAGTGCTTGTTGGGGGACAACCCAATATTTATCCCTACTGTTTTTGTGTATCCACATGATTATGCTACTGTAGTAATCATGTTTTATAGCTTTTGTTTCAACAAATTTCTTAGAACTTCCTAATTTGGTAGGAATTTTGGAGTTCCATAAGTATACGTTTGATACAGATTACTACAGAATGTTCTGTTTTTGACAGATTCTGTTTTCTATGTGTTGTTTGCTTATTTTGATGAATCTATGAGTAGTATCGGAGGATATGAACCATAGATAAGCTAGAATACAGTAGATATTGCATCAATATGAATTTAGAATGAGTTCATTACAGTACCTGAGTGGTGGTTTTATTTTCTTATACTAATGGAGCTTACGAGTTTTCTGTTGAGTTTTGTGTTGTGAAGTTTTCAAGTTTTGGGTAAAGATTCAATGGACTATGGAATAAGGAGTGGCAAGAGCCAAAGCTTGGGGATGCCCAAGGCACACCAAGGTAATATTCAAGGACAACCAAGAGCCTAACCTTGGGGATGCCCCGGATGGCATCCCCTCTTTCGTCTTCGTTCATCGGTAACTTTACTTGGAGCTATATTTTTATTCGCCACATGATATGTGTTTTGCTTGTAGCATCATTTTATTTTGTTAGTATTTGCTTTCTGTTATTTAGAATAATGTTTTGCATCTTTAGTTTCAATAAAAATGTCAAGGATAGCCTTTACCATGCTTATTTTGCTAGTATACATGTTGCTGTTTGAAAACAGAAAGTTTACCGCTGTTGCAAAAATTCCCTAGAAAAGTCAGAGCATGATATAATGTTGAAACTTTTTGCATAATGAGATCTTATAAATCTTCTAGAGCATAGTATTTTTATCATAATTTTTGGAGTTAGGGAATTATTGATACTCTTGCATTCTTTACAGACTGTACTGTTTTGGCAGATTGCTATTATGTTTGCATTGTTTGCTTATGTTTGCTTGTTTTAATGATTCTATTTGAGGATAGGAGTATTAAATATGTAGATACATTTAGTATGCAATGTTGAATAATAATTTTAGTGATTTGTTACAGTAGAAAATGATAAGTTTTTGCATTGGTTTATACCAACCTATCTCACGAGTTCTTGTTGAGTTTGGTGTGGATGAAGCTTTTGATAAAAAAGAGAAACCATGATATGAGAGGAATTAAGGAGACACAAAAGTTCAAGATTGGGGATGCCCAAGGCACCCCAAGATAATATTTCAAGAGGTATCAAGCATCTAAGCTTGGGGATGCCCCGTAGGCATCCCACCTTTCTTCTTCAACAACTATCGGTTAGTATCGGTTGAGCCTAAGTTTTTGCTTCCTCACATGAATTGTGCTATCCTTCCAATGTCGTTTTATTTTGTTTTGCTTGCTGAATACAATACCAAGATCTTAAATTCTTTAATGAGAGAGAGTATTCACATAGTTACATAATTATTTAGCTACTCATTGATCTTCACTTATATCTTGTTGGAGTAGTTTGTCATTTACTCATGTGCTTCACTTATATCCTATGAGTAAATGGTTGAATGAGTTGATTGTCATAAATTTGCTTATCCCATGGGGAGTAATGACTTCACATCTAAGAAGTAGAGGTTGTAAATTTATTGAAGGTTAGCAAGCATTGTATTGGTCATTTGAACAATTCATGAAAGAACATTGAAGGAAGAGGGATTTCACATATAAATATACTATCTTAGACATCTTTTATAATTGTGAGCACTCATTAAGTATGACATGCTAAAGAGTTGATGTTGGACAAGGAAGACAACGTAATGGGTTATGTTTTCTCACATCTTAGTTAAAGTATATTGTCATGGATCATTCAAACGTGTTGAGCTTGCCTTTCCCCCTCATGCTAGCTAAAATTCCTTGCACCAAGTAGAGATACTACTTGTGCTTCCAAATATCCTTAAACCCAGTTTTCGCCATGAGAGTCCACCATGCCTACCTATGGATTGAGTAAGATCCTTCAAGTAAGTTGTCATCTGTGCAAGCAATAAAAATTGCTTTCTAAATATGTATGATCTATTAGTGTGAAGAAAATAAGCTTTATACAATCTTGTTATGGAAGCAATAAAAGCGACGAACTACATAATAAAGGTCCATATACAAGTGGCAATATAAAGTGATGTTCTTTCGCATTAAGATTTTGTGCATCCAACCCTAAAAGAGCATGACAACCTCTGCTTCCCTCTGCGATGGGCCTATCTTTTACTTTTATGCAAGAGTCAAGGTGATCTTCACCTTTCCCTTTTTCATTTTATCCTTCACAAGCACCTCGTGTTGGAAAGATCCTGATATATATATATATATATATATATATATATATATATATATATATATATATATATATCCAATTGGATGTAAGTTAGCATGACCTATTATTGTTGACATCACCCAAAGGTGAATACCTTGGGAGGCAACACTATAAGCCCCTATCTTTCTCAGTGTCCGATTAAAACTCCATAACCATTAGTATTGTGTGAGTGTTAGCAATTGTGGAAGACTATATGATAGTTGAGTATGTGAAGTTTGCTAAATCAAATCTCTGACATAGACCCTTCCTGAAAATAGGATGAATTGTAATTGTTTGATGACTGAGAGCATAGTTTGCTAGTTTTCAAGAAAGTTTATGGTCTATGCTTTAACATGTGAATTGCTTGTTACTTGTTCATGAGAAGTTTTATGAGATGAACTACTGTTATGACATATAATCATGCTAGAATAGGTGATTGAAATTATCATTGATCAAACTTGTGCACCTACTAGCATTCACACTTCATAAATTCTTTCTTTTATTATTTACCTACTCGAGGACGAACATGAATTAAGCTTGGGGATGTTGATATGTCTCCAACGTATCTATAATTTATGAAGCATTCATGCTATTTTATTATCTGTATTGAATGATTACAAGCTTTATTATACACTTTTATATTACTTTTGGGACTAACCTACTAACCAGAGGCCCAGCCCATATTGTTGTTTTATTGCCTGTTTCGGTATTTCGAAGAAAAGGAATATCAATCGGAGTCCAAACGGAATGAAACCTTCGGGAGCGTGATTTTTGGAAAGGATAGGATCCGGGAGACTTGGAGTTCAAGCCAGGGAAGGTTCGAGGAAGCCAGGAGATAGGAGGGCGTGCCCAGCCCCCCTGGGCACGCCCCCCTGTCTCCTGGGCCCCTCGAGGCTCCCCCGACCGACTTATTTCACCTATATAAGTCCACGTACCCTAAAAACATCGGAGACGAAGATAGATCGGGAGTTCCGCCGCTGCAAGCCTCTGTAGCCACCAAAAACCTCTCGGGAGCCTGTTCCGGCACCCTGCCGAGCCTGTTCCGGCACCCTGCCGGAGGGGGGACCCATCACCGGTGGCCATCTTCATCATCCCGGCGCTCTCCATGAAGAGGAGGGAGTAGTTCACCCTCAGGGCTGAGGGTATGTACCAGTAGCTATGTGTTTGATCTCTCTCTCTCTAGTGTTCTCTCTATGGCACGATCCTGATGTATCGCGAGCTTTGCTATTATAGTTGGATCTTATGATGTTTCTCCCCCTCTACTCTCTTGTGATGAATTGAGTTTTCCCTTTGAAGTTATCTTATCGGATTGAGTCTTTAAGGATTTGAGAACACTTGATGTATGTCTTGCCGTGCTTATCTGTGGTGACAATGGGATATCACGTGATCCACTTGATGTATGTTTTGGTGATCAACTTGCGGGTTCCGCTCATGAACCTATGCATAGGGGTTGGCACACGTTTTCATCTTGACTCTCCGGTAGAAACTTTGGGGCACTCTTTGAAGTACTTTGTGTTGGTTGAATAGATGAATCTGAGATTGTGTGATGCATATCGTACAATCATGCCCACGGATACTTGAGGTGACAATGGAGTATCTAGGTGACATTAGGGTTTTGGTTGATTTGTGTCTGAAGGTGTTATTCTAGTATGAACTCTATGATAGATTGAACGGAAACAATAGCTTCATGTTATTTCACTATGGACTCTTGAATAGATAGAACATAAAGGATAACTTTGAGGTGGTTTCCTACCTACCATAATCTCTTCGTTTGTTCTCTGCTATTAGTGACTTTGAGTGACTCTTTGTTGCATGTTGAGGGATAGTTATATGATCTATCTATGTTATTATTGTTGAGATAACTTGCACTAGTGAAAGTATGAACCCTATGCCTTGTTTCCTATCATTGCAATACCGTTTACGCCCACTTTTATCATTAGTTACCTTGCTGTTTTAATATTTTCAGATTACAAAAACCTATATCTACCATCCATATTGCACTTGTATCACCATCTCTTCACCGAACTGGTGCACCTATACAATTTACCATTGTATTGGGTGTGTTGGGGACACAAGAGACTCTTTGTTATTTGGTTGAAGGGTTGCTTGAGAGAGACCATCTTCATCCTACGCCTCCTACGGATTGATAAACCTTAGGTCATCCACTTGAGGGACATTTGCTACTGTCCTACAAACCTCTGCACTTGGAGTCCCAACAACGTCTACAAGAAGAAAGTTGTGTAGTAGACATCAGACCAGCCCGCTAACTTTTGACCAAGTCAAACGGGCCGTCCTTTGTAAGCTAAATGGGCCAGTAGTGGGCCGTCGCACGTGTCGACATATCATAGGCGCCTATCTGACCCACTGATGAGCTGACACGTGTTTCCTCCGGCCGATCAGAATTTTACACATGGAAATTTCCCATTGGTCCGGGTTGTTAACGAGTTATCGGATCCAAAACTGGACCCGATAGCTTAACAACGTCCCGTTACGGTGGATGCCACATGTCGGTCACCCTTGCAAAAGCACTTCTGTGACGCGCGTTTTATCGTCATGGAAGTGGACACTTCCGTGATGATAATTTTGGTAATGTCATGGAACAGTGCTACGACAGCACAGGTATGACTATCTTGATTCTGTCATAAAATCGTCATGGATGTACATGCATGACAAAAAACGCAACCTATTGTGACAAACACGTATCATCACGAAAGTGTATTTTTTTGTAGTGCTCTCCCCTTTGGCATCGAGACACCGAAAAGGAGGAGAGGACACCTACAACACAGGTGGTAGCTTCCTCTCCAAAGATCACCCAACAATCTCATCATCGGTCTCTGCAGCGGGAATGGACTCCTCCTCTAACTCGGTCCACTGATAGCCCTGCTTTGTCATCCAGTCAACCTTAGGATTGATGTTCTTCTCTGACCCGCTCTCCACGATCTTGCTGAACGTCCTCAAGATCCTCTGGTCGAGCTGGCGACTCTCCTTCTAAGCAACAGGGGTCTTGTACTGCCCCTTGGCCTCCATGCAGAACAGAGCCTTCATCTTTGCCTTCAGCTTCTTAGCCCAAGAGGGCTCAGTAGATGGAGGAGTGTACCCCGTAGAACTGTCCTCAGCCTCCTCCTCCTCCTCCTCCTCAACCTCGTCCTCATCAATATCCATCCTAGCAGCCCCAGCCTCAGCCCGGGTAGTGGTATTGGCCCACTTGTTCTTCTGACGCAGCTCGATAGGCTCGTGACGAACCCAGTTTGGAGCAGAAAAGTCTTCATCTAGAAATAGCTTCTCCCAAGTCTTCGAGATGAAGAGGTGCAGGTATGGACCATAGATGAGAACTTTGCGATTGAATACCGCAAAGCGGAGCTCAACCCACATGATATGAGAGATGTCCAGAGGTTGGGTAACTTGACAACGCGCCTCCTCACAAAGCAACATCATATCCACGAGATAAGCATGCACCTTATCCTTGTCACCAATGCGCGGAAAGAGATGGTTGCGGAAGATTCGGTGCATGACATCAAGGAAAGGGTTGAGTACCCAAGACGGTGTGCCATTGGCTAACTTCTTCTCCACAAGGAACGATTGAAGCTTGTTCTTGTTAGCAGACTCTGGGTTGCCGTGAGGGCGGACACCAACGGGCACATTGAGCCCCTCATCACGAACATGCAGCATCTCCATGAATTCCTTGCACTTAGCAGACAACCTCTTCCCATTGGCCATCCAAGTCATAGTCCGCTCCTCAACCGTGTGGAAGTGGACGGAAGCAAAGAACTGAGCCAAGATCTCCGGGTCAAAGTCCATGTGGAACGTAATAAAGTCTTTAATGCCAAACTGCTCCACCAAGTCTAACGCCTCACAAAAGTATGCCCGGTCCTTCCTCAGATGATTCATATCAATCCACTGCATTGGAACATATATGTTGTTCTTGGACTTGATCACATCGATGTAGATGAGATCCTGCTGCTTGGTCCAGAACAACTCATTCCCTCTGACATTCTCATGAGGGTTCACATAGGGGTTAATCTTCCTTTGAATGATGAACTCGGCTTGAGGCATCTCGTCCATGCCAATGGTTGGCTCCTTGAACTTGTTGGCGGTCTTCTTGACATTGTGTTGTGGGGCATTGGAGCCCTCAGGTTCTTCTTGATTGTGAAGCCGCTTGGAGCTGGTGTCGCGGCTGGGATTCGAGCGACGGACATTGGAGCCACCACCTAAGACACACAACACAAAACACACGAGAAGAACGAGAAGGGTCATTGCAAAGACCAAGGCCAAAACAAATGAAACAAGTAGAAATAAGATTGGGTAGTCACAGCAAGGTAGTTCATATGTCAACGGTAGTACCGTACCATGAGGCGGACGTAAAAATTTACATCTACTCTAGCCACGGCAGTACTGCGCCGGGATGGCATGGTAGTACCGCGCCTGGAGCGGAAGTAAACTTTTACTTCCGCGCACCGGGCGGTAGTACCGCTCCAACGGAGTGGTAGTACCGTATGGGGCAGATCTCGCCAGAGCGGTAGTACCGCACGAGAGGCGAGGTAGTACCACATGGATTTGAATCTGGCAAGAACGGATCTAGGCACATCCGCAAATTTGGATTGGTACTACCATTGATCAAAATTACCGTGTTGCAACATACCAAATAGCATCTCTACAGCACTAGCGCTCTCCTACACCCTCCTCTTGCAACGATTTAGCCAAAAATCTCAAGAACTACACATGCATCTCCCAAAACCTAGAAGCAAAACGACGAGCCAGGGAGAGAAGGACTAAGGGAGATACCGGGTTGCATGGCAAGAGGACAAGGTGGGGATCGATCCCACCGGTCGGAATGCGAGGAGAGCGGCCGAAGACGGAGATCCGGCGAGGTCCTCCAGCGCCGTTCTTGGTCAGGAGAGAGAGATACGAAGTGGGGAAAAGATTTGAATGGGTACTTCCCTGCCCTCTCTTAACCCCCACTCGCTCGCGACGGCACGGTAGTACCGCGGGTCATCGTGGTAGTACCGCCTGGGCGGAAGTACTGCACACAGGGTGGTAGTACCGCTCTTCCAGCGGCAGTAAAAGATTACTGTCGTGGTTGAAGCGGTAGTACCGTGCCTGGGATGCAGCTATGCACGCATAGGGCACCCATCTCATGTGGTAGTACCATGGCTTGCCACGGTAGTACCGTAAACCAAGAAAGTGCACATTTCGACAAAACAGAAAAACATGGCCTTTGCAAAGAAACCTTCAAGCAACCAGACACACAAATGAGCACACACACGAGGCAACTCAAACACAAACAAGGCTCAAAAGAAGGCAAAAGACAACAAGGACCAAACACGAAACAAAACCTCTCAAGAGGAGAGGGCGGTGGCCGGAGCCACCTATGTTTGAGTCAATTGGTATGGCGCCGCAAATAATTATCCTTGGGCCCATGAACAAAACTCGTCTTTGAAGCACAAGTACCATTGAAAATGGCTAATGTGAAAGAGTTGATCAATTTATGCATAATGGGGGGAGGAAGAGTTCATTGAGAGAACAACACTTCCTCTATGTCCATGCCTATACCTAAACAAGATATCAAGATGAGTATGGTGGGGTGTGCAAGGGTTAAAGCCACATTACCCATGCCTTAACTCGCGAAATATTTCTTCATCCAAGGGCTTCGTGAAAATATCTGCAAGGTTATCATGAGTGTTGACATATTTGATCTGGATCTCCCCTCGCCTAATGTGATCCCAGATGAAGTGATACCGAATCTCAATATGCTTCATCTTGAAGTGTTGCACCGGGTTGAGAGAGATCTTGATGGCATTTTCATTGTCACACCAAAGAGGCACTTTGTCACAAATGACACCGTAATCCTTTAAAGTTTGCCTCATCAATAGAAGTTGAGCACAACAACTACCGACAGCCACATACTCCGCTTCGGTGGATGAGAGAGACACACAACTTTTCTTTTTAGAAGACCAACTCACCAAAGAGCAACCAAAAAATTAGCACCCTCCGGAGGTTGACTTCCTATCCACTTTGTCTCCCGCCCAATCCAAGTCTGAATAGCCCAAAAGGTTGAAGTTAGCTCCTCTTGGGTACCATAAGCCAAAGTTTGGGGTATGATCCAAATATCGAAAGATTCGCTTGACCGCCACATAGTGGCTTTCCTTAGGTGCGGCTTGAAACCGTGCACAAATTCCCACACTCAACATGATATCTGGTCTAGATACACAAAGGTAAAGTAAGGATCCAATCATGGAACGATATACATTTTGATCCACCGCTTTACCATTGGGATCTATGTCAAGTTGGCATTTGACGGGCATTGGAGTCGAGGCCGGCTTGACATCACTTAGCTTGAATCTCTTGAGCATGTCTTGAGTGTATTCTTCTTGGTTGATGAAGGTTCCTTCTCTTCTTTGCTTGATTTCAAACCTGAGAAAGAACTTCAACTCTCCCATCTTGGACATCTTGAACTTCGAGGTCATGAGAGCGGGAAATTCCTCATTGAAAGCTTTGTTAGGGGAACCAAATATGATATCATCAACATATAGTTGGCATACAAAAAACTCCACTTTGACCTTCTTAGTAAAAAGAGTGGGGTTGATTTTCCCAATTTCAAACCCATGATCTTGCAACAACTCGGTAAGGTGCTCATACCATGCACGTGGGGCTTGTTTAAGGCCATAGAGTGCATTATCTAGTTGGTACACATGATTGGGGAACATGGGATCCTCAAACCCCGGGGGTTGTTTGACATACACCAACTCGTTAATAGGACCATTAAGAAAAGCACTCTTCACATCCATTTGTTGCAACTTGAAGTTATGATGAGAAGCATAAGCAATCAACAAACAAATAGATTCAAGGTGAGCAACGGGAGCAAAGGTTTCACCGTAGTCGATACCCTCAACTTGGGAGTAGCCTTGTGCTACCAAATGAGCCTTGTTGCGAACAATAATTCCATGAGCATCTTGCTTGTTCTTGAATATCCCCTTGGTTCCAATGACATTACGGTTCCCCGTAGTCCTTGGCACCAATCTCCACACCTTGTTGTGCTCGAAGTTGTTGAGTTCTTCATGCATGGCATTGAGCCAATCCGAATCCTCGAGCGCCTCATAGACCTTTTGGGGTTCAACACAAGAAACGAACCGTGATGTTCACAATGGTTTGCTAATTTTCTACGAGTGCTTACCCCCTTTCTCAAACTTCCAAGCACATTCTTCATAAGACGATCTTTGGTAGTGAGCTTGGAAGCAATCTTGGCGGCACGACGCTCCAATTCCTCCTCAAGAGATAGTTGAGGAGTGGTAACTTGATCATCTTGAGTGTCGACTTGAGCTTGTTCTTGATCTTGAGCTTGCGCTTGATCTTGAACTTGCTCGGGAGGGAGAAATTGACCTTGGGCATCACTTGGTGGTTCACCACCATCTTGAGATAGATCTTTCCCTTGATCTTGTTCACTTGATTGAGGGCCTTCACTTTGTTCTTCGGAAGCGTGTGGGTCTTGGGTTGGTGATGGCTCCACTTGAGTGGAACTTTGTCCTTCTCCTTCAACCACTAGGGGTTCCTTAATGGGTAGGATATGACCAACACCCATTCTTCTTATGGCTTGGGGAGGATTTCATCACCTACATCACAAGTACCACTTTGCTCCACTTGGGAGCCGTTATTCTCATCAAACTCCATGTTACACATCTCTTCAATGAGTCCTGTGGACTTGCTGAGGACATGTAATCATGAGAGTTTGTAGCATAATCAACAAAATATGCCCTCATGAGCTCTAGCCTCAAATTTAGACAAACAAACACCTTTCTTGAGAATGAAACACTTACAACCGAACACCCGGAAGTACTTGAGGTTGGGCTTGTTACTGGTCAGAATCTCATATGGAGTCTTGTTCAAGCCCTTGCGGAGATAGAGCCGATTGGATGCATGAAAAGCGGTGTTGATGGCTTTGGCCCAAAAGTTGTAGGGGACTTGAACTCCGCCATCATGGTCCTTGTCGCATCCATCAATGTTCGGTTCTTCCTCTCCGCTACACCATTTTGTTGAGGGGTGTAAGGTGCGGAATATTGATGCTTGATCCTCCCATCACTAAGAAACTCATCCAAGGTGTAGTTCTTGAACTCGGTACCGTTATCACTTCTTATTGTCAAGATCTTTGCACTGTGTTAACATTGAGCTTCATTTGCAAAGTCGATGACGGTTTATTGAGTCTCACTCTTCCTATTTAAGAAATATACCCATGTGTATCTTGAATAATCATCCATAATCACCAAGCAATACTTTCTACCCCCAAGACTATCAAAGTATGGAGGCACAAAGAGATCCAAGTGAAGGAGCTCCAAGGGTCTCTTTGAGTAGATGATAGTCGTGGGAGGGTGAGCCTTCTCATGTAGCTTTCCTTCGATACAAGCACTGCAAGCATGATATTTGGAAAAACTAACATTTTTTAGTCCATGGACATGGTCCCCCTTGAGAAGACTTTGCAAAGATCTCATATTGATGTGGGCTAAACGGTGATGCCAAAGCCATCCCACGTCAACTTTAGCCATTAGGCATGTCGCGGTCATAGTGGGTCGCTCTGAAAAGTTAATCACATAAAGATCATTCTTGACATGCCCAACAAAGGCTAATTTAAGAGTCTTGCTCCACAAGAGGGCCATGTTATCAAAATCAAAGAAAGTTTCAAATCCCATGGGTGCAAGTTGACGAACAGAAAGTAAATTGTATGCAAGGGACTCAACAAGCATGACTTTCTCGATCGTGAGATCATGAGAAATGACAACCTTGCCAAGACCCAATACCTTAGAAGACGAGGCATCACCCCACTCGACATTGGTGGGCACAGATGAGACCTTGTGCACATCCACCACCAAGTCCTTGCTTCCGGTCATATGATTTATGGCTCCACTATCGAGCAACCATGATCCCCCACCAGAAGCAAACACCTACAAGAGATCAATGCTTGGTTTTAGGTAACCATTTTGTAATGGGTCCTTTGATGTTAGTAACAAGGGTCTTAGGAACCCAAATAGACCATTCAATGTACTCATAAGGAGAATCAACAAATTTGGCATAAACATGCCCATCACTAGCACGACATAGCACATAAGAAGGGTTAAAGTCGTCGGCTTTGTTGGAAGGAGTGGAAATGCCCTCCTTGACACCACCACCCTTCACATTGTTCTTCTTCTCCTTAGAAGCACCCTCTCCCTCCTTCAAAAAAGTTTGCCTGAGAGGAAGAGGTTGTTTGGCCTTGTCATTCTTCTTCTTGTTCTTGGACTTGGGTGCAAACCCAATTCCCTCCTTGCCCACAACTTCCTTTTGATTGCTCAAAAGATCGTTGAGGTTCTTCTCACCTTGTATGCAAGACACAAGGCCTTTCTCAAGATGCTCCTTCAACATGGCATTCTCCTCCACAAGATGCACATACTCACAACATGGGTTAGTAGCATTTGCATTATCAATTAAGACCATATGAGGAAAAGTGGCTTCTTTCTCCTTGGTTAGCTTCACTTGGAGTTGATCATGAGACTCCTTGAGGCTAGAATGAGCACCATTCAAGGCCTTGTGAGCCTCGTCAAGTATATCAAACTCCTCATTGAGTCTATCAAGGTCAACCCCAAGTTTAGCCTTCTCGGAATTGAGCATGCGAGATACAACAAGAGCATGATCAAGATCTTTCTTTAATTTAGCATGATCATCATTGTGTGACTCCTCAAGAGCCAAACGATGACCATGCTCTTCCTCAAGCGCATTAGAGAGATCCAATATCTCATCGGCATAGTCACGACCATGTCCTTCTATCTTAGAGATGGTTTATTTGTGAGCCTCGATCATGTCATTGGCTTCACCAAGTTGTTCCAAGAGAGCAACAAAGTGCTTCTTGGATTTAACCCTTGAGCTTACTCATAAAAGACTCAAATTCATTTACTTCCTCATTAGACCCCCCCCCCCACTTTCATCAGTGCAATCCATCAAGGAAGGATTAGTAGTGATGGTAGTTTTGATGTTGGGGGCTACCTTGTTGGTGGCTTTGGCCATGAGGCACTTGGCGGTGATGTTCTCGTTGGGTGAGTCGAAGAGGGACACCCGTGGAGTTGTGGCAATGGAAACGGAGGCCATGGCCACCGTCTCACCGTCTTCGTCATCATCATCCTCATTGTACTCTTCTTGTGCCACCAAACCCTTGGGAGGAGTCTTCTTGGTGAAGTTGTTCTTGTTGGGGAAGGACTTGGCTCTATCTTTTTGGATAAGCTTGCCACCATTGTCTTCCCACTTCTCGTAAGGGCATTCCGCAACAAAGTGGCTCACATTGCCACAATTATAGCATGTTCTCACATGTTGCTTGCCCTTGATGCCACTTGAGTTGTTCTTGTTGAAGTTGGGCCTTGAGTTCTTCTTGCTCCAAAATTGCCTTGAAGCGAGAGCCATGTGCTCATGATAAGCATATTTTGTATCTTCGGGGTTACTCTCCTCTTCTTCCTCTTCATTCCTCTTCTTCCACACTAGCCTTGTCCTTCAAAGCAAGGTTGGGTTTCTTCACCCGTTGAGAACGCATCACCGCATTGTCGGCGGTCTTGTCCAAGATTCTCATAGCAACAAACTCATCCAACACTTCATGTGAGGACAAGGTATGAAAGTCCGACCTTTGATGGATGACGGATGACATGGCCTTGTGGTAGGGCATCATGGCCTTGAGAAACTTGCGCTTCATCCAATTGTCATCCGTATCCTTGCTCCCATGATCTCGGAGTGAGACCGCGAGAGTGGTTAATCTCTAGTAGAGCTCACGAGGTTCTTCATCTTCATTCATCGCAAACTCATCGGCTTCATCTTGCACCACTTCATAGTTGGAGCGTTGAATGCTTGCGCTTCCCTTGTAAATGGAAACAACATGTTGCCAAGCTTCCTTGGCCACGGTGAAAGGCCGGAGATGCGCAGTATTTTCGGGTGGAATTGCATCTTGGATAATGAAGAGAGCGGACTCATTGAATTGATGATCTGCGGCTTCTCTAGGAGTGAGGTTGCTTGGGTCATGCGGGTAGAAACCTTGCTCAATAATTCTCCAAAGATTAGTAGAACTATGATTTAAATGACATTTAAAACGGTAGACCCAAGAGGCAAAATCCTCATTTTTCACAAACTTAGGAGGAGGACCAACATGATTCAAATGAGTGGAGGGAACCGGTCCTCCATAAGTAAGGGGTGGTTCAACATGGGCGAAGATGTCGTTTCCACTTCTACCACTAGGCAAAGGAACTTTATCACTAGTAGCTTCCCCCTTGTCAGAGTTAGCATCTGTCACCTTGTTAGTGGGATCGACCACATCCAACTGTGCGGTGGATAATTTAAGACCATCAAGAAACTCCTTAAACATGCATTTGACCTCGGTCGTCATGGAGGTTTTCAATGTGTCCAAAGTCGCATTGAATTCCTCACGAGAGATCGAGGATCCCCCATCGGCTGTAGACGAGGACTGATTCACACCAGGGTGCTCCTCCCCACCGTCTACGGTGTCAACCATACTCTTCGGACGGTAAAGTCCTTAATAAAGAGACGAGGCTCTGTTACCAATTGAAATGATCAATGTAGTTGACGAGAGGGGATGAATAGGCAACTAACAATTTTTAGCTTTTCTTTACCAAATTAAACTTTGCATCAAAGTAGGTTGTCTAGATATGCAACTAGGTGGGCAATCTATATGATGCAACAACAACAAGCACACAATCAAGCAAGGGATACAACACAATATAAGCTTGCACAAGTAAAGGTGAGAGATAACCAAGAGTGGAGCCGGTGGATACGAGGATGTGTTACCAAAGTTCCTTCCCTTTGAGAGGAAGTACGTCTTCATTGGAACAGTGTGGAGGCACAATGCTCCCCAAGAAGCCACTAGGGCCACTGTATTCTCCTCACGCCCTCACACAATGCGAGATGTCGTGATTCCACTATTGGTGCCCTTGTAAGCGGCAACCGAACCTTTACAAACAAGGTTGGGGCAATCTCCACAACTTAATTGGAGGCTCCCAACGACACCACGAAGCTTCACCATAATGGAATATGGCTCCGCGGTGACCTCAACCGTCTAGGGTGCTCAAACACCCAAGAGTAACAAGATCCACAAGGGATTAGTGGGGGGAATCAAATTTCTCTTGGTGGAAGTGTAGATCGGGGCCTTCTCAACCAGTCCCTAGACAATCAACAAGTTTGATTGGCTAGGGAGAGGGATCGGGTGAAAGGGAGCTTTGAGCAACAATGGAGCTTGGGGAGGGAAGAGGTAGTCAACTTGGGGAAGAAGACCCCCCCCTTATATAGTGAGAGGAAAGATCCAACTGTTACCCACTTACTCAGCCCGCGGCATGCGGTACTACCGCTCCCACGGCAGAGACCAGACTAGGCTCTGTTGCGCTAAAGCAACGAGCAGTAGAACCGCCAGAGCGGTACTACCGCGCGTCTTTGCGATACTACCACAAGGCAGGGTTCAACTATGCTGGGAGGGCACGGACTAATAAAATTACATCCATGGCTACTTCCGCTGAGTTTCAATCTATGCAAAAATCCAGCATGGTACTACCACACGCATGGAGCGGTACTACCGCGTAGGGCGCAAATGTAAAAAATTACTTCCACCCCTACTTCCGCGTGTGTCACTATGCTGGGCTAGAGGCCACGGTACTATCGCGCCTAAGGAGCGGTACTACTGCATAGCGCGGTACTACCGCTTCTCTGGCCGGTACTACCGTGGGCCACTGCGGTACTACTGCTCCCTTGAGCAGTACTACCGCATGCCACAACACAATAGCACTTAGAGCCCTTCATTTTGTAGAGACATGGATAAATGATCGGTCCTCCAAAGAAGCAAAGGAAATGTGGTGCCAAGGAACAGACGTGTACGTGTTGATTCCACCCTAACCTTTCCGAAGCAGACCCCCTCTTAATAGTACGGCTTTCCTATGACTCAAATCCACCGAAAAGAAACATAGAGAAACGCCGTCTTCACTAGGCTCCGAGTGGCACCGAATCGTCTTGTGCCTAGACATGAGATATCTGAAATGCTCAATGCACATGATTAGTCCGCAAATGCATTGTCATCAATCACCAGAACCACATAGGGAGAAATATGCCCTTACAAGGGTAAACCTGACAATTTCACCTACAAATTGTTGTTTAATCAAGAGTCCATCATATACACATATTTGCCTGCGCTTGCTCTCTATGATTATCATAGCAGGGGAAAATATTTTGTTCTTGAGAGCAAGGCCCGAGCCCACAACGCGGTGGTAGTGGCTGCATGGCAGGCTGAGACATCCGCACCAAGAGCCTCCGTGAGCTACCACTCCGGCCATTATGCAGGCTATTGACTTATTACCAAGCTAGGCCAAAAGCCTAAGCCTGGGGGAGTACGTGTTTCTCACCGAATTTACATTCGTGTTCACACATTTCAGTTGTCGATGTTCATACTTTTTCATTGTATTATCCATGTTAAATTTATTTTCTCGCTTTCTTCTTGTGTGTTTGAAAAACTTTGAGAAAACACAAAAACATTTCTTGCTCTTTTTGATTTTATTTCTAGAGTAGTTAGTCATAGCACTAAAAGAAAACCCAAAAATATTTCTTTGTTCTTCTTTTTCTTGTTGGGAGCTTTCCCGTGTAAATAGTTTTTCTCGTTTTTGCTTTTCCCTTTTATTTGCTTGTTCAAGAAAACCAAAAACTCCAAAAATATTTCAGCATATTTCTCTGAAATTCTTTTCTTTTTATTGAGTCGTACCGAGGAGAAGACCACGATGAAAATGTTGAGTGGCTCTCATATGCATAATTGTTAATCTAGCAAAGAGCCCATTTTACATTGTCTTCTCCTGTTGAATAAAATGTTTGTAGATTCCAGCTTAGCCCACAGAACTCTTGCACTATTATTATTTTCACATCGTTTGGTTGTGCAAGTGAAAGGCAATAATGACGATATTGGATGAACTGGCCGTGGCAGAGAGAAACGGGTATGAACTCGACTTGTTCTGTCTTTGTAAACATGTTTAACCTAGTATCCTTGATTCAGCCCATTATGATTAAACATGTTTCCAATGACAATTAGAGATTATAGTTTCTCATGCCATGCATAAGTAGCTAGGAGTGGATAATGATTTATCTTGGATCATTGCGTTAAAATGATTGTTATGTAATATGATGATATGGTATCCTCCTCTGAATGTTCGAGTGGCTTGACTTGGCACATGTTCATGCATGTAGTTGAATCAAAACCAACATAGCCTCTATGATATTTATGTTCATGGTGTTCATATCCTACTCATGCTAGTATCCAGTGTTACTTATGCATAATGCATGTTCATGACCGTTGTTGCTCTCTAGCTGGCCGCTTCTCAACCTATTTGCTAGCCTTCGCATGTACTAAGTGGGAACTCTGCTTGTACATCCAAAAACCTGAAACCCAAGTTATTCCAGATGAGTCCACCATACCTACCTATATGCGGTATTACCCTGTCGTCCTAAGTAAATTTGCATGTGCCACCTCTAAAAAACTTCAAATAAATATCCTTTTTGTGTGCCTGGATCATTCATGGAACGACAGGAGGTAGTCGGTATCTGCCGTGCTAAGCGGGTTATTCTTAGATCGAGTGTTTATTCACTCGCCATCGCACGAGAAAAGAGCGGTAATAGGGATGCCTAGTTCAAAACTGCAAAAAGAAAAGAGCTTACAAATAATCAAACAAAAACTCCCAATGGAGTCATAACCTTTACATTTCCGCTTGGGAACCGCCACTAGCGTGCTTAGCATGGAAGATATTGATAACTAATGGTCGTGAAGTGAGTGAGAAGGGTGCATGTCTCAAAATATCACTTACCTCTGTTTTAAAAACTTGAGCTCTGGCACCTCTGCAAATCATTGCTTCCCTCTACAAAGGGGCTATCTATTTACTTTTATGTTGTGTCATCACCTTCTCAATTAAGCGCCAGAACCTGAGAGCACTGCTATCATGCTGATGCATTGTGTGTAGCTAATGTTGGGTGCATCATGACTGGATCTTTTCTACCGTGAATTACAATGTTTAGTCGCTGCTTGAACTTTGGGGGTGCTCTACATTTATGTTTTGCGGCCTCAAAAAGGGCTAGCGAGATACCATTATTGTCATATTACATCATGGTTGTTTTGACAACGTGTTGCTATTTGAGATATCTTATTATTTCTCTCTAGTTGTTTATGTTATTGATATGAGTTAATATAATTTTTTAAAGTTATTGTCGACATGGTTAGTTATAATCCTTGCTGAAAATATGGGTGTTGCTTAAGCTTATTTATGAAACAAGAGCAAAAGGGTTCGTAGAAGTTTTTCTTTTTCACTTTCAGTTTATCAACTGAATTGCTTGAGGACAAGCAAAGATTAAGCTTGGGGGAGTTGATAGGTCTCCAACGTATCTACTTTTCCTAACGCTTTTCCTCTTGTTTTGGACTCTAATTTGCATGATTTGAATGAAACTAACCCCGGACTGACGTTGTTTTTAGCAGAACTACCTTGGTGTTATTTTTGTGCAGAAATAAAAGTTCTCGGAATGGAACAAAACTTCGCAAGGATTGTTTATATCAAATAAGAGAATTTGTGGAGCCAAGAGGTACCTGAGGGGGGCACCTGGGTGGGCACAACCCACCAGGGCGCGCCTACCCCCCAGGCGCGCCCTGGTGGATGCTGCCCACCTGGTGGCCCCGTTGACCCTCAAACCGACACTATAAAATCCCCTATTTCCAGAAAAAATTAGGGAGAAAGAATTATCATGTTTCACGAGACGGAGCCGTAGCCATATATTGTTCTTCATCGGGAGGCCAGATCTGGAGTCCGTTTGGGGCTCTAGAGAGGGGGATCTTCGATCTTCGTCATCACCAACACATCTCCATCACCAATTCCATGATGCTCCCCACTGGGAGTGAGTACTTCCTTCGTAGGCTCGCTAGTCAGCGAGGAGTTGGATGAGATTCATCATGTAATCGAGTTAGTTTTGTTAGGGCCTGATCCCTAGTATCCACTATGTTTTGAGATTGATGTTGTTATGACTTTGTCATGCTTAATGCTTGTCACCTTGGGCCCCGGTGCCATGATTTCAGATCTGAATCGTTTATGTTATCACCATTATATCCATGTTCTAGATCCGATCTTGCAAGTTATAGTCACTTACTACGTGTTATGATCCGACAACCCTGGAGTGACAATAGTCGGGACCACTCCCAGTGATGACCGTAGTTTGAGGAGTTCATGTATTCACCATGTGTTAATGCTTTGCTCCGGTTCTCTATTAAAAGGAGGCCTTAATATCCCTTAGTTTCCAATAGGACCCCGCTGCCACAGGAGGGTAGGACAAAAGATGTCATGCAAGTTCTTTCCATAAGCACGTATGACTATTTACGGAATACATGCCTACATTATATTTATGAACTGGAGCTAGTGTCGTATCGCCCTAGTTTATAACTGTCTCATGATGAATATCATCCAACGAGCACCAATCCAATGCCTACGAATTTATCTTAATTATATTGTTCTTGCTAAGATACTACTGTTGCTACTGCTATCGTTACTGCTAGAATATCACTGCTATCATTGTTACCTTTACTGTTAATACTGCTACTATAATCAAAACTATCATACTACTGTGCCACTAATCACTTTGCTGCAGATAATTAATCTCTAGGTGTGGTTGAATTGACAACTCAACTGCTAATACCTTCAAATATTCTTAGGCATAGTCGCTGCTAGTGTCCAATGTTACTTACGCATAGTGCATGTTCATGACCGTTGTTGCTCTCTAGCTGGCCACTTCCCAACCTATTTGCCAGCCTTCGCCTGTCCTAAGTGGTAATTCTGCTTGTACATCAAAAACCTTGAACCCAAGTTATTCCAGATGAGTCCATCATACCTACCTATATGTGGTATTACCCTGCCGTCCTGAGTAAATTTGCATGTGCTTTCTCTAAAAACTTCAAATAAATAATCCTTTTTGTGTGCCTTGATCGTTCATGGAATGACAGGAGGTAGTCGGTATATTCCATACTAAGCGGGTTATTCTTAGGTCGAGTGTTTATTCACTCACATCGCACGAGAAAAGGGCGGTAATAGGGATGCCCAGTCCTAAACTGCAAAAAGAATTGATCTCTCAAATAATCAAACAAAAACTCCCAATGGAGTCATAACCTTTACTTTTACGCTTGGGAACCGCTACTAGCGTGTTTAGCATGGAAGATATTGATAACTGATAGTCATGAAGTAAATGGGAAGGGTGCATGTCTCAAAATATCATTTAGCTATGTTTTAAAACTTGAGCTCTGGCACCTCTGCAAATCACTGCTTCCCTCTGCGAAGGGACTATCTATTTACTTTTATGTTGTGTCATCACCTTCCAAAATAAGCGCCAGAACCTGAGAGCACTGCTGTCATGCTGATGCATTGTGTGTAGCTAATGTTGGGTGCATCATGACTGGATCTTTCTACCATGAATTATAATGTTTAGTCGCTGCTTGAACTAGTGAGATACCACTATTGTCATATTATATCATGGTTGTTTTGATAACGTGTTGTCGTTTGAGATATCTTATTATTACTCGCTAGCTGATTATGTCATTGATATGAGTTAATATAATTTTTAAGAGTTATTATCGACATGGTTAGTTATAATATTGGCTGAAACCTGGGTGTTGTTTAAGCTTATTTATGCAAACAAGAGCAAAAGAGTTCGTGAAAGTTTTTCTTTTTCACTTTCAGTTTATCAACTGAATTGCTTGAGGACAAGCAAAGGTTTAAGATTGGGGGAGTTGATACGTCTCCAACATATCTACTTTTCCTAACGCTTTTCCTCTTGTTTTGGACTCTAAATTGCATGATTTGAATGAAACTAACCCCGAACTGATGATGTTTTCAGCAGAACTGACATGGAGTTGTTTTTGTGCAGAAATATAAGTTCTCGGAATGGAACAAAACTTTGTGAGGATTTTCTATACAATAAAAGAGAATTTCTGGAGCCAAGAGGCACCTGAGGGTGGCCCCGCAGACCCTCAAACCTACGCTATAAAATCACATTTTCCCAGAAAAAAATCAGGGAGAAAGAGTTATTGCATTCCACGAGACGGAGCCGCCGTCACCTCCCGTTCTTCATCGGGAGACCAGATCTGGAGTCCATTTGGGGCTCCAAAGAGGGGGGGTCTTTGTTCTTCGTCATCACCAACCCTTCTCCATCGCCAATTCCATGATGCTCCCCACCGGGAGTGAGTAATTCCTTCGTAGGCTCGCTGGTCGGTGAGGAGTTGGATGAGATTCATCATGTAATCGAGTTAGTTTTGTTAGGGCTTGATCCCTAGTATCCACTATGTTCTGATATTGATGTTGCTATGACTTTGCCATGCTTAATGCTTGTCACTTTGGTCCTGGGTGCCATGATTTCAGATCTGAACCGTTTATGTTATCACCATTATATCCATGTTCTAGATCCAATCATGCAAGTTATAGTCACCTACTACGTGTTATGATTCGGCAACCCCGGAGTGACAATAGTCGGGACCACTCCCGGTGATAACCGTAGTTTGAGGAGTTCATGTATTCACCGTGTGTTAATGCTTTGTTCGGTTCTCTATTAAAAGGAGGTCTTAATATCCCTTAGTTTCCAATTGGACCCCACTGCCACGGGAGGGTAGGACAAAATATGTCATGCAAGTTCTTTCCATAAGCACGTATGACTATTTATGAAATACATGCCTACATTATATTTGTGAACTGGAGCTAGTGCCGTATCGCCCTAGGTTATGACTGTCACATGATGAATATCACCCAACAAATTACCGATCCAATGCATATGAATTTATCTTATATTGTTTCTGCTAAGTTACTACTGCTATCGTTACTATTGCACTCACTACAAAAATACCGCTAATACTGTTACCGTTGCTATTGATGTTGTCACTACTATCAAAACTATCATACTACTTTGCTACTGATCACTTTGCTGCAGATAATTAATCTCTAGGCGTGGTTGAATTGACAACTCAACTGCCAATACTTACAAATATTCTTTGGCTCCCCTTGTGTCGAATCTATAAATTTGGGTTGAATACTCTAGCCTCGAAAACTGTTGCGATCCCCTACACTTGTAGGTTATCATCCTCAGATATGCAACTTTTGTACTACGGTAAGCAACTTTCGGTTAGGTTGTGTACCATGGTCACCTATCATCCTAGTCTTCATTTGAGTTGCCTACGACGACTACCAAATTTCCTAGCATCACTAGTAAGTTGCCTACCATGAGCACCTATCAACTTTCACGCTGAACGAAGCATCTTGCTACTAGGTTGCCTATCGTGACTACCTATCAACTCAATCCTCTTATAAAGTTGGCTATCATGACTGTCATGTTGCCTAGCGTTACTTATGAAGTTACTTATGAAGTTGCCTATCATGACTATTTTTCCTTAGGCACTTTGGTGCCACAGAGAGGCAACTTTTGTGCTATGATAAGCAACTTTCGGTTATGTTGTGTACCATGGTGACCTGTGATCCCAATGTTCTTTTTAGTTGGCTGCGATGCTACCAAATTGCCTAGCATCACTTGTAAGTTGCCTACCATGAGCATCTATCAACTTTGGAACTACGTACATGAAGCACCTTGTAGCTAGGTTGCCTCTTGTGACTACCTAACAATTCAATGCTCTTATAAAGTTGGCTATCATGACCATCAAATTTTCTAGTGTCACCTATGAAGTTGCTTTCGACAAACTTTTTTCTCTTGCAACTTTGGTGACATGAAGAGGCAAATTTTATACTAAAGTAAGCAACTTCCGGTTAGGCTGTGTACCATGGTCGCCAATCATTTGAGTGTTGTTTTGAGTTGGCTACGATGACTACCAAATTTTCTAGCATCACCTATAAGTTGTCGATCGTCGATACTCAGCTGCCCATCATGACTATGTACCTATCAACTCAATGATCTTATAAGTTGGATACCATGGCCATCAAGTTGCCTAGCATCACCTATGAAGTTGCTTTCGACAGACGTTTTATTCTCATCATGATAGACAAGTTTGATGCCATGAGGGGCAATGTTTGTAATACATATGCAATTTTCATCAGCATGCAACTAATTATCGATGGCATGCAACCAAGAGTCATCAGTAGGAAACTAAATAGCAATATCAAGCAACTTATCTGCCATAGTAGATGCCTAAAAATTAGCAGTGAAAGACAACCAAGCTTTGATAATAGGCAACTTCGTAGTATTGTAGGCAACTTAAAGATGATGATAGGTAACTAAGCATCCGTTGATGGACAACTTACCCACCATGATAGGCAAAGTGAAAAGAATGTAGACAAATTTACTAGTACAAATTATAGAACCAAGTTGCTTCTGTGCACCACGGAAGTTGCCTTAAAAAAAGTTGCTTTGAAATGTTGTGAAGTTCATCACCCAAACAACAGAAGTGGTGTGAAGCTGTCAGCCCCCAACCAACTTACCACTTGTCCACGTCTCTGGCAACACATGTCCATATCTTTGGCTACTCTAGTCCACAACTATGGCAACTCACGCGTGCGCTTCTCGCAACTAGCACCCCTCGCCCATATTTCTATTGGTTTTGCACGGGGATGGTCGCCACACCCAACCTATCCCCCAACGTGCTTCTCTTGCACCACTGCGCCTCCGCGTCTCGCCGTCATAACTACTCATCACTCCCGGCCACGAAACTCTACCTTCATGCATAATCACAACATGCATATTGATACACGACATGTAGAAGCTCCTTGAGGTCTCCACTGTACATTATGTACAACTCAAATGGCTTGCTTGTAAAACATACAACTTATCCATGTCTCGGGCAACTCGCATCTACTTCTCTAACAACTCAGGCCCCTCATCCATATTTTTGTGGGTTTATGCGTGGCGGTGGTCGCCACACCCAACCCATGTTGCAAAACATGCTTTTCCTGTGTGCGCCACCGCCCCCTCGCCCCTCCCATGTATCATCGCTGTCACCATCCACCACCCCAACCATGAAACTCCACCGCCAAGCAAATCAACGATTCACCCCATCCAATCCACATACATCTTCCCCGCGCCTCTCTCCCCACCTCCAAACCATTATCTCAGTCTGCTCTTCCTCTGCTTGGTGGCCACAGCGCGGTCGATGTTCTGGACTTCACTCTTCCTCAGCTTTGCAGACTCGGTGCGGGCGGCGCACCGACCCCCCGCTCTCAAGAAAACCTAAATGCCTTCCATGCTTGTTTCTTCTGCACAAATCTGCTCACAACAGAAACTAAACATCTGAATTTGTTGGGTGGCCTCGCTATGCACCAGGGCATCGTAAAGAAAGGTTAGCACATGCCCACTATGAAAGAAGTTTGTAGTATCACCGGGCAACTACCTAGTAAACTTTGGCAAGTTTTGGTCAATAGAAAACACAATACACAATTCGCTCTCGCGTCTCTCGCAAATCGCCCCTGCTATAGAAGAGCTTGTAGTATCTCCAGGCAAATAACTAGTAAATGTTAGGCAAGTTTTGGTCGGTAAAAACTATACGTAACACATATAGGCAGATAATTAACAATGTTTAACAAGTTGGCACTGTATTCAGATGATGAAATTTGTTTTTAGTTGATTAGTGATACCTAACTGGACCAAAATCTTAACATGGGTTTTCTGAACTAATCAGGTCGAACATGTGCGCGCTTCATGCATATGCATACAAGCAGAAAGCAACTACACATGTAGTCATACGCAGCTACTGCTAGTATCTTCAGTAACAGTACTTGTCTTTGTCGAAAAATAACAATACTTGCAAAATAATCAGGGTGTCTTTGTGCTCTTAGAACACCAATGATGAACAACCACATGGATTCGTAAACTGAGCTATCTTCGAACAATTTCTTGGCTGGATTGATTCTCGTCGATGCTTTAGCAGTAGCGCCATGGCCGTTTCCTATCCATTGCGTGCATACGGCAGCTAGCACCAGTGCGCCACGTGGGAACGACCACCGCTCGTTTAAGAAAAAGGATTCCCCTGCTTTATATTATAAAGCAACGAACAAAGCATCCAACTATTCGCACACGAACACGTCACCGTGTACTCTCGGCGTCGAGCGCGATACGCAAGACACATCGCCCAAGGAGGCTCACCGGAAGCGCGATACGCAAGACAATCCAGCGAGCTCTTTTGAAGACCCGAAACCCCCACGCGGCCGGTAGAGACCCCATCTGGACGCACGGCGGTGATGGGCTACCCTAGGTCGATTCGTCCGCCCCTAGGACTTCGTAGATCGAAGCTCTCCGAAGCAAAGAACACCGATGAACGAGAAGCAGAAAACTAGGGTAGGAGATGAAAGTTTGTAGATGGGTTTTGCGATTATGTCTTGTTGTTCAATCGGCCGTCAACCCTTAGGTATATAAGAGGCGGATAGACTTTCCGTGCAAGTAAAACACTTGGATTTACGTCCAAACACCTAGTCAAATTCGGATTGGTTTTGTCCGAACTTTCCAAAACTGTTTGGTTTAAACTGGCTGTATCTTGCGGGTCTTTTTTGTGGTGGTAAACGACCTCGGATGGAAACGGGTCCAAAAGCAATCTTGACCGTTTCGACGAGACGAACAACTTTCCTGTCGAACGTTTTTTGATCCAAAGTCATCTTGAGGGTCAAATCGCTCGTGCAAAACAGGCTATAATTCGCACTACCCATCAGACAGGGTGTCTGGTGGGCCGCGTCATTTTTTGCCTCGTGACAGAGCGGCATTCTGACGGTTTTAACTTTTGCATATGAACTCATATTGGAATGATTTTTATATTAAAATTGATCATTTTGACGAGACGAAGACAATCTGTGTACACCATTTTTCCATATGAGGCCGTCTTGGGGGCGTTATCAGCCGAATAGTGTTCTGAATACAAAATCTCAGTACTTCAAACACAATTTTGGCCTTAAAGATGAGATCGGATGGCTATGGCCAAAATATCAAAGTTTCTTCTTTTGACAATACAGAACTTCTCGCTTTGAGCACTTTTTCATTTGAGGTTATCTTAATTGTGTTTTTGACCATGCCAAAATTTGGTGTCAACACATCCCCCTGTTTTTCGGCAAAACTTGCGTGCCGAAAAATAATTTGCGGTGTATTTGTTCTAAGGACGATGTCAACACTCCATCGGTCATTTATATTTCTCAGGGAAATAGTTATGTATCGGCCATGTTTATGCTAAGGGCGATAGTTATTTATCGGCCATGTCTTTGCTTAGGACGATAGTCATATATCGGCCCTTGCCTATCTAGGCTTCTTGCCACACACTCGGGTGATACTTCTTTAAATATTTGCCACTTAGAGCTCGAGGTAACAATGTGCCTTGTATGGACTCCACCAAATATGAGTTTCCAGGAACTACTCTTGTAATCTTAAAAGGACCTTCCCAACTACGAGACCACTTCTCGAATTTTCTACCTTTTGAACCAATTGATAGAATCACCTTTCACACAAGATCGCCAACTTGGAAATTCTTCAACTTGACCTTCTTATTGTAAGCTCTTGCCACCCTCAACTTATCTCTCTCTATGGCCTTCAAAGCAGCTAAACGTTTATCGGTGACTTCATCAATATTGTCCATCATCAAGTTATAAAAGTCCACGCTGATAAATCATTTTGTTTGGCTATTCTCAAAGCATTCAAATTCACTTTCACTGGTAAAACGGCCTCTTGACCATATACGAGCTCATATGGAGTACCTTTGTAGCACCATGCCTTGAGATTTTGTGTTCCTACAAAGCTTCGGACAGTGGCTTATGCCATCTCCTTGGATTATCCTCAATCTTCTTCTTGATGAGCTTGATTAATATTTTATTGCTAGACTCAGCTTGTCCATTGGATTGGGCATAATATGGGGATGAATTGAGCAACTTTATCTTATATGATTCGGCAAATTCTCTAACTTGATGTGACATAAAGGATGAACCTTGGTCTGTAGTTAATGTTTAAGGAATGTTGAATCTATGAATAATGTGCTTAGTTATGAATTGAATTACCTCTGTATGCGTCATATTTTTGAGCGGTATTGCTTCATACCATTTAGTGAAATAATCAGTTGCCACCACCAAGAACCGATGCTCTTTTGAAGAAGAAGGATGAATCTCTCCAATAAAGTGTAATCCCCAACCTCTAAAAGGCAACGGCTTGATCATAGGATGTAGCATAGCAGCGGCAGCCAACTGAATATCACCAAACTTTTGACAAGCTTCACATCCTTTATAATACTAGAAGCAATCATTAACCATCGTCGGCCAATAAAACTCAGCACGTCGTAATAACCATTTCATCTTGGGAGCCTACTGATGAGTGCCACAAATATCTTCATGGACCTCTCCCATAGCAACTCTTGATTGGTCCTCGTCCAAGCACTTTAAAAGAACACCATCTACCGTTCGACGATAGAGATCATCATCTCTCATTGTGTATTTGAAAGCCATACGCCAAACAGTCATGTCCACCCTTTTACTAGGATCACACAAATAATCAATAATGGGTTTCCTCCAGTCTTGATTTTCTCCTGCATTAAATATTTCATTAGTGGCCGAAACGGTGGGCTCCGATTCGGCCTCCCCTACATTGGCAAGACTAGACATCAGCCTTTCAGAAATATGAAACATGCCACGATCAACATGATAGCCGGATGCTTGTTGTGACAACTCATTTGCTCTCCAATTGTCATGTGTTGATATATGAGCAATGCTAAAATAATCCAAAACAGAAATTATATCCAGACATTTATCAAGATAAACATTGAGTGATTCATCAAAACATTGAAAAACTTTGGATATTTGCTGCACTACTAATAACGAATCACCAAAAGCCTCAATATGTGTAACACCTATGGCAAGCAACATCTCTAAGCCGAATAACAATGATTCATATTCAGCTTGATTATTTGTGCAAAAATAGTCTAAGCGGCACGAGGCTTCAAAAACAGCACCATGAGGAGATATGTAAACAATACCGACACCTTGGTCGTTGCTACAAACTGAACCATCAAAATATAATCTCCATGGTACTAATGAGACGAGTTTTACATCAATATCATGTGTGTCATCAATCCGATGCTCAACACTAAAACTAGCAACAATTTGGCCTTTCATGGATTTCAGAGATTCATAAGCCAAATCATATTCAATTAAAGCATAAGCCCACTTGCCAATTCTACCACTAAGAATGGGCCTATGCAACATGTATTTGATGACATCGGTTTGACAAGCTATAATGCAAGTACTAGGCACTAGATAATGTCTCAATTTTGTGCAAGCATAATATAAGCATAAGCATAATTTCTCAATAAATGTATACCTTGTCTCGCGTCCAATAAGTGTCGGCTCAAATAAGTAATAGCATGCTCCTTTCCTTCGGTCTCTTGAGTCAAAACAACACCAATAACACCTTCCTCCGCTACAATGTAAAGTCTAAATGGCTCCCTGTGTCTGGGTGCTTTCATAACCGGATGAGTGCATAAATATTTCTTAATCATATCAAATGTCTCTTGCTGTTTTGCCCCCCAAGTAAAATCAACATCATTCTTTAACCGAAGGATAGGAGTAAATGCATCAACCTTCCCTGATAGATTGGCTAAGAATCTCCTCAAATAATTGACCTTGCCAAGGAATGTTTGCATATCTCTCTTGCATGTTGGAGCCTCTACTTTTTGTATAGCTTCTATCTTTTTGGGATCAATTTCCATGCCATCTTCATGAATAATGAAACCCAGAAACTTCCCAGCCGATACACCAAAGGCACACTTCAAAGGATTCATTTCCAGCCCATATTTCTTCATTCTTTCAAAAGCTAAATGCAAATCGGCTATGTGAGATTAAAAAAGCATCCGATTTGACAACAATATCATCAATATTGACCTCAAGTATAACACCAAGTAAATCATGAAAAATTAAATTCATAGCCCTTTGATACGTGGCGCCGGCATTCTTTAATCCAAAGGTCATCACCGTCCACTCAAATAAATCAAGGAAATCGGGGCATCAAAAAGTTGTTTGTACATGTCCTCTTCGGCCATAAAAATCTGATTATACCCGGATTACCATCAAGAAAGCTAATGACCTTATGTCCAGAAGCATCATTAATAAGCATATCGGCTATTGGCATGGGATACTCATCTTTAGGTGTAGCTCTATTCAAATATCTGAAATCAATGCACACCCTCAACTTGGCAGAGCCTTTCTTCTCTACTGGCACAATGTCAGAAATCCACTCGGCATACCTGCAAGGTCTAATAAAATTAGCTTTAAGCAAACGACCGATCTCTTCCTTGATCCGGTCATACATTTTTGGATTAAACTTTCTGGCCGATTGCTTGTATGGTCTAAAACCGGCCTTTATAGGTAACCGATGCTCCACTAGCTCTTGGCTTAAACCTGGCATCTCATGATACTCCCATGCAAAGCAACAAACATATTCTTTCAAGGGCTCGATCAACTTAGCTTTATGATCGGCTCTTAAATTTTCATTTACAAATGTCGGCCTAGGAATTGAACCATCTCCTATATCTATCTCTTCTAATGGATCGGCCGATGTAAAGCCTTGTCCTAATTTATCCATATCATCTAACTCTTCTATGGACTCATACATATCGTTCTCATTGGACCGATATTCTACAAGACGCTTTTGTAACCACTCTGAGTTAGGATCCATTTAAATACATCATACCTTGGAGCCGATTATCGCCAACCGGCTTTAAAGAAACGGGTACGAAACCACTTTTTGTGGCACTAAGAAAATCAAATTCTGATAAGTCGTGCCCCGTCAAGCAAGTAGCATTGGGATGTTGCCAATCCACTGATGCATTGGCCAAAGCAACACAGGCCGAATTATCTGCATGAATGACTTCTACTTCATCATCAACCCATTGAATCAAAAACTGGTGCATAGTAGACGACACACATTGGTTTGCATGAACCCAATCGCGGCCTAATATCACATTGTAGTTACCTTGCACCTCGGCGACAAAGAATGCGGTAGCCAAAGTTTTGCTTCCCACCGTAAGCTCCACATACATTACACCTTTGGCTTTAGTTTTCTCTTTGCCTTCAAATCCATTAAGCACCATGTTGGTCTTTATTAACTCTTCATCACGCAGCCCCAATTTTTTGAAGACCGAATATGGCATAAGATTCACCATAGCACCACCATCAACAAGCATTCTAGCAACCGGCGATCCATTAATATGACCTTTAAGGAATAATGGATTCAAGTGCATCACTGGTTCTTTTGGCTTCTCGAATATAGCATTTTTAGGACAAAAATCTAGCTGAGCTACTTCTCCTTCTTCATCTATAGCACGAAATTCAGCGGGTAAGTAATACACCATATTAATATCCATACCTTCATGAACCGGTGTAGACTCATAATCAAGCATTTCATCTCCTTCCTCAAGCATGTGCATTGACACCAAAATAACTCCAAGGGAAGAGGAAGCAGTAGGCAAAGTGGACGATGTAATAGTAGCTGCATCATCCTCCGTTGGTGGTGTAGGTGTTGCTACGATCAATGCAGAAGCTGCTATGTTTTCCTTTAGATTTGGCCTCCACACTTGTTTTGGGGGTACAATGGGACGACTCTCATTGAATAATGTATCCCTTAACTTTTCTACTTCTTGTTCCTCCTTCTCATGACTCCTCATGTGCTGCAATCTCCTTTTTTGCGCCTTGGTCAAACCGGAAGGACACCACTTAGGCTGAGTATATTTTGGATCCCTCGACTTGGCCTTGCTTGTGCTAGCTTCATGATCATTAGCCATGGGGCCTTGCTGGACTACAGCCACATCTTTATTAGAATCAACCAGATTATCGACAATAATCGGCTCTTTGATTATTAATTCGTTAGTGCCTATCATAATAGTTTCACCACTAGTACTCTTCTCCTTTTGCTTGCTAGGCTCTGAAATTTCAGCACTTGGTGATTTGGCACGCCACACTTGCCTGATGACCCTTTTTTTATCATCTTGCATTGGCCGATTGACACCATTGTTCAAATGGCCTCGCGTGGGATAAGTAAGCCTCTCATGAACGGGCCTCCTTGGTTTTGCCCAATGCTACCTCTTGAGCATGCGTTGGTTTTCCCTTGAAGAGGAAAGGGTGATGCAGCAAAGTACCGTAAGTATTTCCTTCAGTTTTTGAGAACCAAGGTATCAATCCAGTAGGAGGTTACACGCAAGTCGCCTAGTACCTGCACAAAACAATAAGAACCTTGTAACCAACGCGATAAAGTGGTTGTCAATCCCTTCACTGCCACTTACAAAAGTGAGATCTGATAGAGATAATAAGATAAATATTTTTGGTATTTTTGTTGTATAGATTGAAAAGTAGAGATTGCAAAATAGTAAACAAGATGCAATGTAAATAAAAGAGATATAATATGATGGAAAAGAGACCCGGGTGTCGTGGTTCTAAGTCTGACAGTAATGTAGGGGGGTAGGTATGGAGAGGCAGGATCCTAGCTATGGAGTAGTTGTATACGCGAGAGATTTACGAGTTCAGGCCCTTCTCGGATGAAGTAACAGCCCTACGTCTCGGAGCCCGGAGGCGGTCGACTGGATTATGTGTGTATGAGTTACAGGGGTGCAAACCCTTTACCCTGAGGAGGGAGGTGGCTTATATAGAGTTCGCCATACCCCTCCGGCCCTCAGTTATGTAGGGTTTAAAGTACATTAAGATCGGGCATTACTGGTAACGCCACAAATAAAGTGCCATGATGACCATAAAAGCTACTCAGTGACCGACCGTTTGCATGCAGAGTGACTTTAGATCTCCTGGCTATCGAGTGGTTGGCTTCACGGTCGAGTGTCTTCGAGTCTGTCAAGTGGAACACTTCTGAGTCGATTGACAGGTGGTTTCTTCTAGAGATGTCCTTGGGGAGGGTAGTTTGGACAGGCCCATGACCATACCCTAGGTACATAGCTTCATCATTAGCCCCCGAATGGATCGAGGTTTGAGTGGGGAAGGAGTTGAGAACTCTTCTGACCCATTTTGTGTGATATGAGTATATCTTGCTCTGGGTCTATGAACCTAAATAACGACACCAACTTCTTTTTCGGTCACCTTGGTCCATTCTTGGTTTCAGTCGAGTGAATTTCTTTACTTGCAAAGCTCCGAGTGACGGTGTGGAGGAGATCCTCCATCTGACAAGTTGTTCTGCTGCTCGCGGATTTTGCGGGATTCAAATTTTGGGAAGTGCACGGGGCGGAGGAGGCCGCAGTAATCGGGCGGGATAAGGCGATGACGCCTCGATCTCTGCGCCACCTTTTTCGCCACGTATCGCGCAAGCAACTATTGCGGGATTTGACAGGATCATCTGGGCCTACAGGTCAGTCACTCGGAGGTAACTCCATATAAGACGCTGGCCCAGGGTTTTTGAACAGTGCGCCTTCATTTTCCCCCTTCCTTCTCGAATTCCTCCGCCACCTCTGCTCTCGTCTCGGTGCCGTCGGTCTGTTCGGGCTTCGCCTGCGGCAATGGTGAAGGAGAAGACGGCGGCCCTAGAGCGCGCGAAGAAGGCGACGGCGCAGGCAAAGGCGAAGAAGTCCGGTCGGGGCGGATCTTCCTCAAGGTCTGCCTTGCCGCGGGGCTGGATCCAGGGCGACTGGATGCCCTCAGCGATTCGTCAGGAAGATCTCGATGACTTGGACGAGGGGGGATTCATCCCTCATGGATCCGCGTGCCTCCCGGGGAACGAGATCGAGCCGCAGCCTCTCGAGGGTGAGTGTGTCCTTATCGCCACTCATGTCGATCGCGGATTCTCCCTGCCCCCTCATCCTTTTTTCTGGAGTTTCTTGAACTTTTTCGGAGCGCAACTCCATCACTTCACTCCGAATTCCATCGTGTACCTTGCTGCCTTCGTGTCTTTCTGCGAGAATTTCTTGGGTTGCCGTCCTCATTGGGGCCTCTTCAAGCACATTTTCACTTGTCGTTCTTAGTGGTTAAGAAAGCCAAGTCGAGTGACGATAGGACGCAAGTGATTCAGATGTGCGGGGGCCTTGGGATCCAGATGAGAACCAAAAGTTGTTTTCCAGCTATGACTCTTCCTGACTCAGTCCGCGGGTGGCAGTCGACCTGGTTCTACTGCAAAGACCAGCCGACTCCTGGACAGGCGACGGGTCTTGCCCCTTTCTCCCTGAACCGAGCAGAAAAACCTTCTTCTCTGAAAGTGACACCAGAAGAGAAGGCACAAGTCAAAGTGTTGGTTGGTCGAGTGGTTCAGCTTGTCCGCGACGGGGTGACTGGTATGGATTTGTTAGAGGTCTTCCTGAGGAGACGTATCCAGCCGCTCCAAGCTCATGACCATCCAATGTGGATGTATTCGGGTCTCGATGACACCACTCGGATTCACCCGGAGGAGGTCGACGAGGCTACGTTGGAGGGGTGGTTGTCAAGTGTCACAGGGAACAAAGACAACCCCCAAGGAGCCAGGAGGATTCCTCCACTCGACCAATCGTATGAAGTAGATAAGGTCCGATTCTGCATCTCTGGCCGTGGCCTTGCTTCCTTCATTCTGTTTGCTTGAAATCAGTCGACTAACTTTTGTCTTGTTTGTTGACTTCTAGGCCACTACTGAGATGTACTCGATGCCCAACGGGGCGCAAGAACAGGCCGAGGAGGGAGAGGCGAGCGGAGGTGAAACTGAGGAGGAGTGGCAATCTGATGGTGACGGGGAAGAGGATGACGACGGCTCCAGTGAAGAGGAGGAGGAGGAAGTCGATCCTCCTCGCATGGAAAGGCGATCCAAGCTCACCCACGACCCTGCGAGCAAGCGTGGCAAAGCGACTACGCCCGTTGGGCAATCGTCAAAGCACCCTCGGGCGGCTTCTTCGGCGCCGACTGAAAAAGCGCCAAAGCATCCACGAGCGGCGCCATCAAAGCCGCTGAAGGCCTTGCCCAAGATGAGAATGGCCATTCCCACCATTTCCGAGTAACAGCGGAACTTGTGTTTTCTCGTTTAGCACGGACGAACTCTTGGTCGACTCATTGACTAACCGACTGGTTTCTGAAATCTGCAGTGCTGCTACCTTCGAGACTTCCGCCAAGAACGAAGACCAGGAAATGGAAGACGCTGCCACCTCCAACCTTGGTACGCTCTCTGTAGTTTCACTTTTGGTCGACTGGATTTTAGATTTCAACTTTGGATTTTTCCTGTAGTTCCTCCTCATGTCATCGATCTCCCTGATGATGACGACGAGGCGCCACTGAGGTCGAGGAGGAATAGAAAGGCGTCGGCTGGCAAGACTACTCAGACTGCATCAGTGCCTGAGACATTGGTCCCAAAGGGTGGCAATATCACTCGGAACTCCATGTCCTTCGCTGTGCCGCTGACGAGTGCCCGGCCTTCGTCGTCGACTGTTGACCCGCCCTCCCTTTTCGCCACACACCACGTCCCAGAGGACCAAGCGGGTGCTGCTAAGGAGGCTATACGCCAGGCGGGGATCATGATGGAACAGGTGAAGGCAATCCGGGAAGCCAGCCAAGCGGCCTATGATGCTAACTCAGTGATGTCTACTACACAACCTTCTTCTTGTAGACGTTGTTGGGCCTGCAAGTGCACAGGTTTGTAGGACAGTAGCAAATTTCCCTCAAGTGGATGACCTAAGGTTTATCAATCCGTAGGAGGCGTAGGATGAAGATGGTCTCTCTCAAGCAACCCTGCAACCAAATAACAAAAAGTCTCTTGTGTCCCCAACACACCCAATACAATGGTAAATTGTATAGGTGCACTAGTTCGGCGAAGAGATGAAGATACAAGTGCAAAATAGATAGTAGATATAGGTTTTTGTAATCTGAAATAATAAAAACAGCAAGGTAGCGAGCGGTAAAAGTGAGTGTAAACGGTATTGCAATGATAGGAAACAAGGCCTAGGGTTCACACTTTCACTAGTGCAAGTTCTCTCAACAATAATAACATAGATAGAACATATGACAAGCCCTCAACATGCAACAAAGAGTCACTCCAAAGCCACTAATAGCAGAGAACAAACATAGAGATTATGGTAGAGTACGAAACCACCTCAAAGCTATTCTTTCGGATCGATCTATAAAAGAGTTCATACTAGAATAACACCTTAAGATACAAATCAACCAAAACCCTAATGTCACCTAGATACTCCATTGTCACCTCAAGTATCCGTGGGCATGATTATACGATATGCATCACACAATCTCAGATTCATCCAACCAACATAAAAGTACTTCAAAGAGTGCCCCAAAGTTTCTACCAGAGAGTCAAGAACGTGTGCCAACCCCTATGCATAGGTTCCCAAGTGTCACGAAACCCGCAAGTTGATCACCAAAACATACATCAAGTGGATCAATAGAATAACCCATTGTCACCATGGTTATCCCATGCAAGACATACATCAAGTGTTCATAAAAGACTCAATCCGATAAGATAACTTCAAAGGGGAAACTCAATTCATCACAAGAGAGTAGAGGGGGAGAAACATCATAACATCCAACTACAATAGCAAAGCTCGGGATACATCAAGATCGTGCCATAGAGGGAACACAAGAGAGAACACGAGAGAGAGAGAGATCAAACACATAGCTACTGGTACATACCCTCAGCCCCGAGGGTGAACTACTCCCTCCTCGTCATGGATAGCGCCGGGATGATGTAGATGGCCTCCGGTGATGGGATCCCCCTCCGGCAGGGTGCCAAAACAGGGTCCCGATTGGTTTTTGGTGGCTACAGAGGCTTGCGGCGGCGGAACTCCCGATCTATCTTCTGTTCTGGAAGTTTTAGGGTACGTAGGTATATATGGGTGCAGGGGGTACGTCGGTGGACCTCCGGGTTGCTCACGAGGTAGGGGGGCGCGCCCAGGGGGGCGCGCCCTCCACCCTCGTGGGCAGCCCGGGACTCCCCTGGCGTGCACTCCAAGCCCATCAGGTTGGTTTCCTTCCAAAATTAACTTCTCCAGTTGATTTCGTTCCGTTTTGACTCCGTCTGATATTCCTTTTCCTCGAAACACTGAAATAGGCATAAAACAGCAAATCTGGGCTGGGCCTTCGGTTAATAGGTTAGTCCCAAAAATAATATAAAAGTGGAAAATAAAGCCCAGTATTGCCTAAAACAGTAGATAAAGTAGCATGGAGCAATCAAAAATTATAGATACGTTGGAGACGTATCACTCAGCCCTTCAGAGCAACGTCCAGGTTAGTTGGTCACCGCTTGTTCTGTTAGGATATGCTATCTGAAGACTTTCTTTCCGAAGATCTTTGTATCTGTACACCCACTGGGTGTGTCGATTGAATTTTTGGATTGGTGGGGGCACGCTGAGTGCACCCACTGGGTGTAGTCCCCGAGACTATGGTGGACTACTGGCAGTCGACTGTAGTCTTTGTATTTTGAATTTCTTCACTCTAACTTCTTCACTTGGTCTGGTCGGACCATGTCGAATGGGATCTTGGAACCGGTGGGGGCACGCTGAGTGCACCCACTGGGTGTAGTCCCCGAGACTATGGTGGACTGCTCGCAGTCGACTGTAGTCTGAAGAACCTGTTTTTTTTGGTAGAACATGATGAGACCAAGGCTGACTGCTGGCAGTTAGCTATAGAGCTATAGTTTTAGGATCATAACCTCTTTGTCTCTTTTCGTCCGACTGGTCGGACCAAGTCAGTAGAAGCAGTGGGTGCACGCTGAGTGCACCCACTGGGTGTAGTCCCCGAGACTATTGTTGAATATTTTGATTCGGTTGTAGTCTTAGAAATGTTACGGTTTTTCTCTTAGTCACTCGAAAGCAACCTATCTTTGATGTCTGTCGACTGACCCTTCGCAGAAATCTTGCGAGCTTGTGGCTCGCTATACTGAGTTGGAAAACAAACATATCCAGATCGACCTTGACTTGAAGCTTGTTCAGGAGAACTTTCAGAAGGCAAAGGACGAAGCAAAAGGTATAATTGGTGAGAACTTGACAACTGTCTTTATCTTTCTGCCCATTCCTGATTCTGATCTCATTATCATTTTGCAGACAAAATGAAGGAGGCTCTGAAGAAGAAGGACCACGACCTTGCCGAGGCACAGAAGGCGGCTTTGGACAAAATGAAGCTTGCGGAAGAAAAACAAGCTTCAGTCGGTAAACTTGAAGAGGGGAACACCAATCTGAAAGCTACTCTCGATGCGGCCAACAAGGAAGTCAGCCGCCTGAAGAATGATAAGATAGCTCTGAATGACAAGGCTGGTGAACTGGTGGGGAAGAAGAATGATCTGGAGGATTATCTGGGAGGGCTCGTCAAGAAGTTATTCATCATGCTTGAGGGTAATCTCTCTTACCCGACTGACTTGTAATCATCGACTTATCGTAGAACTGTTGGTTTACCTTTGAATTGTGTTTACAGAATTCTGCCAAAACTTCGAGGAGGAGACCAGTCGAGTGGAGACAGGCTTGGGCCCCATTAACTCTCTTGTGAAGGATGAAGCTGCTATGAACGTGCTCCGACTGGAGTCTCGTGTTGCTGGTGTGGTTGACTACCTTGCTCGACTGAAGGTTGCGGCGTCGCGAATCGACATGACACTCTGGCTAGGAGAGATGCTTCAAAATGACCTCGAGTCTCTAATGACTCGACTGAATGAAGTTCCAGGTCGAGTGCAAGAATGGAAGAAATCTTCTGCCAGGTGCGGCGCCGACGTTGCTCTGTCCCTGGTCCGTGTTCATTGCAAGGATGCGCGGGAGGAAAAGTTGGCGTCCATTAAAGTTGCCAATACCAAGAAGCACGACTTCCAATCTTTCATGGAGACCTTCATTGCTGCTGCCACTCGGATTGCTGACGGAATCGACTTGGACCAGTTTGTCGCGCCCTCCAGTCCTCCACCTGAGGAGTAAAAAACTTCTATGCTTCGTCTTAAATTTGCCTCGTAATGCCGAGTGGTTTTGTAACTGATAAGCTTTTACAGGCTTGACGCCTGAGCACTTTCGAACCCGTAGGATATTCTCTGAACTTGGCTTATCGTTGAATATGCTTGCATTTGCCTTCGAGCGAACTTTGTTCTTCACTCGGAATATACTTTAGTGCTTGAGCCGCAGCTCTAAGGTGGAAAATCCAGTCGACCTGCACCTCATCGCTCTTGCAGGTAGGGATGGAGCACAGATTGTAGTCGACCTACGTCCTTGCGGATCGGGATGGAGCACATGTTGTATTTGTGGAGTAGCTCCGAAGGAGAAGGCGGCAGTCAACCTGCACCTCGTCGTCCTTGCAGAGTGCACGTTGTATTTGTGGCGTAGCTCCGAAGGAGAAGGCGGTAGTCGACTTGCACCTCGTCGTCCTTGCAGAGCGCATGCTGTATTTGTGGCGTAGCTCCAAAGGAGAAGGCGGCAGTCGACCTGCACCTCGTCGTCCTTGCAGAGCGCATGTTGTATTTGAGGCGTAGCTCCGAAGGAGAAGGCAGCAGTCGACCTGCACCTCGTCGTCCTTGCGGATCGGAATGGATTTCATACTTAGGCGAGTACTGGACTGCAGCTAAGCCCCCGAGTGGGAGGGTTGCTCTCCACTCGGTAGGATTTTAGAATACTTAGGCGAGTACTGGACTGCAGCTAAGCCCCCGAGTGGGAGGTTTGCTCTCCACTCTGTAGGATTTTCAAATACTTAGGCGAGTACTGGACTGCAGCTAAGCCCCCGAGTGGGAGGTTTGCTCTCCACTC